>NC_047109.1:55760840-56076465 GCF_902500255.1 Thalassophryne amazonica | reverse complement strand
ACTAAAGAGTTTATTGTTTTTTTTATTAATGTGGATCTTTAATGTTCTTTTGTTTTCTCACTGTCTCCTCTTGAACACCTTTTCCAAACAAGCTGCAGACCTAGAAGTTCTGTTTTGACCCAGAACTCATTTGGTGCTAATTATGTATACTTTACTTTTACATACCAAAGCTGTTCCCACAGCCAGAGCATCCAATAAACTGATCAACTGGGCCAGTTATTGACTCCATTAGCAGGATCTCATCCAATCCCAGAGCACTGATGACTTTAGAGGGCCAGTAAAGTGCTAGGTTGTGACCTTAAATGTTAACAAAATGAGAGGGGACAGTCCAGGGTCAACAACATCTCACACTCACCCTACTGCAAAATTCCTCATTAAACACTGCTCAGACTTTTGGAAACAAGGATAAAAGTAGAATAATTCAAATGAATATGAAATAGAAATCAAGTATTTTTCCTTGATGTGATCTGACCTGGTCTAAATGAACATCAAGTGAGAAAACCATATTTACCCGAGGCCATCAAATATGGCCATCAGGTATTGCGAAGGCTTATTAATACCTGCAAATGCACAGAGGGTGATCTAAAAATATTCGTTGATTTGCGCAACATGAACAAATCATGACTTAATTTGAACATGTACAAAATGTACACAAGACAATAGGATCTTAATAATTAATTAAACAACTGCAAATTATAAAGGACACAATGCTCATATGGCCGAGGGTGTTATAACATTGCATTATGCGTTTTGATATTAGGAACATTAGACAGGGTTGTATTTTGATTATGTGACATTAAAGAGGTCCCGTTATGTAAAATCAATCATGTACAAGGGCTGTCCGTAAAGTATAGGTCCTTTTTATTTTTTTCAAAAACTATATGGATTTCATTCATATGTTTTTACGTCAGACATGCTTGCACCCTCGTGCGCATGCGTGAGTTTTTCCACGCCTGTCGGTGATGTCATTCGCCTGTGAGCACTCCTTGTGGAGGAGTCGTCCAGCCCCTCGTCGGAATTCCTTTGTCTGAGACGTTGCTGCGCTTTGTTTGATCAAAATGTTTTCTAAACCTGTGAGACACATCGAAGTGGACATGGTTCGAAAAATTAAGCTGGTTTTCAGAGAAAATTTTAACAGCTGATGAGAGATTTTGAGGTGATTCTGTCGCTTTAAGGACTTTTCACGGTGCGAGACGTCGTGCAGCGCTCTCAGGCAGCATCATCAGCCTGTTTCAAGCTTAAAACCTCCACATTTCAGGCTCTATTGATCCAGGACGTCGTGAGAGAACAGAGAAGTTTCAGAAGAAGTCGGTTTCAGCATTTTATCCGGATATTCCACTGTTAAAGGAGATTTTTTTTTAATGAAAGACGTGCGGACGGGTCCGCGCGTCGGGACGCAGCCGACGCAGCGCGGCGGCACAGGAAAAACACCTCCGTGTTGATAACCATTTGTTAAAATCCAGATGGCTTTTGATGGCTTTCAGTGGAGTGAGTATATGAGAAATTGTTTATCAGCTGGAGATGTTCCAACTTGTCCTTAAGGCTTCCAACAGAGGTGTTTTTCCTGTGGCGGAGCGTCACGGCGGCTGCGAGCCGACGCTGCAATCCGCCCGCACGTCTTTCTTTAAAAAAATCTCCTTTAACAGTGGAATATCCGGATAAAATGCTGAAACCGACTTCTTCTGAAACTTCTCTGTTCTCTCACGACGTCCTGGATCAACAGAGCCTGAAATGTGGAGGTTTTAAGCTTGAAACAGGCTGATGACGCCGCCTGAGAGCGCTGCGCGACATCTCGCACCGTGAAAAGTCCTTAAAGCGACAGAATCACCTCAAAATCTCTCATCAGCTGTTACAATTTTCACTGAAGACCAGCTTAATTTTTCGAACCATGTCCACTTCGATGTGTCTCACAGGTTTAGAAAAAATTTTGATCAAACAAAGCGCCAGTCTCTCAGCAACTTCTCAGACAAAGGAATTCCGACGAGGGGCTGGACGACTCCTCCCACAAGGAGTGCTCACAGGCGAATGACGTCACCGACAGGCGTGGAAAAACTCACGCATGCGCACGAGGGTTCAAGCATGTCTGACGTAAAAACATATGAATGAAATCCATATAGTTTTTGAAAAAAATAAAAAGGACCTATACTTTACGGACAGACCTCGTATACGAGGTCTCTTAGATAATAAACCGACTCTTTTATTTTTTTTTTTAACTATATGGATTTGAATGACATGCGATTACACCAATCATGCTTGAACCCTCGTGCGCATGCGTGAGTTTTTTCACGCGTGTCGGTGACGTCATTTCCCTGTGGGCAGGCCTTGAGTGAGATGTGGTCCCGCCCTCTCGGCTGAATTCCTTTGTTTCACACGCTGCTCGAGACGGCGCGCGTTGCTTTATCAAAATTTTTTCTGGACCTGTGAGGAATATCCGAGTGGACACTATTCGAGAAATTAAGCTGTTTTTCTGTGAAAAGTTTAACGGCTGATGAGAGATTATGGGGTGTTTCTGTCGGTGTAAGGACTTCCCACGGAGCGGGACGTCCTGCAGCGCTTCCAGGCGCTGTCGTCGGCCTGTTTCGAGCTTAAAACATCCCAATTTAAGGCTTAATTCACCCAGGACATCGTGAGAGAACATAGAAGATTCAGAAGAGGCCGGCATGAGGAATTTATGCGGACATTCCACTGTTTAAGGACATTTTTTAATGAAAGACGTACGCGCAAATTCGCCGAGTCGTTTCCGTGACGACTCGGCAAATCTGTGTGCGCCGTGACAGGAAAAACACCTCCGTGTTGAAAACCATTTGTAGAATTCAGGCGGCTTTTAATGGCTTTCAAACAAGTGAGTAACTGAGAAATTGTTTAACAGCTTGGGCATGTTCCAACTTGTCCGTTAAGGTTTCCAACGGAGGTGTTTTTCCTGTCGCGACCCCCCGCGGTCGGGTCCGGCCCGACATGCGACTCTGCCCGCACGTTCTTTCATTACAAAATGACCGTTAACAATGGAATGTCCGAATAAACTCCTCATGCCGACTTCTTCTGAAAGTTCTCTGTTCTCTGACGACTTACTGCGTCAACAGAGCCTGAAATGTGGAAGTTTTCAACTTGAAACGGCGAGACGCTGCCGCCTCGAAGCGCAGATCGCCGTCAGGCGCCGTGGACCGTCCTTAAAGCGACACTACCAGACCAAAATCTCTCATCAGCCGTTAAAGTTTTTACCGAAAACCAGCTGAATTTATTGAATGGTGTCCACTCAGTTGTGCCTTACAGTTTTGAAAAAATTTTTATCAAACAAAGCAACAGTCTCTGAGCATTCCTAAACAATGAAAAAAATCGACGAGCGGGTGGACGACTCCTCACTCAAAGACTGCCCACAGGCGAATGACGTAACCGACAGGCGTGAAAAAACTCTCGCATGCCACGAGGGTTCAAGCATGTCTGATGTAATCACACGTGATTCAAATCCATATGGTTTTTGAAAAAATAATAAGGTCGGATACTTTTCTAATAGACCTCGTACATCCTGCACGCCACAGTTCCATGTGTGTGGATTCACACACGGTCCTAGATTGAAGCAAAATTTAGACCTGAAATACTTTTTAGCTTCCATGGCCTATGTAAAAGAAGGTCATATCTGAACTCCTACTTCCTCCTTGATATATGTCCACTGAGACGGTCTGTGCTTTGTGTCTCACACCCATATGTTCTGTGGGACAGGGACATAGAGGCAGGGCGTGACTGTGAGCAACATCCTTCCATTTTAAGCAAAGAAGACAGAAACAGGTTGTTTCTTTTGACACGTGATAAAGGGCTGTTTTAGGCTGTACAACCTCAATGTCCATGAGAAAGTTTTGGCTACAAACTTCAGTATCTGTTTTTCCATCATCTGGTAACGTACTATATTAGCTTGAACGCAAAACAATACTGTAAAAGAACAAAGATTTTCTTCTTGCAGTATTGGATGCATCTTCAAAATCTGATTTAAAAAAGCAGAATTCCACATATGATTGCATGTTAAAAACTAGAAAGGCACTCAAAGAGAACCTACTTCTGCAAAGATCCAACAGACTCTTTTACTTTAAGTTAAGCCTCAAACAAAATTCCAATACTTAGTCTACTCTAGCAGACAAGCCATGGCTGAAAATACCTTTTTATCTGCCTGATGTGAATCTTTATCTGGATCAGGACTACAGTACACCTGTGGACAGATGATCACTGGATTCTTATTGCTCACATTTTATGCTGAAAGTTGACTTTTAATCCTAAACACTCACCCTTGGTCCTGACCACTGATCTTGATCACTCATCTTTGATTGTGACAGTTAATTATGACCTTTCATACTGCACAAACCTGTGGTCTTGATTGCTGTTTTTTCTTGATTCAGCAGGTGTGTCCTTTGAGCTGGATCTCATACTTTTGTTTTTAATGCTGACCTTTTATGATGATCATTGATCTTTGATCCTCATCTTTTATCCTGATTGTTGAACCCTGAGCCTGACATTTGATCTTGATTTCTTTGATTCCTTGAAAAATGTTATATTTTTTGGGGTTTGGTGTCCTGATATAGGATCAATGGCTTCATTCTGATCTGTCATTCTGATCGCTGAACTAATGAGCCATCTTCCTTACAGGAAAAACAGGATCAGGATTAGCATATAAAGGCAAGATCAGGATCAAAAGAATCAGGCCAAAAGATCAAAGATCAACTTGGATAGAAAAATACACTCCTTGATGCAGATTTCCATCAAAATGTAATCCACTCTTCCATGAGCCAAGCCCTACTCCTCCACCAAATCTCCCTTTGTCTTTTTGAAACAAGCAACATACATGCTCGTGCACATACGCACCTTTTCCTGGCTGTAACCTTGAAACAAGAATATGTTTGAAACATGGATGTTTCGAAGGTTTCTAAACATTTCGAAGGAGTATTTTGAGTTTGCCATCACTAATTCGCAGTATGCAGTGCAGACAAATTGTTTTGACTCCATCCCTGTCCGAATCCTGTATTCAGTCTTTAATTCCAGTTTTACCAGTTGTACTTTTTCTATTTCATTTTATATTTCATTTCATATTTCATGTCGTATTTGCCGACACAGTGGGCAACATGTTTCTCCCCGTGTCTAGCTTGTCATCTGGTAGAAGCACAGCAGCAAACACACACTGTATCCAGTGTTCATGAGGCACACAAATTACATGAGAGTTCAACCACAGCTGTTCATAATATTCAAAAATTTATCCAGCATCCTCTTATCATCCAGCAGGTGGCAGACATATCTATGGGATATTACATTGGCAAAACAAAGGCGATCTTTCAATTCATGTGGTGCATCAAAGTTCATCGCATGCAGCAGGGTCTGTCCTAATTATATCTTTTAATTTGCAGAGTTATACAACAATAGTATTCATTGTTTTATGTTAAGAATAAGAATAAGATCAGCTTTATTTATCTTGAAGGAAATAATTTTTATTAGTACTGAAACAGTGACAGTACACAGTGGACAATTTTTTTTTAAGAAATTTGCACAAGACGTTTGACAATATTGCATATAACTCTGAGTAAGTGAATAACTCAGAATAACTCTGTTCATTATGTACGTATTCATCCTGCAGAAGGGGGGAGGAATTATACAGTGATTGCCACAATTAGGAAAGACCTCCTGTGGCATTCTGTGGTGCACCTCTTTGGACTCAGTCTGTGACTGAAGGTGCTCTGACAGGACATGCAGGGGGTGGGAGATGCTGTCCAGGATGCTGAGCAGTTTCCTCAACATCCTCCTCTCTGACACCTCCACCATGGACTCTAGCTCAACCCCCAGGAGAGACCCAGCTCTCCTGATGAGCTTACTGAGTCTGTTTGTGCAAAGTTATTGTCTATACAAGCTCACTCGTCCATTCAATTTATTTTCATTTATCCATCCATCCATCCATTTTCTTCCGCTTTATCCGGAGTCGGGTCGCGGGGGCAGCAGCTCAAGCAAACCTTCCCAGACCTCCCAATCCACACATACCTCCCCCAGCTCCTCCGGGGGAACCCCAAGGCGTTCCAAGCCAGCCAAGAGACGTAGTCCCTCCAGCGTGTCCTGGGTCTTCCCCGGGGCCTCCTCCCAATGGGACGTGCCCGGAACACCTCTCCAGCGAGGCGTCCAGGGGGCATCCGGAAAAGATGCCCGAGCCACCTCAACTGACTCCTTTCGATGTGGAGGAGCAGCGGCTCGACTCCGAGCTCCTCCCCGATGTGGACCGAGCTCCTCACCCTATCTCTAAGGGAGCGCCCCAGCCACCCTGCGAAGGAACTCATCTCGGCCGCTTGTACTCGTGATCTCATTCTTTCGGTCATGAGCCAAATCTCATGACCATAGGTGAGGATTGGAACGTAGATCGATTGGTAAATCGAGAGCTTTGCCCCCCTACTCAGCTCTCTCTTCACCACGACGGTCCGATACAGCGACCGCATCACTGCAGATGCTGCACCAATCTGTCTATTGATCTCACGCTCCATCCGTCCCTCACTCGTGAACAAGACCCTGAGATACTTAAACTCCTCCACTTGAGGCAAGGACACTCCACCGACCTGAAGAGGGCAAAGCACCTTTTTCTGGTCGAGAACCATGGCCTCATATTTGGAGGTACTGATTTTCATCCCGGACGCTTCACACTCGGCTGCAAACCGCCCCAGTGCACGCTGAAGGTCCTGATTTGACGAAGCCAACAGAACCACATCGTCCGCAAACCCGGTGACAAAGGGCAGCCCTGGCGGAGGCCAACGTGCACTGGAAACAGGTTTGACTTACTACCGGCAATGCGAACCAAGCTCCTGCTGCGGTTGTACAGGGACCGGATAGCCCTTAGCAAAGGACCCCGGTCCCCGTACTCCCGGAGCACTCCCCACAGGGTGCCCTGAGGGACACGGTCGAACGCCTTCTCCAGATCCACAAAACACATGTGGACTGGTTGGGTGAACTCCCATGAACCCTCAAGCACCCGATGGAGCATGTAGAGCTGGTCCATTGTGCCGTGACCAGGATGAAACTACACTGCTCCTCCTGAATCTGAGGTTCGACCATCGGTCGAATTCTCCTCTCTGGTACTCTGGAATAGACCTTACCGGAGAGGCTGAGGAGTGTGATCCCCCTATAGTTGGAACACACCCTCCGGTCCCCCGTCTTAAACAGAGGGACCACCACCCCAGTCTGCCAATCCAGAGGCACTGTCCCCAATCGCCACGCGATGTTGCAGAGGCGTGTCAGCCAAGACAGTCCACAACATCCAGAGACTTAAGGTACTCAGGACGGATTTCATCCACCCCAGGAGCCTTGCCACCGAGGAGCTTTCTAACCACCTCAGTGACTTCGGCCTGGGTAATGGATGAGTCCACCTCTGAGTCCCTAGTCTCTGCTTCCTCTTTGGAAGACGTGACGATGGGATTGAGGAGATCCTCGAAGTACTCCTTCCACCGCCCGACAACATCCCCACTCAGGGTCAACAGCTCCCCACCCGCCACCGTAAACAGTGCTGGTGGAGAGCTGCTTCCGCCTCCTGAGGCGTCGGACGGTTTGCCAAAATCTCTTCGAGGCCGACCGATAGTCCTCCTCCATAGCCTCCTCCCGAACTCCTCCCAGACCCAAGTTTTGCCTCTGCGACTGCACAGGCTGCGGCACGCTTGGCCTGCCGGTACCTGTCAGCTGCCTCTGAGGGCCCACCTACCAACAAAGATAAGTAGAACTTCCTTCTTCAGCTTGACGGCATCCCTTACTTCCAGTGTCCACCACCGGGTTCGGGGATTGCCGCCGCGACAGGCACCAGAGACCTTGCGACCACAGCTACGAGCGGCCGCATCGACATGGAGGTGGAGAACATGGTCCACTCGACTCCATGTCTCCAACCTCCCCGGGATCTGGAAGCTCTCCCGGAGGTGGGAGTTGAAGACCTCGCTGACAGAGGGTTCCGCCAGTGTGTTCCCAGCATACCCTCATGATACGTTTGGGCCTGCCAGGTCTGACCCGGCTTCCTCCCCTCCCAGCGGTATCCAACTCCACCAGGTGGTGATCGGTCGACAGCTCTGCCCCTCTCTCACTCGATGTCCAAGACCGTGGCCGAAGCTCAGATGATACGACTACAAAGTCGATCATCGACCTCCGGCTCAGGGTGTCCTGGTGCCACGTGCACTTATGCACACCCTTGTGCTCAAACATGGGTTCGTGATGGACAACTGTAACTAGCACAGAAGTCCAACAACTGAACAATCACTCGGGTTCAGATCGGGGGAGGCCGTGCTTCCCGATCACCCCCTCCAGGTCTCACTGTCGCCGCCCACGTGGGCGTTGAAATCCCCCAGGAGAACAATGGAGTCCCCAGTCAGAGCACTATCTAGTACCCCTCCCAGGGACTCCAGAAGGTTGGGTACTCTGCACTGCTGCTCAGCCTGTAGGCCGAGACAATGATGAGAGGCCTGTCCCGACCCGAAGGCGTAGGGACGCGACCCTCTCGTCACCGGAGTGAACTCCAACACATGGCGACTGAGCTGGGTGAGCAATAAGCAATGCGACCCCAGCTCTCCGCCTCTCCCCGTGGCAATGCCAGAAACAATGAAGCGTCCAGCCCCTCTCCAGGAGTTAGTTGGGTACCAGAGCCCAAGCTGTGCGTGGAGGTGAGCCCGACTATCTCTAGTCGGTATCTCTCAACCTCCCGCACAAGCTCAGCCTCCCGAAAGACAAATTTTTAAACAACAACAAAAACAGAAGAAATACTAAGGTGATCGTCGGCCACTAGCCCTAACCTTCACTAAAAGACCCAGAATTTAGGTAAAGTTGAGGCCCGCTCCCCATTATTATAAATGAATTAAAAGAATAAAAAGTGTAAAACAAACTGTACCAGTATGCTAGCCATATGAAGGGAAAATAAGTGCGTCTTAAGTCTGGACTTGAAAATCTCCACCAGAATCTGACTGTTTATTGCCACAGGGAGATCATTTCCACAGAACAGGGGCACGACAAGAGAAAGCTCTGTGACACGCAGACTTTTATTCCACCTTAGGGACACAAAGTAGTCCTGCACCCTGAGAACGTAAAGCCCTGGCCGGTACGTAAGGTTTAATTAGGTCAGCTAGGTAGGGAGGTGCCAGTCCATGAATAATTTTCTAGGTTAGTAGCAGAACCTTAAAATCTGATCTCACTGGGACAGGAAGCCAGTGAAGGGATGCTAAAATGGGTGTAATGTGGTTGTACTTTCTGCTTCGTGTCAAAAGTCTGGCTACAGCATTTTAAACCAATTGGAGACCCCTAATGCTAGACTGCGGTAAACCAGAAAATAGAACATTGCAGTAGTCCAATCTAGAAGAGATAAATGCATGGATCAGGGTCTCAGCATCAACCATAGACAGGATGGGATGAATCTTCGCTATATTTCGCAGGTGGAAGAAAGCAGTCCTAGTAATATTTCTAATGTGGATGCCAAAGGACAATGAAGGATCAAAAATGGACCCCAAGGTTCCTCACTTTGTCAGTGTGATGTATGAAACACGAGCCTAGGCTGATGCGTTAACTGGTCAATTGATGCCGATGTCTCACTGGTCCAAGAACCATCATTTCAGTCTTATCAGAGTTTAAAAGTAGGAAGTTTCTAGACATCCAATTTCTCACTGCTGCAAGGCAATCTTCTAAGGATTTTATGTGAACGAGATTATCAGCAGTTATCGGCATGTATCATCTGCATAGCAGTGAAAGGTAATCCCAAAACACCGCAATATGTGCCCAAGGGGTGCTATATAAAGGGAGAAAAGCAGGGGGCCTAAGACAGACCCCTGTGAAACCCCAAATTTCATGTCACTAAGGTTAGAGATAGACAGACAGATAGACAAATACTTTATTAATCCCAAGGGAAATTGTGCATGATCTGTGCTGCAAGGATAAACAGAATTAAAAGATACAATACAAAACACAGTGAGAATGACTGGTCAAGTAATAATAATAATAATACATTTTATTTGTAATGCACTTTACATTCATGGAATCTCAAAGTGCTACAGAGCAGAGACTAAAAACAAACAATGTACAGGGTCAAAAAACAATAAAATATATTCATAAAACATAACCAGACAGATAAAATCAAACATTTTAAACATTTTAACATTTTTAACATTTTAAAAGGCCCTTTTAAATAAAAATGTCTTGAGGCCTTTTTTAAATGCCCCCACACTCTGTGGGGCCCTCAGGGTCTCTGGAAGGGCATTCCAGAGCTGTGGGGTGACTACGTGGAAGGCCCTGTCTCCCATGGTGGAGAGCTTGGATCTGGGCTGGTGCAAGCGGTAGGTGGACGTGGTGGAGCGGAGGGTTCTTGGGGCGGTGTGTGGCGTGAGGAGTTCACTAAGGTAGGCAGGGGCAGTTCCATGTATGCATTGGTGTGTAAGGAGACAGAGTTTGTACTGAATTCTTTGTTGAATGGGCAGCCAATGAAGGGATCTGAGGACTGGAGTGATGTGGTCATATTTGCGCCTCCTCGTCAGGACCCGGGCAGCACAGTTCTGAATGTGCTGCAGCTTTTGTAGACTTTTGCCGGGGATCCCGACGAGGAGGGCGTTGCAGTAGTCCAATCTGGAGGAGACAAAGGCATGGACCAACTTCTCTGCGTCGGATTGGGAGAGGGAGGGGCGGAGTTTTGCGATATTTTTAAGGTGGAGGAAAGAGACCTTGCAGAGGTGACGGATGTGAGAGTCGAATGTGAGATGTGAATCAAATCTGACACCAAGGTTTGTAACGGATGAGGACAGGGAAATGTTATGGTCAAAGATCGAGATACTGTTTAGGTTTGAGAAGGACTGGGTTTGGTGAGGGGTACCAATAAGGATGGCTTCTGTTTTGCTACTGTTCAGTTGAAGAAAGTTGTCAGCCATCCATGCCCTTATCTCCTCCAGGCAACAGTGAAGTGCAGATGGCAGAACTGTGGTGGGAGTGGGGTCCATTTTTTATATGTGTGTGTCGTCTGCGTAACAATGAAAAGAAACCTTGTGTTTATTGATTATCTGACCGAGTGGGAGCATGTAGATAGTGAAAAGGGTCGGCCCGAGGACCGACCCTTGAGACACTCCGCAGCTAACTGTATGAGGTGATGATTTGGACTGTCCTAGGGTCACAAACTCTGTCCTGCCCGTGAGGTATGACATGAACCAGTTGAGTGTGGTCCCAGTAAGTCCAACTATAGACTGGAGGCGACGAAGTAGGATGGTGTGGTCCACAGTGTCAAAAGCAGATGATAAATCCAGTAGTAAGAGGAGTGATGGTGAGCTCTGGTCCGCAGTCATAGCAAGTCGTTCATGACGCGGACAGGGCTGTCTCTGTACTTTGAGCTGATCAAAAACCGGACTGACATTTTCATCCACACGTTATGGATGTGAGATGCCTGTGGAGGTTGGGCTGCTACAAACTTTTTCCAGGACTTGGAAAGAAATGGCAGGTTTGAAATGGGTTGTAGTGGGCCAGGATTTCGGGGGTCGATGTGAGGGCTCTTTCAGATGGGGGCGAATGACAGCAGTTTTGAGAGCTGAGGAACCTGACCGGCGTATAATGACTGGTTAATTATTGCTGTGATTAATAGTATGACGTCATACCAGCAAGGGCACTCCCAGTAATCCCAAAATGATTTGTCCCAGCCTATCAAGTAGAATATGATGATCCACCTGTATCAAATGCAGCACTGAGATCTAACAGTGCTGCATTGATGCAGTGTACTAATCTCCATTTTTGCTGCCCAAGGCCCTCTGCTGTTTCCAGTGCAGGGAATACGGCAGCTGCAACAGCCACATCACTACAAGAAAACCTGCAGCACATGCACCACCTTAATTGCATGATGCAGTGAGCAGTCTGTCAGTAAACATCTTCTGAGCACAAACCTCTTTGTGTTCTTTATACTTCCATTTGTTGTGGAGCTTTGCAACATGTCTGTTTTTGTGTGCGAATTAGTAGCAGGTATGTTAAAAATGAAACTGCTGCATGTGCAAGTTATATTTGAGTGTTTTGTGTTTGCAAATGTTTTCTGAATTTGCAAGATGTTTTTTGGTGCAATTACCTTTTTAGTTATCTTTATTTTAAGTGTTGTGACCTCTCTCAGCCGCAATAAAATGCTCTGTTGACAAACAAACAGTCGCTCCTTGATGGAGGCAATAATGGCACAGAGAGAGAACGAGAGATGTGAGTTTAATTGTGTATTGCAGGAAAAGTTGTGTATTGACAGACAGAAGCCTGCATTAGTGGTACATTAGTGACGTGTAGAAATTAAGAGCAGATCTGAATGAAAGACCCCAAACCGCTGCTAACAGGGAAAATGGAGGGAAGGAGGAAGAGAGGAGGAGGGAGGGAGGCTGGCCTAATCACTTTCCCCACTGACTTCACAGGAGGGAGGGAGGTAAAGATCACAGGTCCACCAGCACAGTTCTCCTCCTCTCCTCCCTCCTCTCCTCCTGCAGGCCGCTCCAGCCTTTTGAAGGCGGGCCACGGGTGCCTGCTCCTCTCCCTCTGTCCAGCTGGGCTATTGAAGGGGTGACGGATGGCTTCATAAGGAGACAAGATCTGTGTCTCATTCATGAAATCCCTCCTTCACAAACTTCAGTTTCTTTCTGTCTCCTTTCACTGTGCCTTTTTTTTTTATTCTTTACCACTGATTTTGCGCTGACTGCATGTTAAGACCAATAGCTCACTGGGCTGTGACTGTTGGAGAGCAGTTGGAGACACAAAAATCACAAAAACTTGTGAATTAGCAACAGTTTTTCAGTTGTAATCTCCCTGAGTTCTTACTTCCAACACGTGTGCGCATGTCGCCTGGATGTGGGCGGAATATCAGAGGGACTGGTGGTGGAAATATGGCCAAAAATCCTGCATAGCTTGCATACATAGTATGTGAGTGCTGCGTGAATGCTGTGTGGCACTGTCACAAATGTCCAACATCACTGGCGGAGCCTTTGTGAGCACAAGGATATCCACACAATTGCTGTGTGGCACGCTCACAGATGTTGATCACCACTTGCGTGGCTGAATGATGACACATTTGTGAACAACGTCCTCAGGATGGCTGTGGACTGCTATTATAATGCTATTATGTGAAAAGAGGCTGTGAAAATTCCCCTGACTGTAGGCACAGAAGGAAGAGCACTGTAAATAATAATAAATAAATAATTAGAACAAACAGGAAGAAAAGTGAGGACAGTGCACTCACCGATTTGCAGCATGATGTCCAGGAGCAGCATTTCATCAATATTATTGTCCTCGCTGGATGTACTGACTTCTCCTCCCAGGAATGACCAGGTATACAGTCTTCCACTGGCTGGGCTCCGGGATCCGCTCAAAGCTCTCCTTGACACGTGCATGGGCTCCAGGATGCTCTGGACATGCTCCTCAATGCACTGGAACAGCCACATCTCCGTGAACTGCAGAGAACACGATAAACCATTAAACATATTGCCACTGTGGTCCTCAAAAACAATAAATATAATAATCCGGATCACATGCCTCGTCCTCACCCTCCACACAGATTTCATCCAACCTGCTGTTCCTGTGTTCACGGAGGTCATCGCTGACTATCATTAAACTTATTTCCACTTGTGGTCCTCAAAACAAAGACACAAAGAAAAGAAATGCATAGCTCCTCCGGCACCCGGACCTGTCCAGCCGTGCGTGCACGGGCGAACTGTGGGTGCACAGCCAGGCTGATGCATAAAAACTTACTTCAATTAAATGCTACGGCTCCTCTTGAGCCAGACAGGTGTGTCCAGCCGCTGATGTGTGTGCACGGGTTGGAGCACGCTCAGCTGCAGACCTGTTGGCTGGAGGCCGTGGACTTGCTGGCCATTTCAGAAGTGCTGTTCCTGTCCGATCATATAACAGGAAAAGTGTGTCATCAACCCTTCACAAGGTGCCTCATTCTGCACACTTTCTGACTCACAGAAACTATATAGAGAAAGGTTTGAGATGCCTGCGACGACTCTGTGACTATGTGGAGATAAAAATCTGTCACTATGAAATTTTTATTTGTTCAAAATTCAACTGACACAAGAGCGACGCCCTGCACCTCATGCCAGGAGAATGCAAATCCTCTTGAACTCGCTCAAGAAATTTGACAAAGTCCCTCATGGTGCATTCGCAAGCTGTCTCAGCCCAGTGAGATACTACCATAATCAGACTAAAGTGATCCAAATCATGAAATACCATGGAAAAAAGTACATGTAGTGCATTATACTTCATTTATTTGTCTGCCTGCACTCCCGTAGCTCAGAAAAATTTGCATTAAAAAATTAAAAAACAAAACAAACAAGAGTTTATGTTTGTGTTTATGTATGGCCTGTGTTTGTTATGATTGGACCCTGGGTCTGCCAAATAAGTGATACAGAAACAAACAAACAAAACCCCTTCTTCATTAGAAATGGGAGCATTACCACAAGCAAACGAACCAACAAAAGCAAACACCGCTCACAAACTGATCAGGGGCCTGTACTACGAAGCGGGGTTAACTTACTCAGATGTAAACCCAGGGTCAACCTCTAAACTGGGGTTGACAAACCTGGTTTCCTCAAGTGGTGTTAAACGGTACTACGACGCTGAGTAAGATGTTGATTTGTTGAACCTGTGTTAACCTAATTGGAGTTTGTGCGCGTTCACATAAAAGGGGCGGGTTGCAGCACATGTCACCATTTTTCAATGATGGCGCGGTCACCTTACTTTACCAAAGAAGAATGCACGATTATTATGCGGAGCTACGAGGAATTTAAATTAATGTTAAGGGGGAAATCGAACACATCGTCTGCCAATAAAGCAAGACAGGCTTGTTGGTAACGTATTGCTGATCGGGTAAATGCGTAAGTACAATTCAATTGTTCCCCAAATCTGTTACAGATGATTAACCTGTGGAATGTCTAATATGTGTAAAAAAAAATGACCTTCTTTCATTAATTACGCCCAGATGCAACACGATTCAGAAGTGGGCATAGGCCTACTAATAAATGTTAGGTTAATTTAATGTTTCCTAAATAGGCTACCTTGACTGTATGATTGCTATTCCTAATCCTGTCAATATTTCAGATGCAATAGCAGTGCCAAACGCACCTGGCAGCAGGTGAAGATGAAATATAAAAACATCCTTCAGAACGGTAGGTTTATATTCATAGCTTGATAAGCCCCATTTCGCCTAATTAATGGACATGCATTAGACCTATTTTGATATTAGTAATTACCCGCGATTGCATAAAACCCTTCTTTGATTTGCACTGTGGATAAATGGCCAGGGAAAACGACAAATGCATCCAACAGTTTAGATAGAGCAAGTACTACCTTGCGAATCATACGACATACAGTATTCTTGCTCAGATGTTCAGCATCACCGATGAAATACATAAATTGTCCACTGGCAAAATAGGCACAAGGCACATTATCTGCTCGATCGTCGGGGCATTGTTACACTGTAAAAAATGACTTGTTTTTACAGGAAAACGCTAGCAGCTGTGGTTACCGGGGAATTCCTGTAAAATATACAGCAGCACAGTAGATAACATTACGGACATAATATGTATATGGATTTACAGTGAATGAACCACGGCTGACTCACATTAAAAGAACTGTTAAATCTACAAACAAGAGCTCTTTTTTTTTGTACATTTAACTGCTGTAATTTTTTACAGGAATTCCCTGGTAACCACAGCTGCCAGTGTTTTCCTGTAAAAACAACAGTCTTTTTTTACAGTGTACGATGGGTGATGTTACAGACTTCTGGCCCGATCAGCTGACACAGATAACGAATTCCCTCGGCTGAGAATCTATATCTTTCATAGAGAATATCGTCCGGGTATGTCAGCGGATTCTGGCGATCTTTAAAAACCCTCGCCCTGCGAAGAGAGCCCCTCACAATTTGTGCCCCAATATCAAATGGATCATCCAGGTAGGCCGGCATTGTCTTCGGAGTGATTGAAGGTGGATGGACGGTACTTATAAAGGGAGTGGTTAAGCGAAAACCTCAAGCTAACCGAGAACATAACCTACTCGGAGCAGGTTTGGCACACAGCATAAATTGCCATGGCAGCATACCTCGATCAAAACCTATCCACCTTTCGTAGTACGGGTTAACCGGGAAGTTACTCCACACATCATCAACTTACTCCCGAAGTTACCCTGATAAGCCAGTAACCCCGCTTCGTAGTACAGGCCCCAGATCTCAGATCCACTGAGGCTCAAGAGCCAAACTTCATATTAAATTTCTCAGGGAACTCAAGTTTCTGTTTGCTGCAATTAAACTTTCTGTTTTTTCCTAAAAAGACCAGAAAAGCCTGTTTTGACATTCATCCCACATTTAAGTCCCCAGCCAAGGCTCGTTAGCACACTTTTCTTGTGTTAACTTTAACACTGACCATGTTAATTTAACACTGACAACACAAGGTCTTTTAAAAGTGTTAATTTAACAACATTTCACTTCAGTTAGCTGTGTTTCAACTTATGGCCAATAATGGTGACAGTGTTTTCATTTATTTGTTTGTATTTTGGAAAGAACTTCACATCCAAATCAAGACTTATAAGAGAAGTCCAACAATCTGCTTGGGAAGTGTTTTGTGATGTGATGAGCCATGCACGTCCCCAGTTTGTCTCCTTGTTTTATTTATTTATTTCTTTATTATGTCAGTCTCTCTCACTGTTTTTCTGTCTCCCTGTCGTCCCTGCTACCTTGCAAATGAAGGAATGTTGCTGTCCGTATGTCTCATTGTGTTTGTGTCTCTAGGTCGGGGACAGATGCGGCGGCCTTGCTTTCCCAGCATTCCCTGGGGAGTGTGCCGTCAGGTCTTTGCACCCTGTTGGAGAAGACGTTTGTGGGCTGCAGAGTCGTCTGTTTGGAGTCAAGTGATGCATAAGTAATGCTTTGTTTGGACCAATCTGGGGGAAGGAATTTACTAGATTTGCCTGTAATTGGGTTATTTTTCTTTGAAGAGGATGTGGGAGGTCAGAAAGGTTGAAGCATCATGTGAACAGTAAAAAAAAATATTACCAGTGTAAACTGTCTAATATGTAGGATTTTAGAATACTGTTTTAATTTGTGCAGTACTTCATCATAAAACATTGCAGTAAGTCTGTGTATCATTCAGTCACATCAGGCTGAATTATATTTCTGCATCAAATTGTACAAGAACCTACATTTAGAGGTGTCATTGTTACATGACCAGTTGAACAGCTTCACAGTGAAGAGGAACACAGAAGAATTGTCTTAAAATGGAGCTAACTGTTTGCCAGAATGCACATGGGAGACTTGAGCCTAGATTTTTTTTTTCTTCTGTGAAAACAAGAAAAAAAAAAAAAAACACATTTGTGCATCAGTTCTGGATCATTTTCTGGATCTGCACAAAAATACACCTTCGGATAAACAGTCACGAGATCCTAAGCACTTTTAATTCCATTTGATTTTGTTCACCAATATATGATTCTTCTCCTGGTGTTTGGTTGTCCTTCACAAACTTCAGTTTCTTTCTGTCTCCTTTCACTGTGTCTTTTTTCTCCTTTTACTACTGATTTTGCGCTGACTGCATGTTAAGACCAATATCTCACTGGGCTGTGACTGTTGGAGAGCAGTTGGAGACACAAAATCACAACAAAACATGTGGATTAGCAATGCAAATCTTATTTTTCATCTTAATCTTCAATTTTGATAATTTATCTTTGATCCTGGTCACTGAACTTTGAATCTTAACACAGATATTTGATCCTGATTGTTGTATTTGGGGGCAGCATGGTGGCTTAGTGGTTACCACTGTTGCCTCACAGCGAGAAGGTCGTGGGTTCAATTCCTGTGGCCTTTCTGTGTGGAGTTTGCATGTTCTCCCCGTGTTTGTGTGGGATTCCTCTGGGTGCTCCGGTTTCCTCCCACATCCAAAGATGTGGCCCTGCGACAGACTAGTGTCCTGTCCTGGGTGTACCCCGCCTCGTGCTCTATGGCTGCTAGGATAGGCTCCAGCCCCTCGCAACCCTTAATTGGACTAAGCGGTAGAAGGTGAATGAATTAATGAATGTTGTATTTGGTAATAATCACTCAGCTTTGATACTGATCACAAATTTTTGATCCTGCTCAGCCATCCTTCATTCTGAGCTTTGATTTTAATCACTGAAGTATGATCTTGATCGCTGATGGTTGATCCTGATTAGTCATTTTTAAAATCTTGATCACTCATTTTGACCTTAGCTTAACCTTTGATCATAAGTACTAAACTTAGATACTGATTGCTGAACTTCAGCCTTGATCTTTGATCCTGAAATTTCATCCTGATTGATGTTGACAGCCTAATTTCCAGTCACTTTGATCTCATAATCCAAAAAAGATAGCTCAAATGTCAAAAGGTTGACTCTCCTCTATATGGATAAAAGCTTAATGGGTCCTTCTTTGATTCAAGGCCCTCTCCACCAGATGAGATTGAACACTGTCTTTTGGAGGCAAACAACTACAAAAACTACAACCTCCCTGATGAAGGTATATATTTGTTTGATTGTCATTACAAAACATCTAAACTTTCCAAATAAATCATATAAAACATCAAGCAGCAATATACATAAAATATATCAAAATTAAACAAGAAACAACAAAGACTTCTATCCATTTAGTTTTTTTAAGTTTACTGAATAAGCCCATTTAAGTGGACCTTCCAGAGTTGTCAATTTCAGTTTCAATTTATTTTCATTTATATAGCTCAAAATCACAACAGAGTTGCCTCAAAGCGCTTCACACAGGTAAGGTCTAACCTTACCAACCCCCAGAGCAACAGTGATAAGGAAAAACTCCCTCTGAGGAAGAAACCTCAAGCAGACCAGACTCAAAGGGGTGACCCTCTGCTTGGGCCATGCTACAAACATAAATTACAGAACAATTCACAGAACAATTCACGGATGAATATACAAGAAATGCTACTGGCGCACAGGACAGGAGGATCGCCAACACAATACAACTCCATCTTAAACAGAGAGAAAAAACAGAATCAGTCATCAGAAAGACAAGAAATAGTGTTTAATTTGCCAGCATTAAACATAAGAAAAATAGAAGAAATACTAAGGTGATCACTGGCCACTAGCCCTAAGCTTCACTAAAAGACCAAGAATTTAGGTAAAGTTGAGGCCGCAGCCCGCTCCAATTACTAATAAATGAATTAAAAGCGTGAAAAGCGTACCAGTATGCTAGCCATATGAAAGGGAAAATAAGTGCGTCTTAAGTCTGGACTTGAAAATCTCCACAGAATCTGACTGTTTTATTGAAGCAGGGAGATCATTCCACAGAACAGTCCAGAGAATCAAGTGTAGACAGTATCTGGGGAGCATACGCAGAAAGTAAAAAAATTAGTTGGTTAGTTTTTACGGTTCTCTCTTTCACTTGATGTCACCACAGCAGATCCAGTATGGACCTGCATGTTGATTTGGCACAGGTTTTACAATGGATGCCCTTCCTGAAACATTACATGGAGAAGGGGAGGTCTTGAACTGGGAGCTTTCTACTCTGGCAACATCATCAACACGGCCACTTAGTCACTGTGAGTTTTCAGTCAGCTACGCTCTTCAAAACGGGTTCAATCGCACATTCTACAGACTTTGTACTGTGGAGCTGGTAGTATAAGGTCCACTGAATATTCAGTCCAAGTAATTCAGACATCATCATTTCATGGGAGCGGCCTCCATTATAGCTTCCTGAGGTGACAGAGTTGAGCATGTCCTTCCTGCAGCACCTCCTTCTCCTTCTGTGTCCTCTTGAATCTCCTACATATCCCACCAGGTACAGAAAGTCATAATGCTTACGCCATCCTGTGGACAAATCCGTCTTGGTGCTCCCCACCTGCGACCCATGGGAGGAAAAAACTACTAGAAAAATCAAGGCTTTGAATTAGTTCAAGGAATGAGAAAGAATTCCAGAAACAACTGCTATACTATTTGGAACAAAACCAGAAACTGTTTTTTTATGTGCCAGAACAAAAATTCAAAAGGATGTTTAATTTTTACATTTTTTTTAAATTACAAATTAAAACAATTTCTGCTTGCAATAACTTGGTGTTGAATACACTTCCTCTCTTTCTCTGCTCATCATGTATGTCTTGGAATGGCAGAGAGAAATTTACCAACACCAGTTCGCTCTTCAAGTTACATTGTGAATATTAGTGTTGAACTTTCAACTTCGGGTGTGCAGTAGGGAAATAGCTCTGCATGTTGGGAATACCAAACCAAGAATATCCAGTTCAGAAATGGCAGGGTGGATTTTGGCACACTGTGGACTGTAGGGGGGAAGAACCTGCCTGGATCGATACAAAATCCAATGAGAAGTGGTCACAAGTAACAGTGTGAATGTTGCCAATTTCAAATCAAATTTGGATACTGGTGAAGCAAAGTCTGAACAGGATCTGAAGTTGTCTGCCGCTTTGTCCTCAGGCTGATGGAATACTGCGAGGACATCTCGGGGCCTCACGGTCTGCGAATCACAGGCGTGAAAATTGGTTACATTTAATCAGCCATGGTGGAGGAGTTAAAGAAAAGGCTCAAGAGAGCTTCGTCTAAATGGATTGGCTTCACTTTAAGAGTTCAGCACACTGAGTTATACCTCATTAAAGACACATCAGTTCCTGATAATATAATTCAGTCCACGTGGTTGTTCACTGTCTGTATCAAGAAATAAAAATAAGTAACTTTTAACTTGCAATATTTTTTGTTATTTACTGATATTTGTGAGGTAGCCGAATCCCAGATTGACCAAAAGATGATTCTTCTCAAGGACCCAAAAACAGTAAAAGAGCAGTAAGTGATGTTTTGTGCATTGGAAGTACATGAAGTGACTCCCACATACAGTGGGTCAATTCTTCCAGCTTGTCTGTACATTAGAATTTCAAGCTTACAGCCATGGCAATTCTTACTAGTACAGTGAGGCCATACAAGACTGAGGCGACATTCAGAAAAGGGCCAGCGCAGTCAAACAAAGCAGTAAATCAAGTTGCTTGACACATGCTCAGCAGACAGTTTGCTGTTTGTCACAGTGCCTGAATAGGACTAGAAGCAAAGTTGTGGCCGCATCAGGGTGATCGGCATTGCTCAGATACTGCACAAGAGGCCTTTTCAGACAGCTGCAACACTGATTACATTGTGTGAAGGCCAATCAAAGGGGAAAATGACGAGAGCAGTCATGCTGGACACACACAATGCACAAATGGCAGCGGTCAGATGGAGTAGGAGAGAGGTGGATTTAAAGACGCTCTTTAGGGGTATTTTTCAGGCTTATAAACAACAAAGCGCACTCTACATCATGATGCTCATACACAATATGAAAGTTTGATCATGAGAACTTTTCATAAAAATGGGACTTACTGATATCTGCCAGTTAGGGAATAACCGTGTTGTGTCTGATGATTTGCGGATGTTCATGCTGGAATTTATGGTTGCAAATTGATTTTTACCAGCGATGTGTTAGCGGATCTCAACAATTTTTAGAAGAGGAACTCAACCCTTTTATTTCCTGTTAATTATTTAATTTTTAATGTTAATTTACTGTCTTAATGTATTCATAAATTGTTTCAGTTGTTATCATAAACACACTATTATTATTATTATTATTTTATTATTACTACTATTTTGTCTTTTTTTTAAATAGAAAAAAATAGTAGTTGTGCGCACATCCATTCCTGATTAGGCCAGGTGCAGGATAATCAAGAATACCACTAACAGAATAACAGAATAGAAGCAGTACCTATGTTGGAGGCTTAAGGCTCTGATGTAACATGTTGGTGGGTGGGTGTAATGTGCCTGCAAATGTATATTTTTAAATTGTTGTTGTTGATGCAAAACTTAAATAAAAAAAAACTTAAATTAAAAAAGAATGTTAAAAAAAACACTGACAAAAAGATGGATCAAGGAGTTACTGTGATGCTTCAAAACACACCCCGATTTGCTATACCGGATGAAATGGGCAGGAACGGTGCTCTGTGGAATACGGGTATAACATTTCAGCGTTTCATTTCTTAAACAATACTCATGTAACAATAAAAACATAGTAAAAGTTGCATTATGAAAAGCCTACAGTCAGCACAGGCTTTGACTAATGGTAAGAATGTTTACATTGTTTCTACCAGATCATCAGGCAACACCATTTGTGACTGTAGCTGGGTAGGAGATTTGGGGGCAGGTGAGACTTGGAACACACAAAAATGTTATTACCAGAGACACAAAACATACATCCAAATTGACACCACATAAACAACAGTGTCAGGGGGCAAATGGCAGAAACACATGGTGCTGACCCTCAGTCTGCCTTTCTTCAATCTCTTCTTCTCCTGCCACTTTCAGACACAAAAGCCGTGACACAGCAGGATCATTTTTTACCACTAAAATACTGGGTGCTTCACAGTGCAGTTTTTTTTTTTTGAGGCTCCATTCAAACTTACACTTATTGCTTCTATAATCATTGCACTATCACTGTAACTATTGATGTCTGCTAATTAGCACCAACGGTTCTCACGTATAAATAAACCTTGCCTATCATTGCTGCGATGAATTAAACCTTCAACTTTGACTGAACTCAAAGCGAGACTACCAGAAATCTTAAGTTCAAGCTTGATGAATTTTCAGTCGGTAGACAGTCTTGCGGATAGCCTGAATTTAGTGCTAAAAACCACACTTGATAAGATTGCACCTCCTCTATTAATGCTATGCCTTCCCAAGGCACAGACACCTTGGTTTAACAGTTATTTGCGTGACCTTAGGCAGAAGGCTAGAGGGTTGGAACAGAAATGGCGTAGTTCCAAACTAGAGGTGTTCCACCTTGCGTGGCGTGAAGCTATTTTAGATTATAAGCATGCTTTATTGGCTATGAAGCAGGCCTATTACTCTGAATTGATAAACAAAAACAAGCATAACTCAAAGTTTTTGTTTGATACGGTGGCATTTCTTATTCATGGACAGCCACCTGTTGGCCGTTCTCCTTTTTCAGCACAGGACTTTCTGGACTATTTCAAAAAGAAAATAGAAGATATTAGGTTGAGCATATCTCAGCATACTTTGGTCCAGTCATTGTATCCAGCTACTGAGCTGGGGACTACTACTGAGGTGCTACCTAGAGTCACGGAATTTAACAGTATCTCACAAGGTGTGCTGATGAAACTCGTGATGTCTACTAGAAGCACAACCTGTTTATTTGATCCTATACCAACAAAATTGTTTAAGGATCTTTGGCCCATTCTTGGGCCGACTGTGCTGGAAATTGTTAACCTTTCTTTAAACTCTGGATCTGTTCCAAATCGTTTTAAATCTGCCGTGGTTAAACCACTACTCAAGAAATCTAATCTTGATCCTGGTGTATTGAAAAATTATAGGCCGATATCAAATCTATCATTCTGCTCTAAAATTCTGGAAAATGTGGTTTCATGGCAGCTTGTGGACTATCTTACTGAGAATGACCTTTTTGAGCCACTGCAGTCTGCTTTTAGAAGACATCACTCCACAGAAACAGCACTTATTAAAGTAGTTAATGATCTTCTGCGAGCAATGGACTCGAATACTACTACAGTATTGGTGTTGCTGGATCTCAGTGCTGCGTTTGACACAGTTGATCATCATATTCTACTTGATAGGCTAGAAAACTGTTTCAGGATTACTGGAACTGCTCTTGCGTGGCTGACGTCTTATTTGTCTGGTCGTTCCCACTGTGTTTTGTGCAACGACACTACCTCTGACTTTAAGGGCATGAAGTTCGGGGTTCCGCAGGGATCCGTTCTGGGTCCCCTGCTTTTTTCCCTGTATATGGCACCCCTTAGGAACATTTTGCAGCGTTTTGGGGTTGTTTTTCATTGCTATACTGATGATACTCAGTTGTATATGCCGACAGCTGCTGGAAATCCTGTCCACATAAAATCTTTACAGGACTGTCTCGCAGCAGTGAGAAGTTGGATGTCTAGCAACTTTCTACTTTTGAACTCTGATAAGACTGAAATGATGGTTCTTGGTCCAGCAAGACATCGGCATCAATTTGATCAGCTGGCGCTTAGCCTAAGTTCATGTGTTATACATCATACTGACAAAGTGAGGAACCTTGGGGTAATTTTTGATCCTACGTTGTCCTTTGACCTCCACATTAGGGACATTACGAGGACTGCTTTCTTTCATTTAAGAAATATAGCAAAGATTCGTCCCAAGCTGTCTATGGCTGATGCTGAGACTCTGATTCATGCGTTTGTCTCTTCTAGATTGGACTATTGTAATGCTTTGTTTTCTGGTTTACCACAGTCCAGCATCGGTCTTCAGCTGGTTCAAAATGCTGCTGCCAGACTTCTGACACGAAGCAGAAGGTTTGATCATATTACGCCGGTTCTGGAATCCCTTCACTCACTCCTTGAGATCGGATTTTAAGGTATTACTATTGGCCTATAAAATTGTTCACGGACTGGCGCCCCCCTATCTGGCCGGCCTGGTTGAGTCCTATGTGCTGGCAAGGGCTCTGCATTCACAGGGTGCAGGACTATTGTGTGTCCCGAGGGTGAAGAAAAGGTCAGCGGGTTACAGAGCTTTTTATCAATGCGCTCCAGCTCTGTGGAATGATCTGCCTGCACAAATACGACAGTCGGACTCTGTGGAGACTTTTAAAGCCAGGTTGAAGACACATCTCTTCTCCCTGTTTTATCATTAGTATTTTATTGTGTGTCTTTTTTTATATGTTTTATTTATTTTACTTCTTTTAATTTTTTATGGTTAAATTTTTTATTGTATTTTAATCTTATTTCATTTTATTCTGCTTTTAAATGCTTGAGGTGATTACTTGTGATTTGGCACTATATAAATTAATAAATTCTTATTTTATTATTATAAATTAAATAATACAAAAATTCACTCAGTGGAAATACGGTAGCACAGACATCTTGGATGTTTCACTCATTCAATTAAGTGGACAGCAAGCCATTTTACCTGAGATATTTGTGATAAAACTGTCAGAAGGGACAAACATGGTTGAGTCTATAGTGTCTAGCGGCCACTGTGACAGCAGGGTGCTGGACTTGACATACTAGGTTTCACTCAGTGACCATGCATGCCCCTAATTATTCACAACTTTGTGGGTTAGGGTTAGAAGAAAAGCCTAGGTTAGGGTAGAAAAGCCTAAAGTACCGCATATATATATATATATATATATATATATATATATATATATATATATATATAATGTAAATTTTGAATGTAAACAAATTTGAATGTAAACAAATCAAATTGTATTCTATTGGAGTTGGTTTGTGCTTCCTTTCCTAGCCAAACGTATGTTCCACTGTCCAATTATTTGTAGGTTAGCTGAGTCTACATGTGTTTTATGGAGTTGGAAAAAGTCTATGAACAGGTCGCCTGAGGTGTATTTTGGGGGTGCTGCAGGAGTATGGGGTATGATCCAATCTGTGATCCAGTCTCTGTATGACCAAAGTAGAAGCTGTATCCGCATTCTCAATATTTCATCTGAACCATTTAAGGTGGGTGCTGGACTCCGCCAGTGCTGCCCACTTGTCACCAGTCCTGTTTGTGATTTTCATGGACAGGATTTTAAGGCACAGTCAGGAATTGGAGGGTGTCTAGTTTGGTAACCTCAGAATTGTGTCTCTGGTTTTTCCGGATGATGTGGTTCTGATGGATTCATCAGAAAAGGAAATCAGTATCTCCATAAGGCTCCTCAGCAGATGGAAGCATGAAGTGCTCTAAAACGCCCTGCCAGATGGCTGGGATGATGTTGGATGTGATAAAACGCAGTGGACGAACACCAGCAAATGACATGGTCTCCCAAACCATCACTGACTGTGGAACATTCACAGTGAACTTCAAGCAGCTTGGATTCTGTGCCTCTCCACTCCTTCTCCAGACTCTGGGACCTTGATTTCCAAATGAAATGCTAAATTTACTTTCATCTGAATAGAGGATTTTGGATTACTGAGCAATGGTCCAGTTCTTTTTCTCCTTAGCCCAGGAAAGACATTTCTGACATTGTCTCTGGTTCAGCAGTGGCTTAGCACTAGGAAAACACATGCTACTGGATACATCTGTACGTGTTAGCTTTAGATGTGTTGGCTCTCAATGCACTGACTCTAGCTTCAATGCACTCCTTCTAAAGCTCCCCCAAGTTCTGGAATCTGCTTTGCTTCACAAGCTCCTCAAGTTTGTGGTTATCCCTGTTGCTTGTGCACCTTTTCCGACCACACTTTTCCCTTTCAGTCAACTTTCCATGACTATGCTTTGATCCAGAACTTTGAACAGCAATGACCTTCTGTGGCTTAACCTCCCTGTAGACAGTGACTCTGAGTGTCTTCTGAACAGTTGTCAAGTCAGCAGCTTTCCCCATGATTGTGGTTGTGTTTATTGAATCACATTTAACAGAATCATGCTATTCATACTGCATAGTGACTTGAAATATAATACACTCTAAAACACGCTTTTAAAACATGCCTTTAGTTATGTCCACTTGCTACCCCTCTTTAACATAAAAAGCTCTTACAAGTTTTAGATGTTGAACTCAACTTTACAACTCAACTCAACTTGTAAAGTTGAGTTCAACATTCAAAACTTGTAAGAGCTCTTTATGTTAAAGAGAGGTAGCAAGTGCACAAAACTAAACACAGCAGCATGTGTTACAGTGTATCATTATATTTTGAGATATCTGTTTTATATTTTTTTGGAGCAGAAGGTTGTAATGATCAAAATTAAAATAAAAAAAATGACTGAAACATTTTAGTTTTTATTATGTATTGAAACTAGAATATACAGTATAAAATTTCCACTCTGAAATAACTAAGAAAAAATACTGAATTTTTTCACGATATTCATACTTTTTGAGATGCACTTGTAGAGCAGAAATCAGTCAGCTGGAACAAGCAACTCACAGATTACCAGACTCACAATTCTCAGCAGTTTTTTGCGATCACGTAGATAATCATTAAGCCAAAGCGTCTAGGGTGACAGGATTTTATTAGGCGGCACAGTTGTATGTAATACTTTTTTAGTGCTGAATTTAAGCTATCAACCACTTGTTGATCATGACCGGAAAGTGCTGCTTACCACAAACAAGAAAGAGTCCGATATTTTGTTTGAAGCAGTTGAATTAAAGTGTTGCATCAGCAGACAAGTAGGCTACCATAATGCAACAATACTGTAGCTTGTAGTACTGTCCTGATCGGTCTGTGTGCTGTAATCAAACTATAATGACTGCAGTTTACATAAATACAGTAGTGTTCAGAATAATAGTAGTGCTATGTGACTAAAAAGATTAATCCAGGTTTTGAGTATATTTATTTTTGTTACATGGGAAACAAGGTACCAGTAGATTCAGTAGATTCTCACAAATCCAACAAGACCAAGCATTCATAATATGCACACTCTTAAGGCTATGAAATTGGGCTATTAGTACAAAAAGTAGAAAAGGGGGTGTTCACAATAATAGTAGCATCTGCTGTTGACGCTACAAAGTCAAAACGATTATGTTCAAACTGCTTTTTTAGCAATCCCGTGAATCACTAAACTAGTATTTAGTTGTATAACCACAGTTTTCATGATTTCTTCACATCTGCGAGGCATGGAGTCAACCAACTTGTGGCACCTTTCAGCTGTTATTCCGCTCCAAGATTCTTTAACAACATTCCACAATTCATTCACATTTCTTGGTTTTGCTTCAGAAACAGCTTTTTTGATGTCACCCCACAAGTTCGCAATTGGATTTAGGTCCAGGGATTGGGCAGGCCACTCCAAAACATTAATTTTGTTGGTTTGGAACCAAGATTTTGCTGGTTTACTAGTGTGCTTGGGATCATTGTCTTGTTGAAACACCCATTTCAAGGGCATGTCCTCTTCAGCATAAGGCAACATGACCTCTTCAAGTATTTTGACATATCCAAACTGATCCATGATACCTGGTATGCGATATATAGGCCCAACACCATAGTAGGAGAAACATGCCCATATCATGATGCTTGCACCACCATGCTTCACTGTCTTCACTGTGAACTGTGGCTTGAATTCAGAGTTTGGGGGTCGTCTCACAAACTGTCTGCGGCCCTTGGACCCAAAAAGAACAATTTTACTCTCATCAGTCCACAAAATATTCCTCCATTTCTCTTTAGGCCAGTTGATGTGTTCTTTGGCAAATTGTAACCTCTTCTGCACGTCTTTTATTTAACAGAGGGACTTTGCGGGGGATTCTTGCAAATAAATTAGCTTCACACAGGCGTCTTCTAACTGTCACAGCATTTACAGGTAACTCCAGACTGTCTTTGATCATCCTGGAGCTGATCAATGGGTGAGCTTTTGCCATTCTGGTTATTCTTCTATCCGTTTTGATGGTTGATTTCCGTTTTCTTCCACGCATCTCTGTTTTCTTTTGTCCATTTTAAAGCATTGGAGATCATTGTAGATGAACAGCCTATATTTTTTGCACCTGCGTATAGGTTTTCCCCTCTCCAATCAACTTTTTAATCAAACTACGCTGTTCTTCTGAACAATGTCTTGAACATCCCATTTTCCTCAGGCTTTCAAAGAAAAAGGCATGTTCAACAGGTGCTGGCTTCATCCTTACATAGGGGACACCTGATTCACACCTGTTTGTTCCACAAAATTGACGAACTCACTGACTGAATGCCACACTACTATTATTGTGAACACCCCCTTTTCTACTTTTTTTTTACTAATAGCCCAATTTCATAGCCTTAAGAGTGTGCATATCATGAATGCTTGGTCTTGTTGGATTTGTGAGAATCTACTGAATCTACTGGTACCTTGTTTCCCATGTAACAATAAGAAAATATACTCAAAACCTGGATTAATCTTTTTAGTCACATAGCACTGCTATTATTCTGAACACTACTGTATTTAGTAGCATGAACTTTCTGGGCTACTGGCTGTTGGGAAATTTCTCAGATGATCTTTAAAACATTTAAGATCTCTAGATACTGCTGTCTGCTAAAGAAACAAGTTTTGTTTGTATTTTTCACTTTAAATTAATATTCCACTGATAACAGTATGACTGAACATTAAATTCATTATATTCATTCATTATATTTGGCAAATGTTCATTTTCTTTTGATGTACTATAAGTTAACCCACTTATTTAACCATTTTCTCTTAAAATATCAAAATAGAAATTTTACACTTTTCTATGACCCTCCCAAATATGTGTTGGTCATTCTGAACATTTGGAATACCGTGGAAAATCTATAGCTCTTGCAGTTTAGAACATACAGCTGTATTTGAAGCAACACTCGGGTTGAAAAAGGGCGTGGTCATTTTCAGGTTGTTTGTCCCGGATGGAGATTTTGGCACATATCCCAAGTTGTTAATTGGGGTCATATTAGTCTAGAACAGTTGAGTTATCCTCTCCTAAATGATGTACATAAATGTCTCAGCTGGGTCCTCTACTATAAAAGAAAACTGACATGTACTGTAGTGACGAATAACAGTAAATTTCAAATATGAACACAACATGAGACATGACTTTTCATTTCAGTGTGATGTAGTAATTGTTTCTTTGTAGTGTCGTGTGTTTGTTTACACATCACATGCTGTAGGCGTGTAGTTCTCTTGTCATGCTTCTACAAGCAATGTCAGTATATTTATGTTGACTTAAGTCATGATGACGGAGCTATAATGCCAAAGGTTCTGCTATATAAAGTTACCTGTGCGTCATTTTAAATATGAAAATGATGGTATTGAAGTGGAGTCAGAATGATGTCATAAAGAGCTTGTGTGAAGAATCACTTCCCAATGATGACGATGATCAAGCTGCTGTTGTTCACCTTCTGCTTATTACTCTGCCAAGGCATTAACGGCTTTGTTGTGTGAGCACGAGGGGATGTTCAAAAGTCAAACGACCGCTCTCTGTTTTTCACACCACACATCTGTACAAGCTGCTCCCTATGTATCACGAATCATTTTGATCATGCGCCTCAAGGGAACCACAGTGTTTGGCGTCGAGGCATCCCAAATGGGAATTGGTGTGTGTGTGTGTGTGTGTAGCACGTATGTGTGTGTTCATGCCCATTTGTGTGTGGGAGGGCTGCTAGAACAGGAGATTTTTTGTGCTGGGGAAGAGAGAGGCTTGGGCACTTCATCTTCTCTTCTGTGCACTGCCAAAAAGGGCAGAGGTCAAAAGTCAGGGCAATTGGAGAATTCCGCGCTGCATGCCGAAAGATCGGGTTTCAGGGGTGGGGGAGGGTCAGGGATTGCCTTAGAGGGATAGGTGCCTGTGCGTGTGCATGTATACGTGTTGTGAGCGTGCACAGGCACGTGCGTGCCTGAGTGCACACACACACGTTTATGTGTGAGCTTGTTCGGGAAGGCCTTAAAAAAAAATCTCGTAATTTCAGTACGCACAGCATTTGGAACTTTCTCTTGATCTTTATGGCTTTGTGGAAGTTATTTGGAGGACACTCACCCCATCATAAGACAACACCTAAACTCCCTGACCTCTGTGACCACATCGTATGCACGTTTAAAACTTCTATTCCAAAAAATGCCTCAGATCCATTTCTTCTGTTGGGAGCTTAGAAATATGATAGAATCTGCAAAATACAAAATCAAGATATCAATTTTTGAAGGACAATTTTCTTGCAGATGTTTCTGAACATAATCTACAATATATATTATATTTTTTAAGACACAAAAGCAACTTGTCATTCTGCTTCCATAACATAGTCCAGCCCACTGATTGGGCAGATCTCAAACCAGTCAACTGTGTGTTGCTGCATCTTTATAACATGCTAAAAATTTTAACACCTCACTTTCCTCAAACTGCTGACTCAGCTGCAATCAATCCAGCGTGACACATTGTGGGTTTAAACATTTAGCAGAAGGTGCAGTGTTCACAGGTTTGCGTTACAAAGGAGTTCAGACCTCAGCGACTAGCAGTATCTGTTGTGGCCTTTGTAACTGATCATTAACAAACGTGCTCTGGGCCTCCGGTGGCTCCTGGGGAGCCTGGACTGATCACCACAGCTGTGTGTCTATTGTGCGTACTCGCAATCCGAAAAATAACACAACACCCCGGCTTTGGATATGTGCTGGAATTTATTGTGTTTACTTTCCTACATGAAGCAAAGACTGAAAGAGTCTGTATTTGACCTACAGGATGCTTTAAAGGTCACGTCACAAAACTGAAAAACAAAGTGATTTGCTGTGTTATCTTTGCAGGGAAGCACAGGTTTTTCTCCTGAAACAAGACATTTAGCTTTGTTATTGGGTCATGACTGTGTCAAAACAAACAAACAAAAAAATTTGTCATATGCATCTACATCTGAAGATCATGAGCTTCTGTATTTCTTTTTCATTTTTAGAATGTGATTTGTAAAACTTATAAGCTGGTGAATTTTAACTTATGAATAAGGTTTACAGAGAACTCAGAGAACTGTCATACAGTGTATCACACAGTACAATGCTGGTTAAGTTTAACAAAAGGGTACATTGAGACAAGTCAGGTCAGTTCTGTCAACATCCACTGGCATCATGCGTCTTGCATCCACCACGTGAAGGAACCACAATGGGTCCTGGATGGCAACCACCCAGGCAAACAACCAGTCTATCCCCACTTCGTGAAAGTACAACCCCAGTTCCAATGAAGTTGGGACGTTGTGTAATATGTAAATAAAAACAGAATACAGTGATTTGCAAATCCTCTTCAACCTATATTCAACTGAATACACCACAAAGACAAGATATTTAATGTTTAAACTGATAAACTTTATTGTTTTTGTACAAATATTTACTCATTTTGAAATGGATGCCTGCAACACATTTCACAAAAGCTGGGACAGTGGTATGTTTACCACTGTGTTACATCACCTTTCCTTCTAACAACACTCAATAAGCATTTGGGAACTGAGGACATTAATTGTTGAAGCTTTGTAGGTGGAATTCTTTCCCATTCTTGCTTGATGTACAACTTCAGTTGTTCAACAGTCCGGGGTCTCTGTTGTCGTATTTTGTGCTTCATAATGCGCCACACATTTTCAATGGGCGACAGGTCTGGACTGCAGGCACTAACACACCCCCATACCATCACAGATGCTGGCTTTTGAACTTTGCACTGGTAACAATCTAGATGGTCTTTTCCTCTTTTGTCCAGAGGACACAACGCCCATGATTTCCAAAAACAATTTGAAACATGGACTCATCAGACCACAGCACACTTTTCCACTTTGCATCTGTCCATTTCAAATGAGCTCGGGCCCAGAGAAGGCAGCGGTGTTTCTGGATGTTGTTGATGTATGGCTTTCGCTTTGCATGGAAGAGATTTAACTTGCACTTGTAGATGTAGCGACAAACTGTGTTAACTGACAATATTTTTTTTGAAGTGTTCCTGAGCCCACGCGGTAAGATCCTTTACACAATGATGTCTGTTTTTAATGCAGTGCCACCTGAGGGATCGAAGGTCACGGGCATTAAGTGTTGGTTTTTGGCCTTGCCACTTACATGTAGAAAATTCTCCAGATTCTCTGAATCTTCTGATTGTATTATGGACTATAGATGATGGAATCCCTAAATTCCTTGCAATTGAACATTGAGAAACATTGTTCTTAAACTATTTTTCATGCAGTTGTTCACAAAGTGGTGATCCTCGCCCCATGTTTGCTTGTGAACAGCTGAGCCTTTTGGGGATGCTCCTTTTATACCCAGTCATGACACTCACAATTAGTGTCCTCAGTTCCCAAATGCTTATTGAGTATTATTAGAAGGAAAGGTGATGTAACACAGTGGTAAACATACCACTGCCCCAGATTTTTAAAACGTGTTGCAGGCATCCATTTCAAAATGAGTAAATATTTGTACAAAAACAATAAAGTTTATCAGTTTGAACATTAAATATCTTGTCTTTGTGGTGTATTCAGTTGAATATAGGTTGAAGAGGATTTGCAAATCATTGTATTCTGTTTTTATTTACATTTCACACAACGTCCCAACTTCATTGGAATTGGGGTTGTAACAGCTATCTGCTGGAACCAAGTCCTCTCAAGTAACCATTCATTTGACACAAAGTCATCCCAGCTCTACCCGAGAATCCTCAGAAAAGAACCTAGTACTAGACATCCAGTTGTCACCACAGAACACTGGTTAAAGTCAAAGTCCCACAACCACACAAGAAGACAGGAAGCACCAGGACCCTAAAGACCTGGATCTTTGTTTCACTTTATAGGTACTGACCTCGCCAAACACCTCTGTTCCATAATCTCTTCCCAAAAATCTCTCAAATTCAGAAGCTAATGACCCAGTGACATGAATACCACTTCCAAGATATGTGAATCTCTCTCAAAGTTCAATAATTTCACCACAGACACATTTCTGATGACCAAGATGAGGAAGTCCAGACACTTTGACTTCTCTTTCAGCTTCTCAAGTGCTGCAATCAGGGTATCAACATAACACCCAGTGAGGTTAAATTAAACTGAGACTGAGAACCTGTGGCAACATGGTGGCGTAGTGGTTAGCACCATGTTTTTGTGCATACACAGCCTTTGCACGAGGCCCCAGGGGCTTCCTCTTTTAACACTAAATCTCGTATCTTTAAATTAAGCAAATTATTATCCATGTCACCAGTATGACAGGTTTTCTACAGGCAACATGGGAAAGCAGCATTCGAACACAGAAAGAGGTCTCTGCCTGGAGGATGTTTAATGAGAGACCTTTAAGTGCGTTCCGGTGTCGCTGACCGAATGGTCCACCCTGCCTTCACTGCGCATGCGTCATTAGCCGCGATTCACTGATTGCCTTGTTTCTGCTTCAAACTGCACTCCAGTCATCATCTGTCTCAGCGACAGATATCTGAAGCTTTTGTACAACAATCATTTCCACATAAACTCAGCAATATTTCATCATAAAAGACAGAGGAAGCGATCAAAGCGCAGCAGCAACACGAGCTGCGAACTGTTGTGTTCAATGCGCCTCAGTCATTTCAAATTGTCACAGATTATCTTGTCGTTTCTGCTTAAAACTGACATTAGAATGATTTAAGAGGTTTTACGTTGTCGTCTGATGGTTAATAAACACATTAATCCATTTGATTGATTTGGGTGAAGAGAGTCCGTCTCAGATGAGCTACTGAGCTCTGAAATGACGCACACGTAGTGGAGGCAGGGCGGACCAATTTTTAGGGGCAGACTGTTCGGTATGCGACAGCTGCGCTCTGTCCTCTTTGAGCTATAGCACATAACTGCTCTGCAAAGCTGAGTGGATTATATGGTTATTTTATTCATGATACTACTCTGAAGATAACTCTGTGTTTGCATTTTATTATTTTATTTGCGATGCACTGAACATTCTATCATTAAAAGTCCTCTGGGCAGAAACTCATTTTTGCCTTGCTTGGAGATCTTACATTGCAGTTTGGATTTTTGCAGTGTCCATGTTTTTGCTTACATTGTGGGTATTTACAACAGACACATTATCAAATTAAATTGTGTGCTGCAGCTTATATTTATTAGTGTTTCTTGTGCTTGCAAGTGTTTTATCATGTTATAAGATGTGCATTGATTAAACTATCTGTTGTAGAAGTGATGCAGGTGTGATTTGTGTTTTCTGCATTAGTTAGTGTTGTGGCCTCTCTTGGCCACAGTACAAATACCATTCCTGACGTTACCCTTCTCATTTCTCCAGATTTGGAAGTGGCACCACCTGTGCATCCCTGTGGCCACAAATCATTGATTGTCATGACTCATTCTGATTTGGCACCTGCTTGATATCTCTCAACTCAACCTTTATTTCTAAAGCACGTTTAAAATGACAGCATACAACCAAAGTGCTCTACATAATTAAAAAATGGGCACCAAGTTACTCCCAATCGTAAATAAACAAATTAAAAATAACAATAAAATTGCAACAGACAATAAAAAAGACAAAGTAAAATAAAGAGTTAAAAAGTAGTAGGAAATAATTTATTTCATTGACATAGCGCCAAATCACAACAAAGCTGCCTCAAGGTGCTTCACACAAGTAAGGTCTAACCTTACCAACCCCTAGAGCAAACACAGGCATCAGTGGTAAGGAAAAACTCCATCTGATGATATTGAGGAAGACACCTCAAGCAGATCAGACTCAAAGAGGTGACCCTCTGCTTGGGCCATGCTACAGACACACTAGCAAAATAAACAGGAAATCTCAGATGGGCACAGAGAGCGTGCAAATATTAGTGTGGATTGTTGCTGTAGAAAATATAACACTTTGTTACAGTGTAATATCAGCAGCACTGTGGCATGCTCATGCTCATACCAGCACCTGTGCACTTGTAATAGCATGAAAATATCCACTCAGACACTCCTCCATTATTTATGTTTTCAGTTGTTGGATGATTGCAATAAAAATTGCCAGCACTTGAGTCTTTTTACAGTATGATATCTTATCTTATTATGCATTTACTAATTTCATTTTTCAGAGATCAAGAGTCAAAAAAGTCAGTGATGATCAGATGGAGAAGCATAAATGTCAGGCTTGACCTCCCTGACCTTCTCTTTTTTCACTCCCTGGGCTGTTTAAACAGAGTTTTCGTATCAGGACCAGCTCGCGGGTTCTAATGGAGGCAACAGGTTTTGAATGGGCTTGTATCTTTGTTGTTGAGCTCGTTAACAATGGTTCTTTCTGTGACCGGGTAAGAACTGGCCAGCAGGGTTCCACTGAGAGGAGAAAGTGTAAATGGTGGATTAGCTGGGCTGTTGGCCCCAGCTTGTCGTTGATGTTGATTAGCGTTAATGAGGACCACCTTCATTTAGCAGGATGGATTAAAAGTTGTGTGAGCTGGTGGTCTTGGCGGTGATGTGAAAGCAAAACCTACAAATTTTCATGCACTTATTTTCACAAATCCAAGTGCTTTGGAATTCATTTCTAGTATGTTTCTGCACCTCACGTGGATGTTGACCGAAGTCATTGTGTTTCACCACAGTGACTCCTTTTCACTGATCTATGCAGCAACTTTTTCTCAACAGTCAGGACTCAGATGAGACGCTCACAGTCGATTCCTCCTGCTCAAAATTCAAGCGAGGCACACCACCGCTCAGCATTTCATCCACATGTTATGAGTGTTCGCCTTTCTCCTGGATCACTGGAAAAAACAATGGTCAGATTTGAAGTCTTTTTCATTCTCTGGTTCCTCTGCTGAGACATAATCGACCACTTTGTTGGGTCGGTTAACCCCGTATTGTACCAAAGGTCCCTGAGCTCTGATGCTATTCTCTCACTCTCGCCTGTGATGTGTAGCTTTGAGATACACACATACCCCCCCCCCCCCGCCCCCACATACACACACCCATTCAAGAAATGGGTGACATTCATGAACACACACAAACACAGGGAGATTTTGTCTTGTAGTGTTCCCAGGTCTTATTTTAAGGGCTTTCAAACTCACCTACAACCCCTGGCAAAAATTATGGAATCACCGGCCTTGGAGGATGTTCATTCAGTTGTTTAATTTTGTAGAAAAAAAGCAGATCACAGACATGACACAAAACTAAAGTAATTTCAAATGGCAACTTTCTGGCTTTAAGAAACACTATAAGAAATCAAGAAAAAAAGATTGTGGCAGTCAGTAACGGTTACTGTTTTAGACCAAGCAGAGGGAAAAAAAATATGGAATCACTCAATTCTGAGGAATAAATTATGGAATCACCCTGTAAATTTTCATCCCCAAAACTAACTGTAGCTGCTAGTTATGGCTCTTTAGAAGTTGTCAGAGACATTAACTGAGCGCCCTTAATTTAAGGTTCTTTTCGAGGAGGAGAACAACACAATTATGACCAGTAAGTAAAGTTGAAAAAAACACATTGCAGACATTTATTTAATTAATAAAGAACACATGAAAACTTTTTATCTTGCTTTCTTTTTTTCACACATATATATATATAGTGTCTTTAAATTGTCTTTTGAACCATCAAAAGAAAAAAAAAAGAAATAGAAAAAATAGGAAAAAGTTGACAGAAAACTTCAGAGCTCTGAATAAAAATAATATGAATAAACCACAAAGTCCTTCGATGTTCATCTACCCGGGTAGTATGTTTTTTTTTTCTTTTTTTAAAGTTGTGTGTCCCACGTGCGGGTGTGTGCGTTAGATCTCCTTATCTGGGGCCTTTGGATAGAGACACCGGAAGTAGGCGAGTGGCAAGATGCTCCTCTTCTCTCTACTGGCCCCACGTGCATCCAGAGAAGTTCGCTGATGAAATCAATCTCTCAGAAAAAAAAAAAACAACCTGCAATAGCAGGATAACAGTACCGTAAATAATTCTTCTTAATCACTCTCGTCAGATCTGAAACGTATTCTTCGATATCTTAACTCAAAGTGCAGCATTTCAAACGTAATAGTCCATTCAGTCCATAAACTGCACAAAATGGAATTCGGTCACTCGCTTGTTAGGTCAATAACATGTATGTGAAAACAGCATTCACGAGCATGAGCAGTTCATTAGCTCAGTTCAACTCCAATTGTTTTTTTTTTCTAGCTTACGGTCAAAATCAACTCAATCAATCAACTTTTTTTTTATATAGCGCCAAATCACAACAAACAGTTGCCCCAAGGCGCTTTATATTGTAAGGCAAGGCCATACAATAATTATGAAAAACCCCAACGGTCAAAACAACCCCCTGTGAGCAAGCACTTGGCAACAGTGGGAAGGAAAAACTCCCTCTTAACAGGAAGAAACCTCCAGCAGAACCAGGCTCAGGGAGGGGCAGTCTTCTGCTGAGACTGGTTGGGGCTGAGGGAAAGAACCAGGAAAAAGACATGCTGTGGAGGGGGGCAGAGATCGATCACTAATGATTAAATGCGGAGTGATGCATACAGAGCAAAAAGAGAAAGAAACAGTGCATCATGGGAACCCCCCCACAGTCTACGTCTAAAGCAGCATAACCAAGGGATAGTCCAGGGTCACCCGATCCAGCCCTAACTATAAGCCTTAGCGAAAAGGAAAGTTTTAAGCCTAATCTTAAAAGTAGAGAGGGTATCTGTCTCCCTGATCTGAATTGGGAGCTGGTTCCACAGGAGAGGAGCCTGAAAGCTGAAGGCTCTGCCTCCCATTCTACTCTTACAAACCCTAGGAACTACAAGTAAGCCTGCAGTCTGAGAGCGAAGCGCTCTATTAGGGTGATATGGTACTACGAGGTCCCTAAGATAAGATGGGACCTGATTATTCAAAACCTTATAAGTAAGAAGAAGAATTTTAAATTCTATTCAAGAATTAACAGGAAGCCAATGAAGAGAGGCCAACACGGGTGAGATATGCTCTCTCCTGCTAGTCCCCGTCAATACTCTAGCTGCAGCATTTTGAATTAACTGAAGGCTTTTTAGGGAACTTTTAGGACAACCTGATAATAAAGAATTACAATAGTCCAGCCTAGAGGAAATAAATGCATGAATTAGTTTTTCAGCATCACTCTGAGACAAGACCTTTCTGATTTTAGAGATATTGCGTAAATGCAAAAGGCAGTCCTACATATTTGTTTAATATGCGCTTTGAATGACATATCCTGATCAAAAATGACTCCAAGATTTCTCACAGTATTACTAGAGGTCAGGGAAATGCCATCCAGAGTAAAGATCTGGTTAGACACCATGCTTCTAAGATTTGTGGGGCCAAGTACAATAACTTCAGTTTTATCTGAGTTTAAAAGCAGGAAATTAGAGGTCATACATGTCTTTATGTCTGTAAGACAATCCTGCAGTTTAGCTAATTGGTGTGTGTCCTCTGGCTTCATGGATAGATAAAGCTGGGTATCATCTGCGTAACAATGAAATTTAAGCAATACCATCTAATAATACTGCCTAAGGGAAGCATGTATAAAGTGAATAAAATTGGTCCTAGCACAGAACCTTGTGGAACTCCATAATTAACTTTAGTCTGTGAAGAAGATTCCCCATTTACATGAACAAACTGTAATCTATTAGACAAATATGATTCAAACCACCGCAGCGCAGTGCCTTTAATACCTATGACATGCTCTAATCTCTGTAATAAAATTTTATGGTCAACAGTATCAAAAGCAGCACTGAGGTCCAACAGAACAAGCACAGAGATAAGTCCACTGTCCGAAGCCATAAGAAGATCATTTGTAACCTTCACTAATGCTGTTTCTGTACTATGATGAATTCTAAAACCTGACTGAACCTCTTCAAATAGACCATTCCTCTGCAGGTGATCAGTTAGCTGTTTTACAACTACCCTCTCAAGAATCTTTGAGAGAAAAGGAAGGTTGGAGATTGGCCTATAATTAGCTAAAAATACATCAAAGTTGCTAAAAATAAGCTTACACAATGAAACCATACATCTGCATGAACCTAATACATCTTCATAAGATAAGCCTTATGTGCTCCGTTCATGTACTTAACCAAAGACCATGAATCAAACAATGTTAGCTAACTTTGCGCTTAGCACGGGAAAAAAAAAAAACAAACTCACCGGAGTCAAGGAAAATATATATACACATTAATGCTGTCCGGGTCCTTTCTTGCACGAATCTTGGTTCTCACAGGATTAATCACTCGAAACAAAAGTAGGGTTTTTTTTTCCACCACTATTCTTCAATGCAAACGTTTCCTTCATACTTGGGATCTCGCTCTGCTCATACAGCAACAAGTGCTCTTCATCTACTAATCTCCCTTCCTAACAGTGTTACTACTGCCCCTAGTGGACGGGAATGGAAATTTCAAGTACATAGATAAACAGCACATAGGAAATATAATAGAAACTGTTGAATGAGGCTAACTGGAAAATTTGAGTGGGTTACATCCTCCCCTCCTAAATCTGCATGCATCCTTGCATGTCCTACTCTACACTGCAAGTGTACCTTACACTATATCAGTGGGTAAAGGGGTCAAGTTGTGTATGTACAAGGGGCATCGACTAGGGTCTGGGAGAAAGCTTGGTCTAAACCAGCTAAGATGGAATGCATTACAGTGAGTAGGGGGTTTCCTAGAGTGGAGTATGTAAGTCTTTGGGGGGCTGCTCGCTCTCGTGCCGATCTTCTCAGTGGTACCTCACTGTCAGGGACAACTTCAGCGTTTGCTACCTCCATTCGTTCCAGTACATCTCCACTGGGCTTCAGTGGTGATGCATCCTCTTGTTCACTTCCCGGGCTATGACGCTCACTGGGATCTGTTGCAAGAACTTCAGCTGTTACGGACTCGGATTCAGACAGTTCCTGAGACAGGCTTGCTTCAATATTCGTAGGCTCAAATGCTGGCGCTTCAGGATCAAGTCACGCTAATGTCTGGTCTCTCGGGACTCGGTTCAGCTCCCAACTGAGTGTCACATTTGGCTGACTGGCCAGTTTCAGGTTTTTCAACTTGTGGAATCTGTCTTTCCTGTTCAGCTTGAACATTTTTTGACTCCCTCAAAAGTTGATCATAGAGGGAATAATACTCCTCTTCATCATCGTCAGATTCCTCTTCTTCATCCTCAGGTTGATCAGGTTCAAGAGCAGGCAAGTTGTCAGGTTTTGTTGGGACTTACTTCTCTTAGGTTGTTCGTCGTTGACAGTGGATGGGAGGAACCCACATGGCAAAAGTAAATCTCTGTGCAAGTAAATCTCAGGTCCATTTACGTGCTCAGGGACTACGACATAGACAGGGGAGTCTTGAATTTGTTTGACGACCTTGTAAATGGTTTCACTCCACCTATTGGCAATTTTATGCTTCCCTCTGATACCAACATTGCGCACAAAGACTCTGTCTTCGGGTAACAGTGTGGACTCTCTCACTTTGCTGTCAAATCTGCGTTTGTTTTGCAAAGCAGTCTTCAGACTGTGTTCGGTTGCAAGTCTGTAGCTCTCTGTTAGACTCTCTGTCAGCTTTTTGACATACTCGGTGTGGGATATCTTACTGAGATCTTCTGGGGTAAGTCCAAATGCAAGGTCAAGTGGAAGCCTTGGTTGGTGGCCAAACATCAACTGGTAAGGAGAATAGCCTGTGGTGTCCTTTTTAGTGCAGTTATATGCATGTACCAGAGGTTGCACAAAATCCTTCCACTTCACCTTATCTCCTTCTTCCAGCGTTCTAAGCATCTCCAACAGTGTCCTGTTAAAACGCCCAATGGGATTGCCCCGGGGATGGTAAGGGGTTGTCCTCGTCTTTTTGATGCCGAGCAATGCACAGAGGTCTTTGATCAGAGCTGATTCAAAGTCACGTCCTTGGTCGCTATGCAACCGTTCAGGAAATCCGTAGTGAATGAAAAAGTTGTTCCAGAGAGCTTTTGCCACAGTCTTACCTTTTGGTCAGCTGTAGGAACTGCCACTGCGTACTTAGTGAAATGGTCTGTTATCACTAGAATGTTCTTAGTGCCCCTTCTGTCTGGCGCTAACGACAGGTAGTCCATGCAGACCAACTCTAAAGGACGACTGGTCTTAATGTTCACAAGGGGAGCACTTCTCTCAGTTTGCACTTTCGTTCGGATACATCGCTCACATGTTTGGATCTTCTCACTCACATCAACGGACATACGGGGCCAATAGAACCGGGCACGGACTAAGTCTAGTGTTCTTTCAATGCCCATGTGTCCAACAGCATCATGGAGGTTTTCCAGCGCAGTTTTTCTGTACTTGACTGGGAGGACAAGTTGATGAGAAAGTTCACCCTGGCTCACTCGTCTTCTGTACAGGATGTCACTTGAAAAGACGAACTGGTTCATTGCCCTCAGCATCAACTGGACTCCTCTGTCTTCACAACACTTTGCTCTGTAGGAGAGTCGTTTCCCCGCCTTGTGTTTAATTTCAGTTGTGTGACCAAAGTCGAGGTCATTGAGTGCAAAGACAATGGATACTGAATTGAGTTTCTTAGCAATTCTGTCCTTCCATTCTGCGGACAGAGGAGAGTCACCAAAGTCGAAGGTGAGTTTGCCACTATCAGACACATGCATGGTGTTGCAAATTGCAGAAGCTGAGCCGAGACGTGGTGGCTCACTCTGGGTGACTTTGTTGCCCGATACAGGTAAGCGTGACACAGCCGTGATGAATGAAAGCTTTGCCAGGTCATGGCCTCTGGAAAGCCTGATGTCATGTGCGGTCTCGTTCTTAACCAGGACAAGCAACTTAAAAGAGGGGACTGAGGGACTCGTCATGACATAGCTACAGAACAGAAGGCCAGCAGGTAGGCCGGACTGAGGGGGCTCAACTAAGAGGGTGGCGTTAGTTGATACAGGGACATGTCTGGCGTATCCATTCAAAGCCAACCTTTCCCCCGCAGGAATGATGACACACTTTTTGCTCTGTAACTTCACAGTCCCTACTCGCCCATTCTGCTGGTTTATCTTGAACCTGTTGTACAAACTTTTTACAAGTGGGGAACAGTTGCCACTGTCGCTTCTGTGTTTCTCATTCTGGGTGGGTGCACAGTTCTCATAAAGAGGATCCAGAGCGTTTGTGCCAATCAAGAAGGGGACATGCATGTTGGTTCTGTGGTCAGGCACTACAAGTGCAAGGGTGTGGATCTTCACAGGTTTCCCCATGACGTTCTCTGGAAAATCAATGCTAACCTGGATGTAACCAGAGTAGGGTACTTCTTGACCACCAGCCCCTTCTATGTCTAACAAATCTTGAATAGGGTAAATGGGCAGGTGTGAGAGGTGTGTCTTGTGAAAAGATTGGGAAACTGTGGTGACCTGAGAACCTGAATCTAGAAGGCTATCGCACTGAACACCCTCGATGACAACAGCAGAGGTACACTTTGGCCCTATTAAACCTATTGGAATAGCACCACCCAGTGGCTGGCTTGGGGAATGGCTTTCACATAATGCAGTTTCTCTTGTCCGGTGTTCTGGGGGATGCTTTGGTTCGTGTGGGGGTGCAGTGAGTCCCTCTACAGCAACCCTGTCCAGTTTAAATGCCCGTACTGAGTTTGCCATTGATCCTGTTTTGTCTTCAGTTCTCTGTATTTCTGGTCCACCAGTGGTTTATTGGGGGGATTTTCACACTGTCTAGCCAAGTGACCGTCATTGCCACACTTGAAGCAGAACCAAGCCTTCGGCATGGGCTTGGAGAGTGTCTGTTGGGAGTGAACTGCAGCTACAGCACTAGCTGAAGGGGTTCCAGTAACTGTAGTCTGGGGGTCTTTCTTAACATACTTTTGCTTTGTTGTTCTCTCTTACTTGTGAGCTGCATTTTTAGTTCAGCAACCTGCTTACGTAAAGCCTCAGTTTCGTTCATGTATGTCTGGAGAACATTAGAACTTGGGTCATGACAGAAAGATGCTTCTTCCACTAGCTGCACATTCATGGATCTGGTCTTTGAGCTGCCTAGATGGCGGTGCATACGATCTTGTTTGGCCGCTCTGCGGTCTTCCTCTGTTCTCACTTGAAGCAGGAATTCGGAAAAATCTGGGGGCATCTCTGTTTTCAGACTTAACTGCAAGGACAAAATGAGAGATTTGGTCCCAGCATCCATGCTGGAACTGCCGCAGCACCTGGTTGTTGGCGTCAGCTTTGGCAATACCACCTCTCTTTATGACCGTAGTGATTAACACCTGCAGTCGTTGCAGGTACTCTGAGGCTCTCTCTCCAGCGTTCTGATGTGTGCTGAGAAATTTTGCAAAAATCTCTTGCCCATCCTCCACTAGTCCATAAGCTGACTCGAGAAGCTTCACATAGTCAGAGGGGGCTGAATCTGGGCCTAGCTGTCTCACTAAATCGGAGGCTGGGGGGAGGAGGCTTTCTAGGATTTGACGTCGTTGTATGTCACGGGGGGTTTTATCCTGAATCATGAGCTCCACGTGGAGAGACCATGTCTGAAAATCTGCTTCATTAGCAGGCTTGGGGAGTTTGCCTGAAAAGGGACAAAGGCGTTTGAATCCTTGGCTTGAAGTATCAACTTTGTTGTTTTTAATGACATGCTCTACTATTATCTTCTGCACATCTGGTGGGTTGACAATGTCTTCACTGAATACTCTTTGGGGAGTTTGGAATTAATGCCCTGTGGTGTACTTGCTTTTAGGGGTGTGTTCAAGGGAATAATGTTGAGGTGGGCATGCACTGATGTGTTTTTTACAAACTAGGGGGGCGCTACTGTCATCAGAGTCAGCTTCGCTATTAGAGCTAGTGTCGCTACTTAATCCTAGGGGTTCGGCCTTGGGGGGTTTCTGAGGAGTGGGAGTCATTCTATAAGCCTTGTCTACATGCCACAATATCTCAGGATTCCTAGGACTGGAAAAGTATTCAACTGCTTCAGATAGTAGGTTAGCTGATTCCTCCGATTCAAACTCCACAAGGGCTTTAACACCATTCGCTTGCCCTGTCTGTCTAACTCGTAGCACCTTTTTCACAGTTCCATGAGTGGAACAAAATTCGGTAATCTGCTCGTCAGTGTCATGCAACGTAATACCCTCAACATACACAGCATTTCTCAAGTTAACACCATATGCATTCTCAGTATCCATGGTAACCCAAAAAGTGAAAATTCAATTCACAGTATGGACTTCAAACTATTGAAAATAGAAAAAGTAGTACAATGTATCTTATCAGTCAAACCGGCAATAAAAGTAGTCAAAAATAAACATATACTCCTCCTGGCTGCTGGCTCGCCAAATTATGTAACTGCTAGTTATGGCTCTTTAGAAGTTGTCAGAGACATTAACTGAGCGCCCTTAATTTAAGGTTCTTTTCGAGGAGGAGAACAACACAATTATGACCCGTAAGTAAAGTTGAAAAAAACACATTGCCGACATTTATTTAATTAATAAAGAACACATGAAAACTTTTTATCTTGCTTTCTTTTTTTTCACACATATATATATATAATAGTATATAATAATAGTATAGTATATATAATAGTCCATTCAGTCCATAAACTGCACAAAATGGAATTCGGTCACTCACTTGTTAGGTCAATAACATGTATGTGAAAACGGCATTCACGAGCATGAGCAGTTCATTAGCTCAGTTCAACTCCAATTGTTTTTTTTTCTAGCTTACGGTCAAAATACATCAAAGTTGCTCAAAATAAGCTTACACAACGAATCCATACATCTGCATGAACCTAATACATCTTCATAAGATAAGCCTTATGTGCTCCGTTCATGTACTTAACCAAAGACCATGAATCAAACAATGTTAGCTAACTTTGCGCTTAGCACGGGAAAAAAAAAAAAAAAAAAAACCTCACCGGAGTCAAGGAAAATATATATACACATTAATGCTGTCCGGGTCCTTTCTTGCACGAATATTGGTTCTCACAGGATTAATCACTCGAAACAAAAGTAGGGGGTTTTTTTTTTTCACCACTATTCTTTAATGCAAACGTTTCCTTCATACTTGGGATCTCGCTCTGCTCATACGAGGGCTGTCAATAAAGTTACGGTCCTTTTTATTTTTTTCAAAAACTATATGGATTTCATTCATATGTTTTTACGTCAGACATGCTTGAACCCTCGTGCGCATGCGTGAGTTTTTCCACACCTGTCGGTGACGTCATTCGCCTGTGAGCACTCCTTGTGGGAGGAGTCGTCCAGCCCCTCGTCGGAATTCCTTTGTCTGAGAAGTTGCTGAGAGACTGGCGCGTTGTTTGATCAAAATTTTTTCTAAAACCTGTGAGACACATCGAAGTGGACACGGTTCGAAAAATTAAGCTGGTTTCAGTGAAAATTTTAACGGCTGATGAGAGATTTTGAGGTGATACTGTCGCTTTAAGGACTTCCCACTGGTGCGAGACGTCGCGCAGCGCTCTCAGCCGCCGTCATCAGCCTGTTCAAGCTGAAAACCTCCACATTCAGGCTCTATTGATCCAGGACGTCGTGAGAGAACAGAGAAGTTTCAGAAGAAGTCGGTTTCAGCATTTTATCCGGATATTCCACTGTTAAAGGAGATTTTTTTAATGAAAGACGTGCGGACGGGTCCGCGCGTCGGGACGCAGCCGCCGCGACGCTCCGCCACAGGAAAAACACCTCTGTTGAAAGCCTTAAGGACAAGTTGGAACATGTCCTGCCTGTTAAACAATTTCTCATATACTCACTCCACTGAAAGCCATCAAAAGCCGCCTGGATTTTACAAATGGTTATCAACACGGAGGTGTTTTTCCTGTGCCGCCGCACCGCGTCGGCTGCGTCCCGACGCGCGGATCCGTCCACACGTCTTTCATTAAAAAAATCTCCTTTAACAGTGGAATATCCGGATAAAATGCTGAAACCGACTTCTTCTGAAACTTCTCTGTTCTCTCACGACGTCCTGGATCAATAGAGCCTGAAATGTGGAGGTTTTCAGCTTGAACAGGCTGACGACGGCGCCTGAGAGCGCTGCGCGACGTCTCGCACCGTGAAAAGTCCTTAAAGCGACAGAATCACCTCAAAATCTCTCATCAGCTGTTAAAATTTTCACTGAAAACCAGCTTAATATTTCTAACCGTGTCCACTTCGATGTGTCTCACAGGTTTAGAAAAAATTTTGATCAAACAACGCGCCAGTCTCTCAGCAACTTCTCAGACAAAGGAATTCCGACGAGGGGCTGGACGACTCCTCCCACAAGGAGTGCTCACAGGCGAATGACGTCACCGACAGGCGTGGAAAAACTCACGCATGCGCACGAGGGTTCAAGCATGTCTGACGTAAAAACATATGAATGAAATCCATATAGTTTTTGAAAAAAATAAAAAGGACCGTTACTTTATTGACAGCCCTCGTACAGCAGCAAGTGCTCTTCATCTACTAATCTCTCTTCCTAACAGTGTTACTACTGCCCCTAGTGGACGGGAATGGAAATTTCAAGTACATAGATAAACAGCACATAGGAAATATAATAGAAACTGTTGAATGAGGCTAACTGGAAAATTTGAGTGGGTTACATAACACCTGCATCATATCAGATCTGCTCGTTAGTCTGCATCTAAAAAGGAGTGATCACACCTTGGAGAGCTGTTGCACCAAGTGGACTGACATGAATCATGGCTCCAACACGAGAGATGTCAATTGAAACAAAGGAGAGGATTATCAATCTCTTAAAAGAGGGTAAATCATCACGCAATGTTGCAAAAGATGTTGGTTGTTCACAGTCAGCTGTGTCTAAACTCTGGACCAAATACAAACAACATGGGAAGGTTGTTAAAGGCAAATATACTGGTAGACCAAGGAAGACATCAAAGCATCAAGACAGAAAACTTAAAGCAATATGTCTCAAAAATTGAAAATGCACAACAAAACAAATGAGGAATGAATGGGAGGAAACTGGAGTCAATGTCTGTGTCCGAACTGTAAGAAACCGCCTAAAGGAAATGGGATTTACATACAGAAAAGCTAAACGAAAGCCATCATTAACACCTAAACAGAAAAAAAACAAGGTTACAATGGGCTAAGGAAAAGCAATCGTGGACTGTGGATGACTGGATGAAAGTCATATTCAGTGATGAATCTCGAATCTGCATTGGGAAAGGTGATGATGCTGGAACTTTTGTTTGGTGCCATTCCAGTGAGATTTATAAAGATGACTGCCTGAAGAAAACATGTAAATTTGCACAGTCATTGATGATATGGGGCTGCATGTCAGGTAAAGGCACTGGGGAGATGGCTGTCATTATATCATCAATAAATGCACAAGTTTACGTTGATATTTTGGACACTTTTCTTATCCCATCAATCAAAAGGATGTTTGGGGATGATGATATCATTTTTCAAGATGATAATGCATCTTGCCATAGAGCAAAAACTGTGAAAACATTCCTTGCAAAAAGACACATAGGGTCAATGTCATGGCCTGCAAATAGTCCGGATCTTAATCCAATTGAAAATCTTTGGTGGAAGTTGAAGAAAATGGTCCATGACAAGGCTCCAACCTGCAAAGCTGATCTGGCAACAGTAAACAGAGAAAGTTGGAGCCAGATTGATGAAGAGTACTGTTTGTCACTCATTAAGTCCATGCCTCAGAGACTGCAAGCTGTTATAAAAGCCAGAGGTGGTGCAACAAAATACTAGTGATGTGTTGGAGCGTTCTTTTGTTTTTCATGATTCCATAATTTTTTCCTCAGAATTGAGTGATTCCATATTTTTTTCCCTCTGCTTGGTCTAAAAAAGTAACCGTTACTGACTGCCACAATTTTTTTTCCTGATTTCTTATAGTGTTTCTTAAAGCCAGAAAGTTGCCATTTGAACTGACTTTAGTTTTGTGTCATGTCTGTGATCTGCTTTTTTTCTACAAAATTAAACAACTGAATGAACATCCTCCGAGGCCGGTGATTCCATAATTTTTGCCAGGGGTTGTAGATGGTTCCGACTTTAGGACAAATTAAGGGTTGTTGAGGGAGCTTATTGTCACCCATTAACCTTAAGCGACCAAGTTATTTTAGCAACTAAAATGGGTTATTTATGACCCTATTGACTTTATATTGGAAAACCTGTATTAGGGTTCTTCATATTTATTTCACTCTCTAATATATTTGTCCATCATCCTTTTCATCCTCACTGTGGGCAGCAAGAATCAGTCTCAGTGCTTGTACAGCTGTAAATATTGCTATTCTAGGTCTGCTGGCCATGCTTCCCTGCTAAACACTAAAATATAATGATTAGAGTTGGCAAATTACAATACCATCTGAGGCTATAATGTTGAAAATCTCATAGATCAAAGTTTGCATTATACTCACCTCACGGATCAGCCGCTCCTTACAAAATTCTATGAATAAATGCAGGACAGATAGATTGACAAATTCATGTTAGGAAACTTTTTTCCGATTAAAATGAGAAAAATGGTGCACAAAAATATATGCCCGGGGTCATAAATGACCCTACTCAGCAGATGGAGGGTTAAACACTAGACGAAAAAAGACATAGATAATTATTTAATGAATTTACCTGATTATAACCGGGTCACTCTCTGCACTGCTGTCCATCTTTTCTCCTCATGAAAGGAAAAACTCCCAGTTTGTCTTTGTCGCCATGGCAGGTGGTAAAAACTGGAAATTTTTAACTTTTGCTGCTGGAAAAACATCATAACTATAATCACTTCCATTTTTTTTGTGGATAATGTGGTTCTGTTGGCTTCATTAGACTGTGACATCCGGTGCACACTGGACAGGTTTGAGGCCGAGTGTGAAGCTACTGAGATGAGCATCAGTACCTTCAAATCTGAAACCGTGGTCCTCTGTTGGAAAAGAGTGGATTGTTCACGAAAAAACAAACAAACAAACAAAAAACAACAAACAAACAAAAACCCGTGAGACTGGGCTGATTGTTCCCTCTAGGTCAGGAAAGAGTTATTGCTCCAAGTGGAGAAGTTGAAGTATTTTGGGGTCTTATTAAAAAATGAGGGTAAAATGGAGCATGAGATCAATCGGTAGATTGGTGCTGCATTTGTGACCCTGTACCGGATCATCATGGCAAGCCAAGAGCTAAGCCAGAAGGCAAGACTCTCGACTTACCAGTTGATTTCCACTGCTATCCTCACCTATGGTCATGAACCTTGGGAACAAGCATGGGAAATGAGATTCCTCCATTGGGTATCTGGGCTTCCACTCGGGACAGGGTGAGAAGCTCAAATATTTGGGAAGGTCTCAGAGTAGAGCTGCTGCTTCTTTGCATCCTAAGCAGCCAGCTGAGGTGGTTCAGGCATCTGGTGAGGATGTCCCCTGGTTACATCCATGGGGGAGGTCTTTTAGGCATGTCCAATGAAGAGGTCTTAAGGAACAGCCAGGATATGGAGGGATTATATTTCCCAGATAGTTTGCCAACACCTTGGGACTCCTCTTGGAAGAGTTAGAGGACTTCGCCATGGATAGGGAAGTGAGCTGAGCTGTTTGGTCTGCTGCTTCTGCAACCTAGACCCGGATAAGAGGCATACAACGCGTGAATGAATGAATAATAGTGCAGACATAATAAAAGGAATCCCTTAGTTTATTTTGCTAAATTCAAAGTGATCTATTTTTGTGTGTCTTCAAATGGAACTATGCACCAAATTAACAACAAGCTGAGATCTCTCACACACACGCACGCACGCACGCAAGCACGCACACATGCACACACAAACACACACACACAAATCTAGAAGAAAATCAATGTGGAGTATGGCGATGTGCAGCCTCCGTAGACAATGACGTAGGATCATAAATAAATAGCAGTAAGTTCTTTAGTCTCACATTGCAATGCATAACCAAACTAACCAGACAGAACATATACAAACATGAACCTTGGTTTGAACCTTGTTCCACACTTTCAGTTGTGAAAATGCCCTTAGTTAAGGCTGTCACACCATGATGGATAAAGCACACTGATTAGTTACATTTTTAAATACTGTGTCCAGTGGCAAATCATGTAATCCATTGGTTTCCTGTGGATTTAAGGCTCTGATGGACGGATGATGTAACATTTCCCACTAACACAGAGAACTGCATTCAGCAGAACAATTTGCAAGTTTCAAAACAAATATGTATGCTGGGGGAAGCTGGATCTGAGCGGGATTCACGGAGGTCTGTACACAAATGTGGATAAGAATCACCAACTCTGCAGTTCCTTCTTAAATGGTAAATGGACTGCATTTATATAGCGCTTTTCCATCTGCATCAGACGCTCAAAGCGCTTTACAAGTAATGCCTCACATTCACCCCGATGTTAGAGTCCTGCCATACAAGGCACTCACTACACACCGGGAGCAATAGGGGATTAAAGACCTTGCCCATGGGCTCTTAGTGATTTTCCAGTCAGGCTGGGATTTGATTTGAACCTAGGATTTTCTGGTCTGAAGCTCAACGCCTTAACCATTAGATCATCACCTCCCCCTCACCTCACCTCACCTCTCTTGCCAAAAGAATCTGCCAGGAACTCTGAGGTCCAGATTAAAAAAAAAAACCCTGTCTTTTTCTTCAGCCTGGCCTGGAACAGCTGTGTTGGGTCCTTTCTCCATTCATGCACAATTCACACAGCTGTAGAATATAAATGCATGTGCATTTTAAAAGTAAATAAGTAGAGGACAAAATGGTAAACAAACATTCAGGCTGCAGGAAAGCTCTCTGCCTGATATACTCTCAAATTTTTGAGCATGCACAAAACTTATCAGCTGACAAGTACTTTTGTAAGACAAAAATTAACACAAACGGAAATCTCATATTTGTTTCAGTTTCTCATACATTTCCTTGAGCCAACATGCACAGCTAAGGTGTTCACTTGTGTCTTCGATGTGCCAGCAGCGTTCACCATGTTTAGTGGAAGGCCAACATTCTGCTGCTGGAGGGAGTTAAGAATGACTGGGGTGGGGGTGGGGGGGCATTTCTCTCTGACCAACACCTGGTATCACTTTATTAACCCTCGCCTGTCTTGACCCCTGGGAGTAAAGCCACAGCAGACCAAAAGGGAGCCACAAAAGAGCGAGGGAGTGGTGGAGGATAGGGCACAAGCAATGTATGAACGTCACTGCAACTGCCTTTGAAGAGGGAAGAGACGCCTCCCTGTTGTAGCCTCTGCGATGACTTTACCAGTACTGCGACCCCCAGTGACCCTGACACCCTCACCCACCCTACCCATAATCCCACCTCTCCTTCCATGATGCTGCCTGTTCCCAGTGGACCACCTTAGGCTTCTGAGGCACAGCTAAATAAGGTACAGTCATACAGAAGGAATGGAGAGAGAAGATAAGAGCATGGAGACTGGGAGAAGGATGGGAGGAGAGAGAACATGGCCAGGAAAGAGGTCAGCTCTTGGTCAGAGAATTTTATTGGGAGTGCAAGAGGGAGGGAGTGGGAAAATGTGTTAAAGACCACCATCTGAGATTTTAACTGCAATGAGAAGAATTTATTTTTTTTACCACACACGCATTCAGCAGGCTCTGAGTAGAACTGTGTGCACGAAGCTAAAGTTTAAGCACAGGTTACGTTAAAAATGCTGCTTAGCGCAGCAAGGACCATTTCACCTTTGTCTTATTTTACACTCCATGCTGACTAGTGCATCCAAATTTGCAAGCGCAATGATAATATCCTGAAAATGGGGCTAAAGAAAAATGATACACCTGTGATAGTCAGACAAACATCCTGGTCAAATCACAAGTAAAGACCTAAAAACCACATGTGAGCTTCTAGTAACTGGCACAGTCCCCAAGGGTTTTTAATTTACAAAAAGAAGTTAGAGGATTCGTTTAGGAGCCAGTCACACCGGAGGTTACGAGCACCATGTCACAGGTTCAAGACAAAATGGTGCAGGTGTGGCTGTCATTGAAAAATGGGTGTCACGGATGTTGTGGATGGAAAATCAATTGCAGAGGGTATGTTGTGTGGGCCGCTGAAGAGGAGGTACTGCTGGCCCACCACCACCAGATGGCGCCCTGCTTGGAGTGCGGGCTTCAAGCACGAGAGGGCGTCGGAACTACTGGAGTGACAGCTGTCACACATCATCAACACCAGCTGTCACTCATCAACTTCATCCTCCATAAAAGCCGGACTGCAACTCCACCTCCCCGCTGAGAAATTAGCTACCATTCAGGTAATCGTTCTCTGCTGTAATTTTCTGAGTGTTTGAACATTGTTCTGTGTGCAGCCGTTTTTCCTGTGGATACAGTCTGAAGCTGGATTGGTGGATTGTGTGAGCGTGACGTCTTCGCCTCTCACTCCTTCCAGGGAAGAGACTGACAGGAGCTGCACGGGTGATTCTGTATCTGGAGGTGGAGGTTTTCCCTCCTGGAGGAATCAAACACCGTAAGATTGCTGGGTGAGTATTCACACACCCACCACTAACTGTTTCTGTTTCTGCCAGCAGTACCGGGTCTGACTGCTGAAGACAGTGGCCACCTGGGGCGCAGGGCTTGGCGGCTCCGGTGTTCTTCAGATCCGTTGGTGGTGGAGGCTGTGTGAGATCCGGCTCTTCTCTCGCCAGACGTCTTCTATCTTCGAGCCTGCCCACGCGTCACCTTGTGTATAATTGACAATCCACAATATTGTTATTGTCTGTATTTCGTTGTGCGATTCACAACATTAAATTGTTACTTTTTGGCTTATCCATTGTCCGTTCATTAACGCCCCCTGTTGAGGGTCCGTGTCACGACACCTTCCCAACAGGATTTCTCGGCCAGCATCATGGATCCCGAGGGGCGTCAACCAGAGCTTGAACAGCCAATGGAAGAGCGAGGTGCACAGGCGCCAGCAGGAGGCGTGTTAGGTGAGCTGCAGCAAATTCTAACCGCTTTCACTGCTCGGTTGGATTTGGTAACCGAGCAGAACGTTATTCTCAATCGGAGGATGGAGGCTCTCACCGCCAGGGTGGAGGCGCGCGATCAAAGCGCTGCTGCAGCACCTCCTCCTGCTGGTCCCATGTCAGACACAGACGTTCCACTGGTCGTTCAACGACCCCCCCCCCCCCCCCCACCGTCCCCTGAAGCATACATAAGCCCTCCGGAGCCGTACGGAGGTTGTGTCGAGACATGTGCGGACTTTCTAATGCAGTGTTCACTCGTCTTTGCACAGCGTCCCGTCATGTACGCGTCAAACGCCAGCCAGGTGGCTTATGTCATTAATCTGCTTCGAGGAGAGGCACACGCCTGGGCTACGGCGCTCTGGGAGCAGAACTCACGGCTCCTAACGTCATACGCTAGGTTTGTAAGGGAGTTCAAACAGGTTTTTGATCATCCCAACAGAGGCGAGACCGCTTCGAGCGTGCTACTGTCAATGAGACAGGGGCACCGGAGTGCAGCCGAGTATGCAGTCGACTTCCGCATCGCGGCTGTGAGGTCCAGCTGGAATACCGTTGCACTCCGCGCCGCCTTCTTAAACGGACTGTCTCCGGTCCTGAAGGAGAATCTGCTGGCTAAGGAGGAACCGCGGGATTTTGACGGGCTTGTCAACCTGGTTATACGCTTAGACAACCGCTTAGAGGAACACCGTTGGGAGCAGGGCGGGGGGCGTGACCGGGCACGAGCCGTCCCTCTTCCTTCCGGGTCCGAAAGGGTGCAGTCGTCCCCACGCTCCACAGCCAGAGGGCTCCGTGTGGCAACAGCTCCCCCTGCTGACGAAGCTATGGACACGAGCAGGGCCAAAGTGAAACCAAATGACAAAGGAGGCTGGCCCGCGGGGAGTGCTTTTTCTGTGGCTCTAGCGGTCATATACAGAGGAACTGCCCCAAATGGTCAAACTACAACGCCCGTCCTTAGGAACTGGGCTAAGGGTGGGCCATAACACGCACGCGGGGAAGCCCCGTAGATCCGCACGAATCCCAGTCACGATCCTTAGTGAGGAGTTAACCCTTCACGCCCCAGCACTTGTAGACACGGGGTCGGAAGGGAATCTGCTGGACAGCAGATGGGCAAAGGAAGTAGGGCTCCCTCTGGTGGCTCTGCCTTCACCTTTGAAGGTATGGGCACTAGATGGCACCCTTCTTCCATTAATCACACACCAGACACAGCCCGTGACATTGGTTGTGTCTGGGAATCACAGGGAGGAGATTGTGTTTTATGTAACACCTTCTATCTCCCAAGTGATTTTGGGTTTTTCATGGGTGTTAAAACACAATCCCCGGATTGATTGGCCGTCTGGGGTTGTGACGCAGTGGAGCGAAACCTGCCACTGGGAATGTTTAGGATCCTCAGTTCCACCCAGTGTGACAGCTAAAGAGGAGGTCAAAGTTCCCCCCAATCTGACGGCGGTGCCGGAGGAGTACCACAATCTTGCTGACGTCTTCAGCAAAGATCTGGCACTTGCCCTTCCCCCGCACCGACCGTACGATTGCGCCATCGAATTGATCCCGGGCGCTGAGTATCTGTCCAGCAGGCTGTACAACCTCTCACGTCCGGAACGCGAATCAATGGAGACCTACATCCGGGACTCCTTAGCTGCCGGGTTGATCCGGAACTCCACCTCCCCGATGGGCGCGGGTTTCTGTTTTGTGGGTAAGAAGGACGGCGGACTCCGTCCATGCATTGATTACAGAGGGCTGAACGAGATTACGATTTGCAATCGATACCCATTACCTCTGTTGGATTCGGTGTTCACGCCCCTGCATGGAGCCCAAATATTCACCAAACTCGATCTTAGGTATGTGTACCACCTGGTTCGGATCCGGAAGGGAGACGAGTGGAAGACGGCATTTAACACCCCCTTAGGTCACTTTGAGTACCTGGTCATGCCGTTCGGCCTCACAAACGCCCCCGCGACGTTCCAAGCGTTGGTTAATGACGTCTTGCGGGACTTCCTGCATCGGTTTGTCTTCGTATATCTAGACGACATACTCATCTTTTCTCCGGACCATGAGACTCATGTCCAGCATGTACGTCAGGTCCTGCAGCGGTTGTTGGAGAACCGGCTGTTTGTGAAGGGCGAGAAGTGCGAGTTCCACCGCACTTCTTTGTCCTTCCTGGGGTTCATCATCTCCTCCAACTCCATCGCCCCTGATCCGGCCAAGGTTGCGGCGGTGAGAGATTGGCCCCAACCAACAAGCCGTAGGAAGCTGCAACAGTTCCTCGGCTTTGCAAATTTCTACAGGAAGTTCATTAAGGGCTACAGTCAGGTTGTTAGCCCCTTGACAGCCCTGACCTCCACTAAGGTCCCCTTCACCTGGTCGGATCGGTGCGAAGCCGCGTTTAGGGAGTTGAAACGCCGGTTCTCGTCTGCACCAGTTCTGGTGCAGCCTGATCCTAATCGCCAGTTCACAGTGGATGGAAGTGGATGCCTCTGACTCAGGGATAGGAGCCGTGCTGTCCCAAAGCAGGGAGTCCGATAAGGTTCTCCACCCTTGTGCCTATTTTTCCCGCAGGTTGATCCCGGCTGAGAGGAATTATGATGTCGGCAATCGGGAACTCCTGGTGGTGAAGGAGGCTCTTGAAGAGTGGAGACACCTGTTGGAGGGAGCGACGGTGCCCTTCACAGTTTTCATGGACCATCGGAACCTGGAGTACATCCGGACTGCCAAGCGGCTGAACCCCAGGCAAGCCCGCTGGTCACTGTTCTTCGGGCGCTTTGACTTCCAGATTACATACCGCCCCGGGACCAAGAACCAACGATCAGATGCCCTGTCCCGGGTGCACGAAGAGGAAGCCAAGGCCGAGTTGTCGGACCCAACAGAGACCATCATTCCCGAGTCCACGGTCGTGGCCACCCTCACCTGGGACGTGGAGAAGACCGTCCGGGAGGCCCTGACACGGAACCCGGACCCGGGGACCGGCCCGAGGAACAAACTGTACATCCCACCAGAGGCCAGAGCCATACAGACCGCCGGCGTTCCCCGGCCCCTGCATACCAGCCTGGGCAGGAGGTGTGGTTATCGACCAAGGACATCCCGCTGCAAGTGGAGTCACAAAAACTCAAGGACCGGTTTATCGGACCATTTCCCATCCTCAAGGTCCTCAGTCCAGCCGCAGTGAAGCTGGCAGCTTTAGCTTCACTGCGGATCCACCCAGTTTTCCACGTGTCACGTCTCAAACCCCATCACACCTCACCACTCTGCACCAATGGACCTGCACCGCCTCCTGCCCGGATCATCGACGGGGAGCCGGCATGGACCGTGCGTCGGCTCCTGGACATCTGTCGTAAGGGTCGGGGGTTCCAGTATCTGGTGGACTGGGAGGGGTATGGACCCGAAGAACGCTCCTGGGTGAAGAGGAGCTTCATCCTGGACCCGGCCCTCCTGGCCAATTTCTACAAACGTCACCCGGACAAGCCACGTCGGGTGCCAGGAGGCGCCCGTTTAGGGGGGGGTCCTGTTGTGTGGGCCTCTGAAGAGGAGGTACTGCTGGTAGTGCGGGCTTCAAGCACGAGAGGGCATCGGAACTACTGGAGTGACAGCTGTCTCCCATCATCAACACCAGCTGTCACTCATCAACTTCATCCTCCATAAAAGCTGGACTGCAACTCCACCTCCCCGCCGAGAAATCAGCTACCATTCAGGTAATCCTTCTCTGCTGTAATTTTCTGAGTGTTTGAACATTGTTCTGTGTGCAGCCGTTTTTCCTGTGGATACAGTCTGAAGCTGGATTGGTGGATTGTGTGAGCACGACGTCTTCGCCTCTCACTCCTTCCAGGGAAGAGACTGACAGGAGCTGCACGGGTGATTCTGTATCTGGAGGTGGAGGTTTTCCCTCCTGGAGGAATCAAACACCATAAGATTGCTGGGTGTGTATTCACACACCCACCACTAACTGTTTCTGTTTCTGCCAGCAGTACCGGGTCTGACTGCTGAAGACAGTGGCCACCTGGGGCGCAGGGCTTGGCGGCTCCGGTGTTCTTCAGATGCGTTGGTGGTGGAAGCTGTGTGGGATCCGGCTCTTCTCTCGCCAGATGTCTTCTATCTTCGAGCCTGCCCACACGTCACCTTGTGTATAATTGACAATCCACAATATTGTTATTGTCTGTATTTCGTTGTGCGATTCACAACATTAAATTGTTACTTTTTGGCTTATCCATTGTCCGTTCATTAACGCCCCTGTTGTGGGTCCGTGTCACGACACCTTCCCAACAGGGTATTCTGAATATGTTCAAATGATCAAACATGACTCCCAGGACTCTAAGATTCAGATTCAGTGACTCTTTTGTGTGTGTGTGTGTGTGTGCGTGTGTGTGTGTGTGTGTGTGTGTGTGCCACAGCAACCCAGTCTCACAGCAGTTCGTGGTGGCATTATGAAAAGTACATTAATCTGTGGGTTTGTGACAGGGGCACAATTTCACTTTGTGACAGGGGTATGAAATGTGGGGTGACGGGTGGGGTATGGGGGGAGGTTATGGTTAGGTTAAGGCAAAGGGACACACTTTCACTATGGTTATGATTAGAGTTAAGAGAAGGAGGAGGATTATAAATAGCAAAATGAAAAAACTGTCAGGAAAATGGGGCGTTTTTTATGACAGTGGCATGAAAAAAAAACATGACTGGGCTGGCCACAGAGGTGTGTATGTCACAGCCCAGTGTCTTTTTTTTTTTGTCCTCCCGTCATGAAAAGATTCAAATTTTTGTGACGTTTTTTTTTTTAAACTCACTATTAGTAACCCTACTCCTACCTCCAACCCTAACCTTAACCACCCCCAACGCCCCCCCCCGCGGCTTTAGATTTAGAATTAGATTAAACTTGTGCTCCCATGACGAACGTTTTGCACTTTTCGTGACAATATGACTGATGATGAAAGTTGGAAAGTAATCCTTGTGAAGAGCATCATACTTACAAAACAGACATGTTTGGATTATTTATTCATTTATTAACTAAAATGCATTCAGAGCTCTCAAATATACTGCATGCAACAACATGGTGGAGTCAAAGACACAAAGTGTGTCTATCAAATACATCTTTTTACTTGCCTCCATGCCAGACATAAACAGCAGATGGTTCCTTTTCCATAGATGCCTACATTCACACAATATTAATATAACCTGAGGTAATTCCTGATCATTTTACCGAAGCTAAAAGGTACGACTGGATGTTCACAGTCAGTATGGCACAAAGTACTCAGGATTTCTCATAATAATTACTTCAACTGACCTCCCCATATAACACCTGTCCAGCCTGAATAATTTGGGATTTATCACTCAGTCACACTGTGCACATGATAAGATATTCATTGAGGTAAAAGAAGAAATATCTAACAGCTTTTGTGCACTGAAACTGATTCATGTTCATCAGTATGGTGAGAAACCAGACCTGTTTTTAACCCAAATGCTGCTGAATTAAATGAAGACTCAGTTATCCAAGTAGCAATAATAAAGGATTACTAACTGAGCACGAGGTCTGTATGGGAAAATATCAAACATCAATATATATATAAACACACAAACTTACAGTATCGCCTGAATATGAATGGGTGGTGGAATTATCAACCCCCCCCGGTTGATAATTCTGAAGTTCTTTTTTTTTTTTTTTTGCATAGAATTTTTATTTATGCAAATAAAATTTGCATAAATAAAAATGCAAAAAATATTTTTTTTTTTTCTAGGTATAGGGAGGAGGAAGGGTAATGAGGGTTAGGGTGTTTTTGTTTTTTGCTTCGGCTTGTAAATATATAGTATTTTGTATGTAAGTAGGTATGTGTAGGTGTATATTTATGTTTGTGTATATATGTGTGTATATGTGTATATATATATATATGTATGTATATATATGTATATGTGTGTGTATATGTGTGTATATATGTATATATATGTGTATGTATGTTGATATATATATATTGATATCGGTTTAGGTGTGTAGGAATCTATGTGTATATGTGGCAAAGGGTATTACTGGTTGTGGGGAAGAAGGGGTAGGGATAAATAAGCTAATGCTTCACCCTACCCCTTTTCGGACATGTTGGGTACACAGTAGGAACTTTTTTGTTGTTGTCTTTACTGATCTATCTTGTAATTGTTGTTGTATCAAATGTTCGAAATAAACAGTTTTCATTCATTCATTCATTCATTTATAGCTTCCAAAAACCTATATGAACGGAACATTTGAAAATGTAAAGTAACGTGTGTTGTATATGTGCAGTTGACATAGAAAACCACTCTCTTACTTATAATTAGGTCATTGTGGCCATGTCATTCTTTACATGTGATGATTATACTCAACTGATGTTCCTAAAATAAAAACTACATAGATTTTGTTTGCTGCAATTGATCGTAACGTATGTACTGAAACTAGTTTTTTTTTTTTTTTTGTCAATTACTCTTAAAAAACACCAGATAGGCTTATTATTGTTGAATATAAACTTGGGGTCAAGTCTCTAGGTGCAGCAGTTCTCAAGATATGAAATTTTCATCACCATTTTCTGCAATTTTCAAACCCGATACCTTCATTGGCTCCATCCATATGGGGTTTTGGAACCAAATGACCCAAAAATTATCCTGTTATGGTTTATTCCATATTCCATGCAAACATGTATAGATTTCCAAAATTTTTGAGATAACACCCCTCAGTAATGTAAAAGCTGCTGATGGTTTTGGACTCAGTCTGACTTGTTCGCTTCACCTCCATGAAAAACTTGCGACAGATGGTCCAGACGTGAACTGGTAAGCTTTCAATCGGTGTGTTTTTTTCTGATGCTGTTTAGATATTTATGGAGTTTGTTCATGTCCAAGTTGGTTTTTCTAATCATATCTGGTTTGTAATGAATGTCATATGCGTTCCAGAACGATTGTCATGATAGCTGGTCTGATATCAGACCAGAAATCCGTCAGTCAGAGCGTGCGTAGCGTCACAGCCCTATAATAATAACATTAAACAGTCATGTCACTGATGTTTGATCAGCGCTCCCGTGTTGTTTGTGCATACACTTCATATGGTGGTGTCTCTGTGCTCCTCTCCACCACAGAAAAAAAAAAAACTCCTTCTGTAACTCTGTCAATTAGTAAACTTAATATAAAACATACTTTTAATCTGCAGCGAACAAGCCTTCACCCCACAGAAAATGGGACCTGACCGTAATTCCCCCCCCCCCCCCCCCCCCTTGTTTGGTCTAGAATGCGGTCCAAGCTGGAGTGCATCATGGAAAAACTGCATCAGGGTGCGTCTGGGTGTGTTGCATTGTGTGTTGTCCCATATGCACAGCAGTCACATGAATGTGGTGCTGCCACTGATACGTATTTTTTGCAGTCGACACAACCTCCATCTTCTTTGACAAAAAGCACCACGATTCAGTGCCATGGCCTGTTCCAGCAGGAGCTGAACCATGGTGCTATCAGTGCCAGGGCCAGGGTCAGTGACAGCTGTACTTCAGGTGCATAAATTTGTGCCACAAACACGGCCATCCAGGGGCGTAGCACCAAATTCTGGGCCCTAGGTACTAGCCATATTGAAGACCCCCCCCCACACACACACTGTTATGTTCTTTTTTATTAACGCAAACACCAAATTTCTAATGTGTCGTCAATCCAGGTCTAAATCATGTATACCTTAGATCACACCTGGGAGTCAGAACTCTTTTTAAAGTTGGGAGAGCAATATTGAGTTGGGGGGTCTGGGGGACCAAATTGCACCATTTTTCTGCAATTTGGTCCCCCAGACCCCCCAACTCAATATATCTAGCTTTCAAGCTCACCTCTCTTTTCAAAGAATTTGGTTAGCAGCTGCTTTCCCTTATTTAGTTTTCTTTCCCTATCCTTTTTTCTCTTCTTTTTTGAAATCCAGACTTTGATTTTTTTTAGGAAACACATATTTTATTTCAGCCCTGGGTACATAGTACCCTTTACCCCCCCCCCCCCCCCCCCCCAGTCCGATGCCCCTGCGGCCATCCCACAACAATGTTGCCACCAACATGCATATGGTGTGCATCAGTGCCTTTGTCACCACTGCAAAACAGCCTTATATATGTGACTGCAACTTTTTTCCCAACAAAGTCAGTGACAATATTCTTGAGGGGGCTGCGACAGAGACTGTCTACAACTCTCCTCAATCGCCAACAGTCTTATCTCTGTGTGACAGGGCTTTAGCTCCCCTGGCCTTTCATCAAAATCACTAAGACATTTGACAACTTCAGACAGATATGGAGATCATTCAACCCACTTGAGCTGCTGAGAGATGAAACAAAATGTCCTCACTATCTCCAGGCTCTCTGCTCCTAACTCTTATGTTGCCTAATTTTACTAGTCTCCTTATCACATCCTGAGCACACACAAAGATGACATTTGTCTGAAGACAAGTCCTGTCTTAGAGTGGCAGCAGTTGTTAGATTACTGGCCGTCATGGTGGTCAACCAGACACAGTTTAATTCATTATATTTATACACTACCAAATTATAACATATGTCACCTCAAGGTGCTATGCATAAGTATCTGAACCTCACCCACCCGAGAAAGAGCACTGGTGACAGTAGAAAGGAAAACGAACCTCAGTGATTTTTCATTATAGTAATAAACCTCTGCAATGGTCATTCACACAATGCAAAACAAAGGATACAACAAGACTGTCAAAAGATGCAATTACAGAAGTGTTGCAGCTAAACAACCATTTATGGCCATAGTTGAAAGATACACTGAATAAAAATATAAATGCAACACTTTTGTTTTAGGTCCCATTTTTCATGACCTGAATGGAAAGATCTAAAACATTTTCTATATACAGTACACAAAAGACCTATTTCTCTCAAATATTGTTCACAAATCTGTCTAAATCTGTGTTAGTGAGCACTTGTCCTTTGCTGAGATAATCCATCCCACCTGACAGGTGTGGCATATCAAGATGCTGCTTAGACAGCATGATTTTTACACAGGTGTGCCTTAGGCTGGCCACAGTAAAAGGCCACTCTGAAATGTGCAGTTTTATCAGACAGCACAATGCCACAGCTGTTGCAGTTTTTGAGGGAGTGCATAATTGGCATGCTGACTGCAGGAATGCCCACCAGAGCTGTTGCCTGTGAATTGAATGTACATTTCTCTACCATAAGCCGTCTCCAAAGGTGTTTCAGAGAATTTGGAAGTGCATCCAACCAGCCTCACAACCGCAGACCACGTGTAACCACACCAGCCGAGATGTTGCATCATCTAGCAGTTCCCAAGTTGAAAGGTTCAATATTTACTGTGTGAAAATGGAGGCAGTTTCACACCAGATCATACTATATGAGACAACTATGAGTGTTTCCTATATTACGATGCCAAATTCTTTCAAAACAGTCACTCGTTGTTGTCCATTCGGCTGCTCCTGGTTTTGTTCGAGGTTGCCACAGCGGATACAGCCAGATCCGCATTGGTAATTGGCACAGGTTTTACGCCAGATGCCCTTCCTGACGGAACTCCAGTTTTACCTGGAGAAACACACACAGCCGCTGGTGTTCCAAAGAGGTCTCCCATCCAAGTACTAACCAGATCCTGCTCTGCTTAGCTTCTGAGATCTGACGGGATCAGGCAGTGCAGACCGGCTGCGTCAAAACAGTCACTTACTAAAGTGCCTAAAATAAATCCAGAGAGTCCTGTTCAGTCAGACCACAGCAGTGGATCCTTGCATATATCAATAAGTATGATCTAGCTTATGAAGTGAGCCAACCAATGTAGCAAGTCATCCCACAAAGTAATTCCACTGTTTCTTTGAAGGTTCCAGTGCACATCCACAGGATGGATCGGTAACAGACTCCCACTCACAGCCCTTCTCTAGCATGGCACCTCCTCTGCTCCAGAAAAAGAATCAGACTAGACACCAGGAAGGTGCTCACTTACGTTTGAAAGTTAAATCAACTCTAACTTCCAAACTTAAGTTCAAACAACTTAATTCATTCAGGTTTGTACAAATTGTAACACTTTTTTAAGTTGGTTCAACCATTCTCTTTTTTCAGTGCAGATAGAAATGAGTAAAACAAAACACCTTAACATCAGTTTAACATTTAACACGCTTGTTGGCAGATGAAGCCTATATGCAGCTAACAGTCCCCAAGAATTAAGGATAGAAGAGACTGAATCCTGAATCCTAGATGCTCTGCCATGATGTTGAAGACACTGAAAAACAAGGTTATCGCCTGCAGAGACTCTGCATGGAATTCTCAGGCAATAATTTTCCTGATGTTTTACCTCCAACAAAGGTTGATCTTCTTGCTTATATTCATTAGCAGTTAGATTTAAGGGGTTAGAGTTGTGAATCAATGCCTTGAAGAGTGTTTCTTTGTTACTGACTCAGTCCCAGCAATCTTTTGCGTCAGCTCACCCAGTATGCCCAAGGACTGAGTACAATGACGGAGCCCTATGTAGAGGATCCTGGTGGTTAATTTATTGCCTGATCCCATAAATGCAGTTGTGAGTAAAACTGACAGTAAACATAACATTATAAAAAATGGTTTAGGAGGATGGATGGATGGAGAATCAGAGTCTACCCAGAGTATGCTGCTTCATTTAGCTCATTCGTCACAGTCTGAATGCCTGACACTTTATAATCAGGCCTGCGGGACCACAGCTGACCAAATACGTCAGAATGTCTCCACAGTGAGAAATGAAAACGAAATAAAGACCCTATCAATGTATGTGAAGTTTGCTTTTTTGGATCATTCCTGTTTTCTATGATAAGGTACGCGCACACTCATGCATTGACAAATGACACATCATAAGGACACAAAACTGCCTTTATTTCTCTCTCTTTCTTTCTTTCTTTCTTTTACTCTCTATAGGCATCTTTTTATGGAACTGACATTCCTGGAGTGGTCGAAACAGAAGCCCTTGTTTAGAGGCGAAACCCTCCCACTCCGTCCCCTTTTTTCATCTTCCTAGTTTTGGAGCCTTGGGTCAAAGGTCGAGACCCCCTCCAGCTTCAGAGACATGTCAGGTCATGCAAGCCACATAGCATTCCCTGTATAGCACCCCTCCTCACCCCACACCCCCACCCCACCTTCACTGCAGCAAAAGGCCCACTGGCTCTTAACAGTAACAATCCCTCTTACACAAGAGGTGTGAGTGTGTGTACGGCTGAGTAAGCATGTGAAAGATAGTAGGTACAAGCAATCACTTCAAGATTTTACGTCACTTCAATTTGTAATTACCTATGAATAAGAAAGAACATCATGTCTAATCTGTAGCCTGAAACCATTTTTTGAAGTTGCATATGAACAGTAATCATCTGATTTTATATCTATATTATAAAAGCCAAGTGGCCTCTGTGTGCATGTATGCTTGCATGTGTTTGACTTTGATCACGGAGAAACTGGGGAGAGTTGACATTTTCCATTTGGTATGCTTATGTATTTTGGGTCAAGGATGAAGTCTGTGAAAATGGAAAGTTGATAGGACAAATATTTTTGGAGAAATTAGCAATTTTAAGTAACCAGTAAACAATGGATGTTGTGCTGCAATGTACCATGGGAGTTCAGGATTTTGGGGTTTTAAATGTTATTGTGGTTCATGTTAGCTTAACAGTGTTGTTAGTGTTATTTATTTATTGTGATTTTGTAGTTCATGTGGTTTAGTCAGTTAAGTGTCATGTTGCCGGTACTATGAGTGAAAAGTGTAGTGTGTTTGATGTCTTCCACCACGTCTCTGTTTGTGTAAAAATAGAAGCACAGAAGACAAAAAACTCTCCTTGCATGCGTGCATGTGTGTATAACTTCGATCAGGGACAAACTGTGGAGAGTGACGTTTGTTGTTTGGTATGCTTATGTATTTTGGGTCAAGCATGAATGCTGCGAAAAGGGAATGTTGATAGGACTAATATTTTTGGAGAAACTACAGATATTAGTGAACATTGTCAAATACATTCTGGACAAACACGCCATTCCAGCAGGGGGCAATAAATCATCTTTATTTTAAAAGCGTGAGTGCGTGTGTGATTTTATTTAGTAGGTTCAGTGGACAGTAAGTACATAAGATAACTGTAAGTACATTAAAATACATGGATGACACAAAAAAGTGAAAACACTTATTTCCATTGTGGTCTATTTAAAAATTAAATGACAAAATAGAAGTAATAATAATAATAAATAATAATAATAATAATAATAATAATAATAATAATAATAATAATAATAATTGTGTGTACATGATAGCAAGAACCTAAACAATTTATAAATTCATTAAGACGGTAAATTAACATAAATAATTACATAATTAACAGAAAATAAAAGGGTTGAGTTCTTCCAAAAACTGTTGTGGTCTAAGGTTCTAAAGACATTTTGAATTCACACACCATTCCAACACATTATAGAAACTTTGCATAATTTATTACCAGCCTTGAAAATGTCAGTGACTTATTTTATAAACACTACCCAATGCACTATTCCAACTTTAAAAGTTAAAAATTACAAAAGAATAAACACTTTTTGGAGGATAGAAATTTGGACAAACTGCTCCTTGTAAATTCATGTGCTAGTGTGTGTGTGTGTGTGTGTATATATATATATATATATATATATATATATATATATATATATATATATATATATATATATATATATATATATTTGTCTTCTCAACTTTCCATTTTCACAGTGTTCATTCTTGACCCAAAATACATAAGCATACCAACTGCAAATGTCAGCTCTCCCCAGTTTCTCCGTGATTGCAGTCATGCACACTCACACCCACAAAGGCCACTTGGCTTTTAATATACACATGATTCTAGTGTAGATATGGTGAATAAATAAATACATGAAATGATGGGTTGTGTGAGAACTAATGTTTACAAAAACATTACAGATTTCCAGTGTGAAATGTCCAGATTTTAAACTTTAGTTGCCTTTTGCTGATAAACATATGTAAGCTCTAAATTGAAATAATGCAAAAATCGGAAATAAAAGCCAATAAATTAAAGTGGGACTGAATTAAAACTGTCAGAAAGCAAATATGAAAACATCATAATTCCTCCAAACAGGGGGCAAAGTTGAACACATAGCAAAATATGTGTTAAATAAAAATAACCAATTTGGACAGTCTGTCCCTGCCAAATGTTAAAGGTCACGAGACACAGTGGGGCCTTCACTCGTGTCTTCTTCGCTTAGTCAGCACATGGTACAGGCCGCCATGAACTCAGAAGAAGCAAAATGAAAAATGGGCTTGAGATGCACAAACAGAGCTGAAATGTAGTGGAGAAAAAAACTGACTGACCTCTTCCAACAGATAAACAAATAACTAAATAAATCCTAGGGACATTGGGGTGAGGGAAGCTACCCCTGAGGGGTCAGAGCAGGAACAGATAAATCTCCCTTAAAGACGCCATGCCTCTCCACAGTTAACCTCTTAATCAACCCCAATCGGCCAAAGGAAACAGTGCTGGCTTTCAAAACTCTCCACTCTGCAGTGCTAAAAGTTCCTCACACATCCATGTTAACCACTGGAAGCGCATACGTCTGTTGTCTGTTCAGAAAGGCGGTGGTGGCGGAGGGGTGGGGTTAAGGTTTAAGTAATTAACTAATGCACAAGAAACAATCGGCATAATGAAAATGATCCATATGTGAACACACAAAATCAAAAAGAATACAAGTGGGTGGTTTGTATTTATTATATATTTATTTATTTTACCAAAAATTGGAGCAACTTTAATTTATGACCCCTGTACAAACTGAAAGTGACCTTTGTCACTATTTTTGCCATTTTTGCCTAACATTTCCACAACATTCAGATTTATATCATGCAAACTATAACTTTTTGGAATCTTTATTATCAGACAAATATTGAGGTTATACAAATAAAGTAGGTCGTGGTTCTCCATCTTTTGCATTCTGAGAAGCCAACATTTCTTGAGAATGTATGAAGTTTTCACTCACTGGGCACAATGTTGAGAAATGCTGGTTTCTCAGACTGTAAAAGATAGAAAACCACACCCTAATTTTTCTGGGTCAGGCTCAAAACTTCTCAGTCACCCCTCCACCCCTTGTATACTTGGGCTTAATTCTAAGTGTTGATTCGTCCCCTTAATAGGTCATAATTGGCTTTTAGGTGCATGGAACAGGAACGTATGACAGGGTTGCTGTCCTACCCGAGGGGATGAAGTGTTCAGATTGATACATAGACAGTTTCTGAAAACAGCAAACTGGCTTCATGTGGACTATAAAGCAAACATCAGCAGTACTGTCAAGTCATATGGCTTAACACAGTCTGCACACATATTAATGAAGTCATCTGTACAGACTCTATGAAAAGGTACCAGATGGTGAAACTGTTTAAACCAACCAGCACAATGTTACTTTATTGAGTCTCTGTAAACAAACAAACCGACCAAGACAGTTTAATTCATTTGCACCTTGTTTATCCACCAGAGTGAGTCTTCTTGAAGCACCACAGAGGTGAATAACCTCCTTTGAGCACAAACATGGTCAGATATGATCTGTTCATGGGTCATGTAAGCGTGCAGACCTGCACAGTGCAATGCCTCTGAACAAATGTCATTCTCAGCTTTGAATTTCTATTTTAGGACCACACTCAGGTTACATATCCCTGATTACTTGGTGGTTCCTTTCCTCAATGGGATCATATTCACCATGAAGCACCCAGACTGCATTGTGGGTGTTGCTGTTGTCAGGATATCTATAAATTAACAAGTAACCCTGTGAACTCTGCACTTTCTTTGCCATCTGTGCAGTCCAACCCAATCTCACGCTATTTCATGACGGCGTCACCAAAAGTAAATTAATCTATTGGTTTGTGATACCGTCACAAAAAGCACCACATTTTCATGACAGGAGCACAAATTAATTTTGTGATGTATCACGAAATGCGGGGTGACATGGGGTGGGGTGGTCCTGTGGGGGTTATGGATAGGGGAAGGGGTAGGGTTAGAAATAGTAAAATAAAATAAAACAACATATCATGAAAATGTGACTCATTTTGTGACCGGAGCACAAAAAAAGAGTGAGACTGCGCTGTGCAATCATACTTACAGCCACACATCCAACAATGAACAAATACAAACAATTTTTTGTTCGCTTCAAGATTTCATATTTCAATGACAAGTCAGCATTATCAGTTGCAGATAAGATGTTCAATAATCTATCCCAAATGAAAATCTGTTTGACTTATCTCCATAGATTACTACAGGTCAATAAATATTACTTTTAAGTTCACCTGAGCCAATTTATCAGTAATTAAATTTACTTTCTTAATTATTTTATTGTTATGTATGACGTGTTCATAAAGATATATCGGTAATAAAATCCACGAGTCATGAGAGTTGGCTGTGAGAATTCTATCAAATAAGAGTCAGAAAACACACCATAAGCAAACACAATCTTTTTGGACCAAAATTATGCTTTTCAACAACCAAGATATATTTCATGAGTCCCATTTGACACAACTACATTAAGTAATTTAGGCAATCGCAAACATTTAGTGAAAGAAGCAACAACAAAATTTTAAAATTATGACACAAGCATGAAACTTGACATAAACAATCACACTGAGATACTCTTCAAATTTTTCTGGTGAGCCAAGTGAAAATCCAAGATGGCTCCCATTTTTCAAGATGGACAGAGTGAATATTGTTTTTTTGTTTGTTTCTTTTGACATCCTAACTCTGATTTCGCCATTAAATATCCAGCCCGGTCTCATGTTTTTTTTTTTTTCTGGGCCCCGTTACAAAAAGTGCCCTATTTTAGTGACACATTTTTTTTTTTAATTATTGTGCTATTTATAATCCTTCCCTATTCCTAACTCTAACCATAACCATAGCATAAGTGTCTACCCTCCCCTAACCCTAACCATAACCCCCCCAGACCCCCCATCAGGAAATTAATTTATGCCCCTGTCACGAAAAGCTCCCCATTTTCGTGCCCCTTCACGAACCCATAGATTAATGTACTTTTCGTAATGCCGCCACAAACAGCCATGAGACTGGGTTGAAATATCCCTCAAGAGACCTTTTAGTGTATGTAGAATTATTATAATGTGTAAATATCAGCATGATTGAGCAGAAATTAGCAGAAATGAACTGCTAACTTTCTTTAACAGGACAAGTACAAAAATATTTTCTGTCCAGTAATAAATTAGAATAACAGCATTAAATCTTGACAAAAAGTACAAAAGATTGATTTTAATTTTAACATGACAAGATGTATTTTGGATTCATTGTTACAATATAAAATACAATAAATTTAGTGGATGGGAAAGTGTGATGTCATTTGAACAGTTTCACTGCTCAATAATTGACTAGTTATACAAACATAAGTGATAATTTCTCCATGTAATGTGGAGTTGCATCAGGAAGGGCATCTGGGGAAAAAAACCTGTGCCAATTCAACATGCAGATCGACTTCGGATTTGCTGTGGTGACCCTGAGTGCAAACAAGGGAGCAGCTGAAGAGTTACTAAAAAAAACAAACAAAAAAAAAACATAAAAAACAAAACTGAAAAATGTGATTTTTGATTGGTTTATAAGTTAATTTGGAATAGCACACAATATGAATGTTATTGTCATGATTTTTTATTATTTAAACAATTCTTAAAGCCTGCAGATAGCTGCTCTACTATTAAACAAGCTTGCATACTGCACTATATTCTTGGTTATGATTCTATGTCTGTTAGCATATTATCTCATATCTCAGAAATTGGTTGTCAAGTTCTTTTAATTTTGGGTTCATATTATTTTCTTGATACAGGTTTCTTTAGAATTGGGCATTATCAGAAATAAAAATGCTCCCTTGGTCACTGAGTAAGAAATGAGGCTACAGCGCAGACTTCAGTCTGAAATTATTGAGAGACCACAACTTTCTCTTTCATGCACTCAAGCAGCTTTTAAGGAAAATGACTATAAATTCTTCTTTAAATTTTATTTTGACTTGTTCAATGACAAATCAGCAAAACTGTTCCATTGATGAAATAAAATTAATAGAAAAAAATAATAGTGGCATTATCGTAACATAGTGTAGAAAAAGTTAGTGTGTTTGGAATAAACTGACACCAAATCAAGACCATACAGCCCAATCGTAGGATGCGTGCCTGGTTTTTCAGAGTTTTTCTGTCTGAACAATAACAGAGAAAAAGAATATTAGCTGAGTATAGTTTTGCAAAGGATGAATTAATTCGTCAACACAATCTAAGAGCTTTAACCACAATGATATTGCAGGCAGTCTACTTGAAAAGCTTTAATATGAAGATGACTCAAGGGTTGAAATTGTGTATTTTGTGACCATAACTATTTTCACTCTGACTCCCAGCTTTTGAACAAATGTCGAGTTTTTTTTTTTTTTAAAGGAATTTAAAGAGAAATATTTGAAACAAACAAGATGTTCACTGTCAGGTTCATTCTCTTTGCTAGCTATCACATTCCTGTATGATCATTAGTGAAAACAATGATATTTAGCTATTACATTCAAGCCTGAGGTTGATCCTCCTTTAATGAACTTGTTTCAACAAAACTTAGTCCAAATTCATCATAACCCTCTGTTGTATAGAGTTACACACTAATTATTATCCCCCAAACCCTGAGGTGCCCTGGTCACTTGCTTATAGCTCAAGGAATCCCCTAATAGCGAGTCAAAGGGCTAATTGGAAGACAGGTAAGGTTACATGTGATAGCAATTAAGCCGAGCACAGGGCCAACTTCGTGGCCCCAGGCCAAATGGGCCCGGCACTCAAGACCCCGAAATGAGCTGTTGTGCTTTGGACTTTAGATACTTTAAAAATCAAAGTCAGGAATGACAATTTTCTCTTTTTGTCTGCAGCAAACAGAATTATGTAAGAGTTATTTTCTTGCAGCTTTCTCTATGACAGTGATTGCATTTATAGACACATCACTTTTGAAATTGATAACTTATATATGCTGGTTTGTTTATCAGAAAGATTACTTTAATTTTCATGAAACACGGTGGAGGCTTGGTCATGGGCCAAGAATGAACCCATTAACTGTTGGGAAAGTGTAGGTACACGGACCCACAACAGGGGGCGCAAATGAACGGACAATGGAGGAAGTCAAATAACAACACTTTACTGGTGTGAATGGGCACAACAAATACAACAGATTACAACAATGGACAAAAAGCCAAATCACAAAAGGTGTCGTGTGGGCAGGGTCGAAGATAGGAGACGTCTGTCCAAAGCAGAACCGGAACCACACGATTTCCTCCGCCACCAGACCCCGGGAATACTGGAGCCGCCAAGTCCCGAATTCCCAGGTGGCCACTGCCTCCGCGTGTCGGACCTGGTACTGCTGGCGAGGAACAAAGAAACAATTAAATGTGGGCGCGTTTGCACCCAGCAATCCGCACGGCAGGAAAACTACCTCCACCTCTCGTTGGAAAAGGAGTCTGTTATACAACGCACAAAAGTCACAAAAGGTTACTGTCACACAGTTAGCTGAGAATGTTACCTTCCAGGTAGAAAGATATCTCGGCAAAGAGGTGGAGACGTCGTCCTGCTGATGTACCCCTGCCGATCAGATGATTGGCAACAGCTGTTGCAGGTGATGTGACAGCTGTCACCCTGGCTGCTCCTGTGAGGCGGCTGCGCCCTCTGGTGCCTGGAGCCCGCACTCCAGACAGGGCGCCCTCTGGTGGTGGGCCAGCAGTACCTCCTCTTCTGGCGGCCCACACAACAGGACCCCCCCCTCAACGGGCGCCTCCTGGCGCCCGACCAGGCTTGTCCGGGTGGCGGTGGTAGAAATCGGCCAGGAGGGCCGGGTCCAGGATGAAGCTCCTCTTCACCCAGGAGCGTTCTTCGGGACCGTACCCCTCCCAGTCCACCAAATACTGGAAGCCCCGGCCCATCCTACGGACATCCAAGAGCCGGCGTACAGTCCAAGCCGGCTCGCCATCGATGATCCGGGCAGGAGGCGGCGCCGGACCCGGAGTACAGAGGGGTGAGGTGTGATGTGGTTTGATTCGGGACACATGAAACACAGGATGGATCCGCAGTGAGGTCGGAAGCTGAAGCCTCACTGCGGCTGGACTGATGACCTTACGGATTTTGAAAGGGCCGATGTAACGGTCCTGTAGCTTGGGGGAGTCCACTTTGAGGGGAATGTCCTTTGTGGATAACCACACCTCCTGCCCTGGCCGATACGCAGGGGCCGGGGTCCGCCGACGGTCTGCATGGGCTTTTGCCCTCGTCCGGGCCTTTAGCAAAGCAGAACGGGTGGCACGCCACACCCGACGGCACTTCCGTAGGTGGGCCTGGACCGAGGGCACACCGACCTCTCCCTCAACCACCGGAAACAACGGGGGCTGATACCCCAGACACACCTCAAAAGGGGAGAGGCCGGTGGCTGAAGACACCTGGCTGTTATGGGCATACTCGATCCAGGCCAAATGGGTACTCCAGGCCGCCGGGTGCGCGGCAGTCACGCAGCGCAAGGCCTGTTCCACCTCCTGGTTTACCCGTTCTGCTTGCCCGTTGGTCTGAGGGTGGTACCCGGACGAGAGACTCACCGTGGCCCCCAGTTCCCGGCAGAAGCTCCTCCAGACTTGCGAGGAGAACTGGGGACCGCGATTGGAGACGATGTCTGTTGGAATCCCATGCAGCCGGACGACGTGGTGGACCAGGAGGTCCGCTGTCTCCTGGGCTGTTGGGAGCTTCGGGAGGGCCACGAAGTGGGCTGCCTTGGAGAATCGGTCCACTATCGTGAGGATGGTGGTGTTACCCTGGGACGGCGGGAGGCCCGTGACAAAATCCAGGCCGATGTGGGACCAGGGGCGATGAGGCACAGGCAGCGGCTGGAGTAAACCTGATGCCCTGCGATGGTCAGCCTTGCCCCTGGCGCAGGTGGTGCAGGCCTGGATATAATCCCAGACGTCGGCCTCTAGGGACGCCCACCAGAAGCGCTGCCGGACAACTGCCACGGTTCTTCGCACCCCTGGATGACAGGAGAGCTTGGAGCCGTGACAGAAGTCCAGGACTGCAGCCCTAGCTTCTGGTGGGACGTATAGTTTGTTCTTCGGCCCAGTTCCGGGGTCCGGGCTTCGTGCCAGGGCCTCCCGGACGGTTCTCTCTACGTCCCAGGTGAGGGTGGCCACGATAGTGGACTCCGGGATGATGGGTTCCGGTGGATCCGACAACTCCGCTTTGACTTCATCTTCATGTACCCGGGACAAGGCATCCGATCTCTGGTTCTTGGTCCCGGGATGGTAGGTGATCCAGAAGTCAAAACGGCCGAAGAACAGTGACCAGCGGGCTTGCCTGGGGTTCAGCCACTTGGCGGTCCTGATATACTCCAGGTTCCGGTGGTCAGTGAAAACCGTGAATGGCACAGACGTTCCCTCCAACAGATGTCTCCACTCTTCAAGAGCCTCTTTCACTGCAAGGAGTTCTCCATTGCCGACGTCATAGTTCCGTTCGGCCGGGGTCAACCTGCGGGAAAAATAGGCACACGAGTGAAGGACCTTATCGGTCTTCCCGCTCTGGGAAAGCACAGCTCCTATCCCTGAGTCCGAAGCGTCCACTTCAACCACTAACTGGCGACTAGGATCGGGCTGCACCAGAACGGGTGCAGACGAGAAGCGCCGTTTCAACTCCTTGAACGCGGCATCGCAACAATCCGACCAGGTGAAGGGGACTTTTGGTGAGGTCAGGGCTGTCAGGGGGCTAACTACCTGACTGTAGCCCTTAATGAACCTCCTGTAGAAATTTGCAAAGCCAAGGAACTGTTGCAGCTTCCTACGGCTAGTGGGTTGGGGCCAGTCTCTCACCGCCGCAACCTTGGCCGGATCAGGAGCGACGGAGTTGGGGGGGATGATAAACCCCAGGAAGGACAAAGATGTGCGGTGAAACTCACACTTCTCGCCCTTCACAAACAGCCGGTTCTCCAACAACCGCTGCAGGACATGACGTACATGCCGGACATGAGTCTCAGGATCCGGAGAAAAGATGAGTATATCGTCTAGATATACGAAGACGAATCGGTGCAGGAAATCCCGCAAGACATCATTAACTAATGCTTGGAACGTCGCGGGGGCGTTTGTGAGACCGAACGGCATGACCAGGTACTCAAAGTGACCTAAGGGGGTGTTAAATGCCGTCTTCCACTCGTCTCCCTTCCGGATCCGAACCAGGTGATACGCATTTCTAAGATCTAGCTTAGTGAATATTTGGGCTCCATGCAGGGGCGTGAACACTGAATCCAACAAGGGCAACGGGTATCGATTACGAACCGTGATTTCGTTCAGCCCCCTATAATCAATGCATGGACGAAGTCCGCCGTCTTTTTTATCCACAAAAAAGAAACCTGCACCCATCGGGGAGGTGGAATTCCGGATCAACCCGGCGGCTAAAGAGTCCCGGATGTAGGTCTCCATTGATTCGCGCTCAGGACGTGAGAGGCTGTACAGCCTGCTGGACGGGAACTCAACGCCTGGAACCAAATCAATAGCACAATCGTACGGACGGTGGGGGGGAAGGGTGAGCGCCAGATCCTTACTGAACACATCCACCAGGTCATGGTACTCCACCGGCACCGTCCCTAGATTGGGCGGGACTCTGACCTCCTCCTTAGCCTGGGAACCGGGAGGAACCGAGGAACCTAAACATACCCGATGGCAGGTCTCGCTCCACTGAACCACTACCCCGGACGGCCAATCGATCCGGGGATTGTGTTTTAACATCCAAGGGAAACCGAGAATCACACGGGAGGTGGCAGGAGTCACAAAAAACTCGATCTCCTCCCGGTGATTTCCTGACACCACCAGAGTTACTGGTGGTGTCTTATGTGTGATTAAAGGGAGTAGGGAGCCATCTAGTGCCCGCACCTGCACAGGCGAGGTAAGCGCCACCAGAGGGAGCCCTACCTCCCTGGCCCATCTGCTGTCTAACAGATTCCCTTCAGAGCCCGTGTCCACCAGTGCTGGGGCCTTCAGGGTTAAATCCTCATAAAGGATTGTAACTGGGAGTCGTGTGGCAATATGGGTATGTCCCACGTGAATGTTTTGACCCACCCCTAACCCAGTTTCTAGGGGCGGGCGTTGGTGTTTTAACCGCTCGGGGCAGTCCCTCACTTGATGCTCTATTGAGCCACAAACAAAGCACGCTCCGCGGGCCAGCCTCCTCTGTCTATCTGGTGCCCTAAATGTGGCCCTGCTCGTGTCCATAGCTTCATCAGCAGGGGGAGCTGTAACCACACGGAGCGTAGAGGCCGTGGAGCGTGGGGAGGGCGGAACTCGGTCGGAACTGGAAGGGAGAGGGACGGCGCGTGCCCGGCCACGCCCTTCGTCTCGTTCCCGACGGCGTTCTTCTAACCGATTGTCTAATCGTATAACGAGATCAATAAGCCCGTCTAAATCCCACGGTTCGTCCTTGGCCACCAGGAGCTCCTACAGGACCAACGACAGTCCGTTTACGAAGGCGGCGAGGAGGGCAGTGTTATTCCAGCCGGACCTCGCAGCCGCGATGCGGAAGTCGACTGCATAAACAGCTGCGCTCCGGCGCCCCTGTCTCATTGACAGCAGCACGGCTGAAGCGGTCTCTCCTCTATTTGGGTGATCGAACACTGTCCTGAACTCCCTCACAAACCCATCATATATCAGAAGGAGCCGTGAATTTTGCTCCCAAAGCGCTGTAGCCCAAGCGCGTGCCTTGCCGTGAAGCAGATTAATTACATAAGCTATCTTACTAGCATCAGTCGCGTACATGACGGGACGTTGTGCGAAGACGAGCGAACACTGCATAAGAAAGTCCGCGCATGTCTCCACACAACCCCCGTACGGCTCTGGAGGTCTTATGTATGCTTCAGGGGAAGGTGGGAGGGGTCATTGAACGACCTGTGGAACGTCACTGTTGCGCACAGGATCGACAGGAGGGGGAGCCGCAGCAGCGCCCTGAGGGCGCGCTTCCACCTGCGCGGCGAGAGCCTCCACCCTGCGGTTAAGGAGGACGTTCTGCTCGGTTATCAGATCCAGCCGAGCCGTAAAAGCGGTGAGGATTCGCTGCAACTCACCGATCATTCCTCCTGCAGACGCCTGTGCGCCCTGCTCTTCCATTGGCCGTTCAACAGCCGGTTGACGCCCCACGGGGTCCATGACGTTGGCCGAGATATCCTGTTGGGAAAGTGTAGGTACACGGACCCACAACAGGGGGCGCAAATGAACGGACAATGGAGGAAGTCAAATAACAACACTTTACTGTTGTGAATGGGCACAACAAATACAACAGATTACAACAATGGACAAAAAGCCAAATCACAAAAGGTGTCGTGTGGGCAGGCTCGAAGATAGGAGACGTCTGTCCAAAGCAGAACCGGAACCACACGATTTCCTCCACCACCAGACCCCGGGAATACTGGAGCCGCCAAGTCCCGAATTCCCAGGTGGCCACTGCCTCCGCGTGTCGGACCTGGTACTGCTGGCGAGGAACAAAGAAACAATTAAATGTGGGCGCGTTTGCACCCAGCAATCCGCACGGCAGGAAAACTACCTCCACCTCTCGTTGGAAAAGGAGTCTGTTATACAACGCACAAAAGTCACAAAAGGTTACTGTCACACAGTTAGCTGAGAATGTTACCTTCCAGGTAGAACGATATCTCGGCAAAGAGGTGGAGACGTCGTCCTGCTGATGTACCCCTGCCGATCAGATGATTGGTAACAGCTGTTGCAGGTGATGTGACAGCTGTCACCCTGGCTGCTCCTGTGAGGCGGCTGCGCCCTCTGGTGCCTGGAGCCCGCACTCCAGACAGGGCGCCCTCTGGTGGTGGGCCAGCAGTACCTCCTCTTCTGGCGGCCCACACAACAATTAACTATTGGTCTGGATCCTGATCCAGAGGCAGATGCAGGATTTTTTAAACTCACTGTCATCAACACATCACACAAATCAATCATCATTGATTTCTGATTAAATGAACTAATGCATAGACCTCAGTTTAAAACAAAAATGTTTACATTGAAAGGGTTGAAATATGGATGAGGGACACGCTGCCTTTGCAGAGTAATGTGCTCCACCAAGTGTCCATCTAATTATTATTACTATTACCTCCATTTTCACATGTATTTGTTTTGTTTTGTTCAGATTATTCAAACAACTAATGCACTAAATTTAATGACACTTGGTGGATAGATGAAATATGGACCAAGAAATAATCCATTAAATTTGAGAGTGCCTCAAAGGCCAGGAATCAAGAGCAAAGTCAGTGATCTGGAGCAAAGATGGCTGACTGGGATCAAAGAACAGGATCAAAGATGACACATTAGGACCAAACATCAGGATCACAATCCGTGGTTTTAATTAGTTTTAATCTTGATGGCAGTTAGGTGAGCAATTAGGGATGAAATCATGAGCAGGCTCAAAGACGAATGATCACCTGATTACATTAGGATCCCACACAGCAAATTTATCAGTCTTAAATTTCCATTGTTAAGGCATGTCAAAAGTATTAAGATTCTGGTGAAATTTCAACCACACTGACCGCACAATGGTGCCACACCATAGTGATAAATCACAGTGTTAATTCACCTATCTACAGGTGTCAAACTCCACCAATGAGTGAGTGGGAAAGAAAAAAATAAGAAATATCTAAATGTACAAAATCATAAAATACCATCACCGGTTACATTGTGCATTTATGCAGGCCATCAAGTGGTTCTCAAACAGAAGGCTCCTGGTTCAAGACCATGCTCATTGTCCATGGAATGTGGAGTTGCATCAAGATTGGCATCCAGCGTAAAACTTATTCCAAATCAACATGCTGTTCCATTTCAGACCCAGGAAGCAAAAAGAAAGAAACCAAAAGATTCAGTTTTTATGTGCTCATACTTTCAAAGTGTTCCTTTTTTTAACATCCTAAGAGTATTAACTTGCTTTGTCTTAAATCTTCAGAAAAAAAAAAGTTTTTTCAACAATAGGTTTTATATTGCGGTCCAGAAGCAGCACTGTTGTCTATATTTGGAAGGTTACAGAGTTAAAGCCCACCGAACATTTCTGTAAAATCTGTCTGAATTAATATTTGAATAGGTATTAAGTAGAATTTCTAGCTTGGTGAATAAAGAGCTCACCTGCAAATTTGTACACCTGGGTACAAGTCCCAGCCATGTTGCCTTTGTGTATCCTTGGAAAAGATGTTATAGTGCTACTTTGTAAGAATTAAGTGTAATCTGGTCGTGCTGAATTACTGACACTAATGTAGAGTATTGTTAATATTACACAGTAATTTTTCAACACTGACCATGTTGAAATAATGCTAGGTCAGTGTTAAAGAGTTAACACTTTCAGAAGAGTTAATTTAACACTGAAAAGAGTGGGCACATATACATACTTATCTAGTGTTACCTTTAACACTGTCAGTGAGTGTTGCCACAGTTACTTTACATTCAGCAGCTGCTGACAAGTTGTTGGCAGCTGCTAAATGTAACTTAATAAAGTAACTTGTAATCTAACGTAGGTACTTTAAAACTGAGTAATCAGTAAATTAATAAGTTACTTTATCAAGGAGTAATCAGTAAATGGATTACTTTTTCAAAGTAACTGTGGCAACACTGCTGTCAGTGTTATTTTAACACTGGTAATTGTTTATCCACAGATGCACTTTGGTCAAGTTCTAGATAACAGTCTGATGGAAAATAAACGTATCCCCCCTGTTAGATACAGTTGTATGCAAAAGTTTGGGCACCCCTGATAATTTTCATAATTTTCCTTTACAAATCATTGGTTGTCTGGATCAGAAATTTCAGTTAAATATATCATATAGCAGATGAACACACTGATATTTAAGAAGTGAAATGAAGTTTCTAGTATTTACAGAAAGTGTGCAATAATTATTTAAACAAGCAGGTGCATAAATTTGGGCACCCTTGTCATTTGATTTATTTGAATAAATTTAGCACTAATTATTGGAACACAAAATTGGTTTGGTAAGCTCATTGACCCTTGACCTCCTTACACAGGTGAACCCAGTCATGAGAAAGGGTATTTAAGGGGCCCATTAGCAAATGTTTCCCCTCTTTGCATCTCTTCTAATGAGTGGCAACATGGGAGCCTCTAAACAACTCTCAAATTACCTGAAAACAAAGATTGTTTAACGTCATGGTTTAGGGGAAGGATACAAAAAGCTATCTCAGAGATTTCAGCTGTCAGTTTCCACTGTAAGGAACGTAATGAGGAAATGGAAGACCACAGGCACAGCACTAGTTAAGGCCCAAAGTGGCAGGCCAAGAAAAATCTCAGATAAGCTGAAGCGAAGGATGGTGAGAACAGTCATAGTCAACCCACAGACCTGCTCCAAAGAACTACAACATGATCTTGCTGCAGATAGTGTCCCTGTGCATCATTCAACTATACAGCGCACTTCGCACAAGGAGATGCTAGATGAGAGAGTAATGCAGAGGAAGCATTTTTTGCATACACACCACAAACAGAGTCACTTGAGGGATGCTAAAGTACATTTGGACATGCCAGCATCATTTTGGAATAAGGTGCTGTGGACTGATGAAACTAAATTTTTTTCAATTTCAAGTTTCAATTTATTTTCATTTATATAGCACCAAATCACAACAGAGTTGCCTCAAGGCACTTCACACAAGTAAGGTCTAACCTTACTAACCCCCAGAGCTGCAGTGGTAAGGACAAACTCCCTCTGAGGAAGAAACCTCAAGCAGACCAGACCCTCTGCTTGGGTCATGCTCCAGACATAAATTACAGAAATCAAGTTATCTGGACATAGGAAGCAGTATGCATGGCTGAAAAAGAACACAGCATTGCAAAAAACAAAAACAAAACAACAACAAAAAAACGCTTGCTACCTACAGTAAAATCTGGAGGTGGTTCCATCATGCTGTGTGGCTGTGTGGCCAGTGCAGGTACTGGGAATCTTGTTAAAGTTAAGGGTCTCATGGATTCCAGTCAATATCAGCAGATTCTTGAGAACAATGTTCATGAATCAGTGACAAAGTTGAAGTTGCATCCGGGCTGGATCTTTCAACAAGACAATGACCCTAAACACTGCTCAAAATCTACTAAGGCATTCATGCAGAGGAACAAGTACAATGTTCTGGAAGAATATTATTGAAAATCTGTGGTGTGATTTTAAGTGGGCTGTCCATGCTCGGAAACCAACAAACCTGAGATGTTTTGTAAAGAAGAATGGTCCAAAATACCTTCAACTGGAATCCAGACTCTCGTTGGAAGCTATAGGAAGCGTTTAGAGGCTATATTTCTGCAAAAGGAAGATCTACTAAATATTGATGTATTTTTTTCTGTTGGGGTGCCCAAATTTATGCACCTGCCTAATTTTGTTTAAAGAATTATTGCACACTTTCTGTAAATTACTTCATTTCACCTCTCAAATATCACTGTGTTTGTCTGCTATAGGATATATTTAACTGAAATTGGTGATCCAAACAACCAATAATTCATAAAGGAAAATCATGAAAATTATCAGGGGTGCCCAAACTTTTACATACAACTGTATATGGAAAATAAAAGGACTGTATTTTTAGTTTGTATTAGACAGACAGACAGACAGATAGATAGATAGATAGATAGATAGATAGATAGATAGATAGATAGATAGATAGATAGATAGATAGATAGATAGATAGATAGATAGATAGATAGATAGATAGACAGATAGACAGATAGATAGATAGATAGATAGATAGATAGATAGATAGATAGATAGATAGATAGATAGATAGATAGATAGAAAGAAAGAATGATTGTCCGTGTTTAAATCTGCTCCATGAGGGAGGTGTGACACTGTGTCTAAAAGCATTAGCACATTTTAAACCGTTTGGTCTCACATCAGAATTACCTTCACACGACAAATCAAGGGCCAATGTGGGAAAAGAATCAGGTCCCTGCTGTTCTTGGCGTGAAAAGCCCCATTAGAGAACAACACTTGTCAGTGTTAATTAGTGCAGTGTGCTGGCAAACACTACCCAACACAACAAACCCACAAAACCAACCCTGTCCTCACTACTAAGCCATTTACGAGTTTTAGGTGACAACTTTACCACCTTTTGTTATGAATAACATTAGGTCAGTTTTATATGTGGGTTTTTGGATATTCATTGTGTTGTAAGATTAAGATTGAGAGATTTTATTTGTAACTAGCTGAGGTACCTGGTGTTGCCCAGGTTAACCTGTTTAAGATATAATCTACAAAATATTCCAAAGTTTATATTTTCTCATAATTGTAGATATCTTATAAGTATATATGTAGTCCGAATAGGCAAAGGTTTGAACTAAAAACCCAAAATAGGTGGAATCCCCAAACCAAGAGAGAAAACTGAATTTTGCTGCATGCAAGAAACAACAATGAAGTTCTTCAGACTTTATATTGCAGATCAAGTATGCTCATAATCATTAATCAGAATTGACGTTATGACCTTTATACTTGTTGATACATTGCAAATCTAGTTTATAAGAATGCTACAAAAATAAAATGGCTTTTAAGCAAATGTTAATTTTGGATTTGAGATGTTGAATATATATTTAAATGTACCTTTTACTGACCAATAGTTCTGAAGAGCCTCTTGGTAGACAATGTTCCTTGTCCTTCTGTCAGGAAAGTGGATATACAGCTGATTGGGGTTACCAACTCTGGAGCATCTGACTAACTAACTGTGGAAGATCGCAGGTTCTGCCATATTCAGGCCAGCCACATTATCAGCAAAAGTAGTGGTTACTTTTTGCACACTTTGAGGCATTCCATCTTTAAATGGTGTAAATGTTGCCTTGCATATTTCTTAAAGTTATGCATTCATTGGTATATTTAGAGAACAAACAATCTTTTCAATTGTAAAAAAGAGGTTTGACCACTAAAAACAGTTTGAGCCATGAAACATCAACATACCAAAACTATTAGATCAACCCCAAAGCTAGTGCACTATTATAATAGGACAGCAGGTTGTGAAGAGTTGATAAATAGCAAAATTTAATTTATGATATTTACATCATAATGAGCAGCCTATATACAACGCGCCATTGGAGAACACAGGCTCTATGCCCGCTTACTGGCTGATTGAAAGGGTGCTGCCCCATCAGCAGTTAGAACTACATCACTTTTTCAAATGATCTGCAGAGTGCCATTGCGATACAGAAAACATGCGTTTGCCTGATACATTATGATCAACGCTAGGCAAGTGATACACATCATGTACACTCGACACTTTTATTTTTAGAAAATGTGCAAATGTTTAGAAATACATGTACAAATTGCAAGAAAAGACAAAGCTTGATATTTTATCCAGTAAACTTTTAAAGTTTAATTTACAGCCTTCCAGTAAACTTTTAAAGTTTAATTTAAAGCCTGTGGTTGAAAGCTCTCTGCTAAGAGTGAAAACCTTCATTCCAAGAAGGAATAGGCTGTATTCTGATAAGTATTATATCATAGTGATTGTGTATAAGTTTTATCAAAATTCATGTGGATTGACCCCCCCCCCCCAGCCACCCCCATACCTTCTCAGCCACCAATGCCTGGCATGGGGAGAACTATCAAAATTCATGTGGATTGACCCCCCAGCCACCACCACCCCCTCTCATCCACCAATGCTTGGCATGGGGAGAACCCATCTACATCTCTGAGCTGGCACCTTATCTGCAGGTCTAAATCCTTGTTCCTGGGGACAGCATTATGAAGAGTTTACCCTGTATTTATTTTGAAGTTGATAAACATAATGCAGTATTGGCCATTAGGTACAGAAAAATCTCAATTTGAGGGTGCATATTGCCATAATGATTAAACCAGATTTAAGGACTATTTTTAAGTAGGATGGCATATCTACTCATTCACACATGGTGTCAAATATCATGGGTGTAATATTGGTAGAGGGGAGTATGGGGATAACAAAGCACATGGAAGAAAGTTACTTTGTATTGAATTGTGTATTTATATTCTTACAATCAAAATGTTCAGTATATGATTAGTCAGTAAATGACAGAATACTCACATTTGTTTTTGCTATAAACAGGTCTGAAAACACTAAAGTTTGTAGAGTTGTTCAAATCTTTTCAAGGAGAGTCAAACAGGTTTGTAGCACCCACGTGCAGCATGTGCAGAGAAAGGATGCATTCATATCAAGGGGGATATTTGAATCTGCTTGGTTATACAACCAAGCTGGCATGCACACCCACGCTATGTGTGCTAGCCAGCAGCAGATAGCCCAGGAGTCTGGGCTCTGTTTATAGCAGCAGGCAGGCTACTGAGCTCCTGCATATATGCATAGGGCCAGCGGCCAGCTATTAAAGATGAGAGATTTGTGCTGGAGTACAACTGCCACTGAGGTACATATGGTTCAACTGTATGTATCAGATTATTGTTAATATTGTTGTCTTAATATTAATTGTTTTTGTTTGAAAATAGTACCAGGTGGTTCAGAATATGTAACTTTGGGGAGTTCACCTTTTGTAGTTTTAGAGCCTATTCCAGACAGACAGAAAGACAAAAGTAGCCATTTATGTATATAGATTTCTGCATGCCCAGACAGTACTGATGCATTTTTTTTTTTTTTGGTGCAAAACTCGAGTGGGTAGTACAAGAGAAATGAGAATCAGAATAATATAATAAAGAAACAAACAACTAATAAGAAAGAACACTATATTACTGATTGCAGCTATCATGTGCATCACTGATGTGCTGTCGCACATTGTAACTCTTTGTGTGTTGGCAGACTCTCTCAATGGCTGATTTTATTTACAAATCTATTCTTGCACTTCTGTCCACATGTTTGTGCTCATACATGTGCAGAAACCTTTGCTGATATGGCCTACTCTCTCAGGACATCATACAGCTGCAGGTCCCGACAGTCAGAACCGAATGGGGCAAAAAATCTTTTAAAATTTCTGCCCCGTCTACCTGGAATGATGTGCAGATAGACTTGAAATGGACACATCTTGCATCTGTGTGCAAATTTAAGGCAATTATAAAAAAAAACCCAGAGAAATAAGCTCTTTGGGATCTTGTGACTGCACTGTCTAACCATTAAATTCCACTCTTGTTTTCCTGTAATGTGTGAAATGGTGACTGCGTTTTATTTGTGTTTTGTGCATTTGCTGTCATTAGTTTTGTGCTGCCCTCTTGGCCAGGTCACTCTTGAAAAAGAGGTTTAAAATCTTAATGAGTTTTTTTTAATGGTTAATTAAAAGGGCATTAATATAAAATAGTTACATATAAGTACAATGGCTGTAAAACCAGAGTTACCCTCCTTTCAAGATATTACAGATTTGCATGTTGCACATTTGAAATGACCTCTGACGCACTGGCTATATATTTGCTTTTTTGTCAGTGTTTATAAGTCAGTGAGATAAAACAAGTTATTCAATGTTATAAATGATACATTTACACTATTTAATTGCAGCATGCTGCTTTGGTAATAATCTGAGTAAATATAGACAACAAAATATGCTTTTTATTGATAAAAAATGCTGGTTTACTCTCATCATGTAAGGAAACTGATAGGCGTTTCTTTTAATACAAACACAAATATTACACAACTTGTTAATCAAATTCATAACTTACTACTTTGTTAATGTTATTATGACGTGCGCACGAAATGGTACTTTCATGCTTTATTTTTTTATTTTTTCCATGTAACCTACTTTAAAAGGACTTAGGATCGCAACAACCGCTGCTGTCAATCAAATGCATCGTAATCGACCAGTATCCAATTAGAAACCCGCTTACATTTTCTAGACTTTTGTTACCAATGGTGGCCGACCCTTCATCCCAAAGCTTTCCCGCTGTGGGGAGGAGACTTGCCCTTATTTGGAGGTTATTGCCTTATATGGAGCGTCGTCAGCGGGGGTTGGAGTCTGTTCTGTGACACTTTAGCCAAATTGCAGCTTTGGATCTCACTGACGGGACAGTCGAAGGGCGTTCAGCGCGTAAACTCGCTCTTTCTCTTTCAGTTTTTTTTTCCCTCCACGGACTTTGATCGGCAGCAGAGGACACGCTGTGCGTCAGAACGCACTGACGTCGCTCTCCAAAACCTCCCCACCGCCGCTGCGTGCAGCGAACAGGACGACCCGAGACTGTGGACTCTCCAGGACTGCGTTTCACACCGAGACCAAGTCAGTCCTTCAGCGAACAACATGACGTGTGGTCAGTTTTTAATGGTCACGGACGCGTAATTACGCAGGAGGTTAAAGAAGTGATTGTGACGGAGTGAGAGATCAAGCACTGCCTTGGTGTTTTTTTAACTTCTTTCAAATTCTACAGGCACGCAAATACCCACTTTAAAAAAAAATCAGTTTTGATGATATGTCCGGACTTACTGACTGGTTTCTCTGAAGAACAGCGTGTTTATGGATTACTGGACATAAAGAGGAACGCCGGGAGTTGCAGACTTCGCTTTTATGTATCGATCATGACGACTCCCCGCTGCTGCTGTAAACTTTAATAGATGTTTACAGGCAATAACCCGGTAATATAGAAAACCCCGTAATAAGTGCGTCAACGTCGTTTCGGAAGAAGTGGAAAGCGCTTTTTTCTGCCTCTTTTTCCCCCCCTCTTCCCACACAGAACGGATCTGTGACTCAGTTCTGTGCTTCAGCCAGTTACCAAAGTGTTTTTGGATAGCATGGCAATGGTAGTAAACCAGTGGCCAGACAACATCTCTGGAGATCCTGCGTCTCAGCTCCAGATTTGCAGCCAGGAGCCCGGCGGAGCACCAGGGACGCCCAACGGTTCCACCTCGGGGAATGACGCGCTTTCCGGTGACAAGATCCCCAACGTGGACTGCATGGTGTGCGGGGACAAGTCCAGCGGGAAGCACTACGGTCAGTTCACCTGCGAGGGGTGCAAAAGCTTCTTTAAGCGCTCGGTGAGACGGAACCTCACTTACACCTGCCGGGGAAACCGAGACTGCCCCATCGACCAGCACCACCGGAACCAGTGCCAGTACTGCCGGCTGAAGAAGTGTCTCAAAGTGGGCATGAGGAGAGAAGGTAAGACCGCCACTGCGAGTCTGGTGCCGGAGACAGGTTTGTTTACTGTGTCTGTGCGTAAAGTTTGTGCGTAATCCTCTTTACTGTAAAATGTCAAAAGGATCATTAAAGGCAAACCTCGACAAATATTAGCCAGCTTTAAAACCAAGAACTAACTGCTCATATTGGCTGAGCTACTGAGATTCTGCACGATTTCTTATTTTTGTGATTAATTTCAGGAAATGCAACATTAAACAAAACAATCCCGGCTCTGTGGCATTCATACAAAAAAAAAAAAAAAAAAAAAAAAAAAAAGCTTCCACCAGTTTCAACTTGTCACATGTCAATCTACACCAGTGCACGTGAGGTGCTGTTTGCTGGGGTAATTATCTGTAAAGTTGTCTTTTAAGGCTTTGCGCATCTTGTGGAGTTTCGACTCAAACCCAGAAATGTCACGGGTGAAAATCCGACACCATCTGCTCCCACTGCCTATCCAAATATGAAGCACTCACTGGCGTAAATCACTCATTTGTGCCGCTTTAATTATGTTTACTAATACGGTGGATTCGCGGTATTGTTTCGGATTAACAACGGGTCAGTTAGTAGCAAAGAGGAGCGCTGGAAACGTGCTGATCAAGGAGAGCGCTTCAGCACCAAAGCGATTCAGTGCCAGGGCAAGACGTGAGAACCAAAGCCATCCGACGCCACAAAGCGCTGCGATGACAGCGTGACTGAGGGATTCCATCCTTTTGTTTAAGCAGGATGAGCGCGCACGACTCAGAACTTAGTAGTTCCTACTTGGATCAAATGCCATTCGAGCCTCCATATAGTCTTAACAGTCTAAACTTTTCTGAAAAACGTTTGGAAGGGCCAAAAGAGCGTTTTCCACGCAACAACGCGCACTTGGCGCGCACGAGAGTCAGGTTCTTTCACGTTCGTGAAGATGCTCCAGAGAGGACAGAGCAGGATCAGCACCAGCTTGCACTGCAGTTGTTTTGGTCAAGGACACTTGATCCCAGGGGTCTTTGCCATCGATGAATATGTATTATGTTTATCCGCTGCTCTCCTCGTGTAAAAAGCACGAATCAAACCAGATAAATCACCTGATGCACATTTCATCTTCATTTTTTTCATATTTTACTTTATCTGTTAATGAATCTTAAATAAAGTTTTTCACACTTACGCGTGAGAAATGAGATGTTTTTTCTTATGCAAACCACTTAATTCATATCTTGAGGGAAAAAAAATGCTGCTCAGAGTCATTTATTAATTCTCAAATGGTGAATGCTTCCACATGTGAGGGAAAAGTTCCGTTTACTACTCAGTTGGATTTAATTGGTTTTAAAGGCACAGTCTCACACTTATTTTCATGTCCCCGTCACAAAAATGGGGCGTTTTTCATTACTTTTTACATTTTTTTATTATTTATAATTCTTCCCCTTCTCCTATGTTCTAACCATAAAATAAATGTCTCCCTTACCCTAACCCTAACCTCCCCCCAGTCATCCCACAAGCGCCCCATTTTCGTGATATCACAAACCGTAGATTAACTGACACATCTGATTAAAACTGGAAAAGAAAAAACATCAAAATTATAAAACAAACATCAATATTTATGCAAAAAGAATATTTCAAATAAATGAACATAAATTACACTTAAAATATGTATTTTTGGATGATAAAACTGCAGCATTTATTATTTTCTTGCAATTTGTGCTAAAATGTGGGATGTATGTAACCAGGGTTTTTCTTTTTGTCAGTGATGAATTGTGACTGTCCTCCTGTTTTCAGATATTGGTCTGTTTTCTATTTTTTTTTTAAATGTATTTATTTGTTGTTATTTAAAAATGACAGTTTCAACTTCATAATTCATTGGTATTCTTTAATGAAATAAACTTTAAAAACAGAAATTTTTGAAAAGCTGAAATTGGATTTTCTGTTGCTCAATTGATGTGGACCAAACCCCAACCACTGCGTTGTGAACAGTGTTGTGAACAGTGTTGTAGACGTTTAAATGTTTTGCACAGTACTGTGTAGGACTTTATCTCCTTCAGATGATACATTCATTATGCTTTGATACTCTGTATGAGTTTTACAACTTTGGCTGTGGATGACAAACATTATCCATACAATTGTCTGACAACAAATCCTACATGTTTGAGGTCCAATTTCTGGTTTGCATTATGGGAAAGAGTTGTGTATTCCATTTGGAAGTTTTCTTTAATATGTTTAATTTATTTACTATATTCTGTTGTTGAGCTTCCAGATGTATATTATCACAAATTTGTGTTGCTTCTTCTTCTTCTTCTTCTTCTTCTTCTTCTTATTATTATTATTATTATTATTATTATTATTATTATTATACTACAGTTTAGATCATATAAAGATGGTGCAGATATTAACAGGTTATTTAATGTCTTAATTTTTTTCTTTATTTTGTTAAGAAAAAGGTAAATCTGTCCAGTTTGCAGAAATGATCTGAATATTTTCGTAGTTCATTTACTGTGAATTGTTTGTGTACAGATTTGTGCAAAATAGTGGAAAAATACTACTTTAGAAATAAAAGTTTTAATGTCTCCACACATGTGATAGTCAGATTTTAGGTTTTTTAAAAAATATTTATTTATTTATTGCCAACTTCTTGATAGAATTGTTTTTTGCATTGTTGTCTGCTATTAAGTTGCTGGCACACTGCGTGCATGTAGAGTAGGTCAACTTTACATTGGCTGACTCCATCTGTTACTGCTTCCCAGGTCAGCAGGATTAAACCATGTACCTAAAATCCTCCCAAATCCAGATCATTTATCAAATTCTGACTTTTTGTTTTTTCCAAAGAGGACTATAGTTACAATTCTAAAACCAGCTTTTATGACACAGTGGAAAAGTTGTATAAAAGCCCAAATTTAAATACAAATTATGTTACATCCACATGAGTACACTATTGTTAAATAAAAGCATGAAAAGACTGTTGTGTTTAATTTCAGTTAAATTAAATAAATCACCAGAATTCCAGTCACAAAAACTCTGGTTACTTAAACTTTTCTTACATAGTTTTGGAAGTAAAAAGTAAAACTTTTTAGACAAATGAAGACATCTGAAGAAATATTTGGAATCGCTAAGAGCAATATTCATTAATATTTCAAAATTATGGTATCATTATTTCATCATCATATCGCCCGTGAATTAAACATGGCTGCATTCTTAATTATGAGGGTGTCAACTACGAAGTGTGAGGACTGTGAGAGTGCCGTCAGTATGATGCTCCCTTGAGGTCATACATTAGTCATGTTTCCTTTGCGTGATACAACAGGGGTACCTAAGGTAGAAGCCCCACATTTATTCTGATTTACTGTTCAGGTCAAATTCATGGTTAGTTAATTTGTCTTTTTAGACATGGGTAATTCAAGACGTTAACAAAATGTAGCAACAAGTTCTGAAGGTTCATATGTCAAAAAAACATGTGGCCAGAGAAACATTTTTGACTTATATGTTACTTTGACATTTACTACATTGTAACACAAATAAAGGCAATAATCTGCTTCGTAATCTTGGCAAAGTAAAAAAAAAAAAAAAAAAGAGCCCCAAAAGGTAAAAATCTGAAATGATTATGTTCACCATGGAGGTTATGTTTTCACTCGAACTGATTTTAATGAATGTTGGTGGAGATGTGATGCATGGATCAGTGAATAAACATTAAAGGGGTTATATCATGCACCCTTTCAAATCACTAATATTGTTCACCGGGTGTGTTAACAACATATGTTAAAAAAGTGTGTATTGCCAAAAGCACTGCACACATGTATCTTCATAGCCCCATTTTTCAACCTCCAAAAAATGACCTATTTCTGTGCCTGTTGCTTTAAATGGAAAGCAGCTGTGGCTTTCCACACCCCCTGTTTCTTCAGAGAGGAGGTCTCTCCGCCACAGATCACAAATCAGCTCAGGGGGTGCACAGTGGAAGTAGGAGCTCCGACATGGATCTCCATGACATATGTCACAGCTGTCTAAAAGGAGTTTAGGCTATAGATGGCTCAAGGGTGGGGCTTCATGTGGTTTTAACCCCGCCTTCCAGCCCTGGGATTGTTTTGTTGTCCCACCATAACAGACCAGGTGTTGAATAGTGCCAGTGGTATGCGTCATCACATATATCATTCTATGAAAGTGCCCTGAGTACTGGCTGGCAACCACCCAGAAAAACCACCAGACCATCTCCGCCTGTGGAAAACAGTCATCGATGTGCTACCGGCAGGTAATATGTGCATATCCTCCTGGCTGTTTCCAGTTGCTGGGGTTGTCAGCACTGAGGCAGTTGTACGTTGGATCATATTTCGTGAACTGCATCACATAGCCGTAGCAATAAAACTGATGTTATCTCACAATGCACCTCATCTGAGTCTCTAGAAGTAACTCATTTGACACACATTTATCCCAGTGGTACCCAAGGTTTATGGAGGAGAGACCAAGTATCAAAGACATCCACTTGACTTCTGACCCTGAGTAGAGTACAAGTGATACAGTAATATCAGAAGCACCAGGAGCCTGAATACTTGAAATTTCTGGTACCAGAAGCACCAAACACCTCTATCCAGGGATATCATGACTCCATAATCTCTTTCTAGATGTCTCTTGATCTCAAAGGCAGAAATCCCAGAGACATGAATGTCACTGCTGTGATAAGTGAATTTTTCAACAGGTTCAACACTTTAACCACATACAGATGCACTTCTGATGGCTAAGTGCAGGAAGTCTTGAACCAGGACAACCACAAACCTAGACACTCCAACTCCTCACTCAGCTTCTTGAGTGGTGCAATTAGTACATCCTCTGATTCCCCAAAGAACATAGCATAAGCTGCAAAGTCATAATCAGTGAACCTATCCTCACAGACAAAGGCACCTCACTTCAGCTCATTCATTCATCCATTTTTTATACCCACACTGCTTTGGCCAAACTAACAAGAACAAAAAAATCAAGTAAAGCACAACAAGGAACTATCAAACATGCATAGACAGAAATGCTATAAACAATCACCTGGGTACTTATAAAGTCCAGTGGTCATAGTGACCATTAGTCCAAGCAATCAAGAGGTAAAGATCATGGACCTGTGAAGTGGGATCATCATAGTCAACCAACAGTTCTGTTCTGAAAAGCCCCAGCAACAATCACACGTCCTCCAGTTGCTGCTTTAATACAAAGTAGGCCATGGCCCTTATCCATCTCCCTCCCCTAGTCACAGTCCACTGAAAGTAAGACCAATCCTCATAGGCCTCACATCACACAAGTGGAAGGCTCCATACTCAGGTAGAGGAAACTAACAGAACAATTTGTAACCTAAGTTGCTGGACTCCACAACCTTATCCAACACCCAGTCTATGTAAGCATCAAACAGAGTTATTGTTGTTGTCCTTTCGGCTGCTCCTGTTTTTTGTTTGGGGTCACCACAGCAGATACAACCAGGTCCGCATTGGTATTTGGCACAAGTTTTACGCTGGATGCTCTTCCTGACGCAACTCCAGTGTAACCTGGAGAAACACACAGCCTCTGGTGTTCCAAAGAGGTCTCCCATCCAAATACTAACCAGGCCCCGCACTGCTTAGCTTCTGAGATCTGACTGGATCAGGCTTACACAGAGCAGACCGGCTGCTTCAGCATCAAACAGAGTACACTAAAAAAATGGCTCTTTGGATGAACTCATTTCAATTATGTGGAGGATTTCCATTTAATAAATATATGTAGCCCCAACTCAAATAAAACACATCCATGCAAGATAATGTAATTTAACTGTAATTTAACCTTTCGTGGTCTCGCTGTTTCGCAGATTTTTTTTAGTGCAATTTTGCATGCTGCTTCTTTTTTTTAACTGTCTGCTGTGCTTAGTTGCAGCCAAAATCTGGCAACAGGTCCAGAGACTACACTCGCTGTTTTGATGCAGAGCGCTCCATCAGCGAAGAAAAAGTACCTGCATTGTGTTCTGCGTGTGTCTGTTTATAAGAATCTTCTCGCTCAGAAGAAAAAAAGAGTGCCAACAACTACCCATTTCACTCGGAAAACGACACCTGCACCGAGGTGGAAAAAGACGCCGCGGAATGGCGCCACGACGAAGAGGCGCGATCAGAGGAACTGTGAAATACTGGTTACTATTAATAATTTCTTATGTGTCCAACCTCGTAGGTTGATCGTTAAAATTAAATTTGTTAGTTCTAAAAGCCATCATAATTATTTATAGGAAAACGTTCTATTTTTATTTCTCAAACAAATGTTTGGGCCTGAAAACAGGTTTTGATCTTTGGTTTCATTCTATAATACTGGACTTATTTTTCTACTAAGGTTTGAACTTTGAGAGTGTTTACACAGGAGAGAAAAGTGAGAAAATGTGTGTAGTGAGGGGTTTTACAGCCTTAAAACATCTATAATAATTGTAAAAAAATAACGCTGACTACTTCGCGGAATTCACCTATCGCGGGCTATTTTTAGAACGTAACTCCCGTGATAAACGAGGGACCACTGTACTCTGTAAAAATCATCACAGACTGTGAAGAAGCACTACTGATAGTCATGCTTCTAATTAGCTGCTAAACGGATCCAACTTCACTTGGAACTGGGTTCTCATCTATGCAGGGTGGAGGGGGGGAGAAGAGGAGGAACTGCCCCAAGGGAAGTCGATGTTTTGGTTTTGGATGCTGGTGTTTTCGTGTGACATCTAGTGGGACTAAATAATTTCTAAGACTTTTAAAGAATGTGCAGACTGGGTGTGAAAATGGCAACTGCCTTGGTTTGAAAACAGCAGTAACACTTGTGCTGTGCTTTGTGCTACTGTGCACCGAGTGACAGATAGGGCCCTAAATTGTGGACACTATCTCTGAGCCTTGACGGCTCTCAGTGCGTGTGTTCTTCTCGTACAGCGTGCAAACTCACCACATCCAACAGCTTCGTTTAAGATCGCTAACACCGCTGTGTGACTCTGTGGCTCTTCTGTTTAGAGTAAATTAATATTTAGCTGCCTGAGACAGGCATCTTAAAAGTTTCATGAGTCTCTAAGATTTAGAAGATCGTCACTTTCAAGCGAGTGTTTCTGGTTTTTCCAAAGAGGATGTTTGACCTCTTTCTGTGAAAGATGTCATTTGGTGACTTTTTTCCAAAGCGTCTGGTGGTCTCAGTGGGACTCAAACCCTTAAAACGTGTTTGTATCATCTTCTAACCGTGCAGCTCCACTGAGTGTCTGCTTGGTTTTTCTGTGTGCCGTCTTTCCACGCTGTGAAGACAAAGCCGCTCAGCGTGCTGTCACTCTGAACTGACGCGAATATTGTCTTTCGATTTTGAAACAGTAGAGCAGAAACACACCAGGTTTTTGTAAGTGGACACGGTCAGCTATGTGTACACAATGAGTTAACACATTCTCAACAACCAACTGTAGCACAACAATCTGTTATAGCCATACCCAGCATGCACAGCGGGATGGCGGCTGCCTCCTCTGACCCATATTGCACTCTGACAAAATACGGAAAATATAGGTCAACCAACACTAAAACATTAATGACACACTGGCTCATGTCAAAGTCCAACTGTGTGAAGAGGCTGGGGCTTCTGTCGCGAGTAAATACCTCACTAAAGTCGTATTGACTAATCTGCACTCTGCACAGAGCTTGTAACAGAAAGGCACATTAACACTGCATGACCAATGGGCTGGAAGGGCAAATTCAAAAGAGGACAAATTTAAAAACTGAGAAAAAAAGTTCTTGTCCATCTGTCTGTGTGTGTTTCCACAGACGTCTGTCCATATCACAGGAACTATGTAATTTTGGTATCAGATTATTTGCCAGATAAGGTTTCTGTCCACTCTAATGGAACACTGTCAGAAACTGAAGAATTACCATGGTAACAAAAGAAAAAAAATCACCAACTAGTCCGCGGCTAAAGAGCAGATTTAGAGCCAGTTTTGATCTCTGACCCCAATGAAATAATGTTTGACAAAATCTTAGCAAACACTGAGGCCAGAGAGCAAGTTTTTTTCCTCGAATTACTCAGAGACCCAAAGTTTCTATTTGATTCAGTGAAACAATTTTCTTTAAAAATAAGCAAAAAAGCCTGTTTTGATGTTTGCAATTAAATCATTTTCTAATATATTTTTCTGCTATCGCTGGGTCTGCCTTTGAACTTTGAGATAGAAACACTTGGAAAGAGCGTATGGATTCATGAAGTCACTGGACAGAGGTGTTTGGCGATGTCGGTATCTTTGCAAGAGAATAAATGTCCAAGTCTTTAGTGTCCTGGTGCTTCTCGTCTTACTGCATGGTTGTGAGAATTGAGAATTGGATACTAACCAGTGACCTATAAGGTGATGACTGGATGTCTTTAATACCAGATGTCTTTGGAGGATCCTTGGGTACTGCTGGGATGACTTTGTATCAAACAAGTGGTTCCTTAGGGAGACTCAGATGAGGAGTGTCAGATGAGTAGACATTTTGACAATGTTGTACATTTTTCTATCCATAATCCAGCACATGGGTACCTCAACGTGGAGGATCCCAACAGCTGGAGAAGTCCAAGGGGACATCCACACTTGACCTGGCTGTAGCAGATAGATGGTTAGTTCTGAGTTGTGGGGAAGGACTGGTTGTCTGCCTAGGTGGCAACCAGGCAGATGTGGTGACATGCGACACCAGAGCGTACTCACCCAGACTTCATTACATTACAATCATGTAGCTGATGCCTTTATCCAAATCAACTTACCAGTGAGGGATCACAATAAAGCTACAGTTCAAAAGGGGAACTTCAGCATAACAATAAATACTATTTTTTTTTTTTTTTTTTTTTTTTTTACAAATTAAACGTGACTTCATCATCATAACAAATAACATCTTTACTTAGATATACAATCCACCAAGTGTTGGTGCAAAAATATCAGCAATTAAAGAAACCAAGAGGAAAGAAGTGGATGGTAAGTTAGGCATGTTAAGGTTATTTGAAAGTTTAAAAGAACAGGCACTCACAGAAGGGCTGGGTTTTCAAGACCTTCTTTAAAGTAGAGATGGATGACCCTGCTCTGATAACATTTAGTAGCTTGGTCATCATTGGGGGACCACAAATGAGAATAGTCTGGATTGCCTTCTGTGTGTGGATGTCTGTCTAGGGGTGGCAAAAGCCTTCACGACAGTGTTCAAGTACAAGTAGCTGGGTGCAGACCCAGTATTCACTTTATAGACAAATATTACTTGAGTCACTTGAGTTTAACACAGGTGGAACATTGGAGTTCCATCAGGTAAGGTGCCCTTTTTGGATAGAATGAAACTTAGATGTGTTGCTATGTTGTGGATCATCTGTAAAAGCTTCATAGTGCAAGCTGGAGAGCCGTTAGAAGAGTGTTACAGTGCTCAAGGCAAGAGATAACTATGACCTGTACCTGGAATTGGGTGGTATATTGTGTAAGGTATGGCTGTATTTTCTTTATGTTAAATAGTGTGAAGCTGCATGTCACTTCCCTGGTTAGAATCAGTGACAGAAATGTTATCTATTTATCTATTGATATGGTGATGTATATATTGTTTGGCTGGGAAGACCAGCAGTTCAGTCTGAGAGAGGTTTACTTGAAAGAGGGGTTCCTTCGTACATGAAGATTTATCTGAGAAACAATCTGAGAGACAATCTGAGATACTCCGTGAGATTGTGGGGTCAACTGGTGGGAGTGACAGATAAAGGTGGGTATCATCTGTGAAGCAGTGATATGAGAAGCCATGAGAGCAGATAAGCAGAGGCAGGGAGGTGGTGTATATGGCAAAGAGAAGGAGCCTCAGCACCTAGCCTTGAGGCACCCCTGTGGAGAGGCAGAGATGCGGATGACTGTTGTATTTATGAAACATTAAATGAATGTCCAAATGAAATCGGACTCAAACCAAGAATGTGCTTTGCCTGATATGCACGTTTGAGAGTATACATACAGTAGCAGTGTTTGGTGGTTAAAAGTATCAAAAGCAGCTGCTAAGTACAATAAGTTCCAATGACTGAGCTGCACTGACCAGGGTTTTTTCCCCTCAGTTACTCAAAACATTGCAGCCAGTTTGCTCTATCTAACTCTGATCTCATCAGTCAGAGTATGTCCTGATTAATACTTAGGAAAACCAGGGGCTGTGTGTATGTTTTTCCCAGTAGAACTGGAGTTGCATCAGGAAGAGTATCTGGCTTAAAACTTGTGCCACATCCCAATGCAGATATCTGCTGACAGCACTGCACAAAAAAGGGGGCAGCCGAAAGACCAACTCAACAACCCAAACTTTCCTTTTGATCAATTTGTAATTTTCTTAAAATTGGCCAACAATGCCTGTTATCTTTGACCCCAGTTACACCATTATTAACAATATATCCATAAGTATGGAAGATACAGAGCAGATTTTAGCTTTAAATTACTCAGAGATCCCAAATTTCAGTTGGAATATTTTTCTTAAAAAAGAGACACCCCCCAACAAACAAACAAATCAATAAAACCTGTATGGATCTTTGACTGCACAGAAATCATTTTCACTTTATCTCATTAAGCATTGTGGACATTGGTCTTAAATTACTCCTAAACACTACATTTCTATTTTATCCAAATAAATAATTTCCCCGATAATGACTTTAAATGCCTGTTTGGTTCTTTTACTCAATAAAATTATCGTTTCCTCGACCTTAACAGTTTTGTACTTAAGAGGTGGCGTGCTTTGTGGTGGTGTAATGGTTTGAGCGCTGTAGGAAAAATTGACCTGATTAAAACATTACAGGTTGTCCTCCATTGGGCTTTAAAACCTTCATGCTGCACTTGATAACTTATACTTAACCTCTGTCACCATCTGAGTAAGTCAAATCATTATTCAAGGCCTCTTAAAGGGAAATGGCTCCCACTGACTCATCTCTCCATGCTGCAGCTTCCATCACAATGATTCACTGGAGCCCGTGACGTTCTCACCAAGGCTAATTTCAACAAAGGCATGTGGATGAATAGATGAAAGATACCCTTTTTAAATGTTATTGGACACATCGAGGTGAGGAGACACCATGTAGCAATGTGTAGAGCTCTTTCTGCTCAGCTTTTCTCTGCACAGCACACAGCATTGAAGACATGACCAAAACAAACGTGATGTGGCCTTCTCAGGTGCATTCAGTCAATCACTCTAACAGACACTGAATGTAGACGATTCTTCTCATGACTTAAGTAGCTCGACCTGTTTTTGTGTGTCACTAAGGTCAGTTGTAATAAGAAAGAAGTATAGTGTTTGTCAGCTATTGTCAGGAGCGTTTAACCCCAACAGGGAGCAAAGCCTGTACTTCACTTTGTGTTTTTTACACACTTCACTGAATGCTCACTGAATGAAAGGGTATTACATTTCTAGATTTATAACAAGCAATTGCAGTGCTCACGGCAACATCTAATAATCTCTGCAAGCCTTTCATATTTTATAAGCTTTGGGTGGAAGAATAAAATTTATGTTTGAAAAATGATAAAACATGACATTTTGTTCAGGTTCAAATGATTTCTGCTGTTCCCCAAATATTTCAGAAATGGCAAGCGCCAGATTAAGTAGAAGCTTTTTATTTTATTTTGAGGGTGGTACCATGATAGATGGTTACTTTTGAGAAGCAGGGATTGTCTGCCTGTCTGATTGCTGTCCAGGACCCAAGGCAGTTCTGTGATAGATGCAGTAATATGTAGCATCAACTCGTGGTCCCAGACCATAGATGTGGTGCTTTTGTATTATAAAATGCAAGAATTATAAAGGAATAATTTCTCCAACTCAGCATTTTATTTGTGTCCCTGCACTAACAAAGAGGGACTTGGATAACAAAAATGTAGATAAGTGGGTGAATTAATTAGTCCCTCTGTGCCAGCTTTGGTAAACGGTAACTCAAAAATGCTATCATCTTGTAATTCACCAAATTAAAAATACCATGACAAAAATGAATTGAATTGCAATTGAAAATTTAACTACACTTATTACTTAGTGTGTCCGTCTTCATGTTTGCATCAGCTAACAAGTGGAGTTAAGCTAGCAAACAGTGAGAAACATGATGCCTACTATCTGGGCAAATTCGGGATGAAATATACAACACAATAGGAAAGTAAAACTAAAATTAAAGACTAGTTATTACATGTTGCTGGATATAGCAGCAAAACATTTTGTTGTTAAGTTTCATGGCGAATTCTAAAGACTGCTTTGAAAAGTTTTAAAACATTTGAGACACCTGTGTTTCAAACATTGTTCTGGAGTCTGTATGAAAACCAAAACATTACAATACAAGGTGAAATATGTAGCAGAACAGTAAAGTAAAATGGAATTAAAGAATAAATAGAATGTGTGGCTGGGGATGGTGCCAAAATCTGCCATTGGTAAGCAATGGCTAACTCAAAATACTGGTTTGAAATCTTTTGAAATACTCGTGTTTTGAACATTACTTCAGAGTCTACATTAAAAGAGCGGCTTTACCTCTTGTACTTTCACCTGGTGAACCCTGACACCTGCCAGATAGTTCAGGATTCAGGGTTTGCAGGCTTGGTGCAGGATGTGTACATGCACTATCAGGTACACTGTTTGTTAAATCACACTATCTGAACCTAAAACATTTAACAGAAATGTATGTGAACACAGTAATTGCATTAAAAAAAAAATGGTTGTTCTAACAAGGTATGTTGGAATAGCTTTTTTTTTTTAGACACTTTATGAATAACAAATGGAAATGGTCATCATTTCCAGTGTAATAGCAGTGGAAGTCTGTATTGCTGTAGTTCAGGTCAAAGTTTCCTTTTCAAAAAATGTAATGAACTTTCTTCTGTCCTCTCACTACCTTGAGTCCGCTTTAAATATTTTTTTAAATCATCACAAAAAATTTTCTGTAACACCAGCAACTGCTAAGAAATAAAATGCCAGTGATTCATTCAATTGATAACATGAAGCCGCCGAGAGTCTATGACTCCCCCTGGATGAGACCCGGGTCCATCGTAAGCTATGTCCCCAGCCAAGGCTGGCACCCTTTTACAGCAGGGTGGACTGAGCTACTGCAGATGAAGTGTCTTGTCAAGGAGAGACAGGTACTGCGACCAGGAACCAAACCTAGATCTATATATTGGTAGCTCAGTTTGTTCTCACTGGTTAAGTGCTTGACTTTCTCCAAATTCAAATGATTCAACAAATATATTACATTAACCAATCAGGAATTACACCCATTTTTTATACATAGTCATACGTTTCTGTGATTCAAGAAACTCTGCATAGAACAACTTTTGTCTGTTGTATCACCAGTTATACAACTTCATAGTGGCGTGGACCAGAGAAGAATCTGTTCAAAAAGATACAAAATTTTATCTACAGTTTGCCAGAAGGCACATGGGAGACCCAAGCCTAGATGTGATCTGTTTTCTTGTATGAAAAGCCTTCTCTGTTCCACCTCAGTATGAAGCTCTGTAACTGGAAATGCTAGTATGCACAGTTTCTCAAAACACAGCCTGAAAAGCCTATAAGTTGTCTGAGTTTCTTGGTGGCTTCCCACACCCCACAGAGATTTATCCAGCAGAACCATATTGTTTGTGTTTCTTGAAAATGTGCATGTATCCATCCCCTAAATTGTGTAATGTAAAGTGGCTTTAAATGTGATGATTTGTATTAATAATCTTATATTTGTATATTCACTTTTTCCAATTACTTATGGGCTCCAAAATCAGAGGGATTATGTATAAAAGTAGCTGTAATTCCAAAGTGGTTAATGCAATATTTTTGTTAAACCTCTTGAAAACTGTGACACGGTTGAAATAGCTTTGTACTGTATCTGACTGTGGTTGCGTTATCCTACTGGCATTTATACAGCTGGAACAGGGAAGTTCAAAAGTGAGTCACTGGGTTCATTTCATTCTGGTACGCTATAAAAGTGAACTTTTTTGGATTAAGTAATCCATCACAGTGAACAGTGTGGTACTTCCCCCACTCCTCGAGCCCTACAGTCATGTATTTGTAGCATTTGAGTGATTGAAAGAACTAAGCAGCTTCCACTTAAAAATAACTGATGGTGGTAGATTTATGTGTCATGTGTCATGATAAAGAACAGAAGTAACAGCTTCACACTAAACTGCACTGTAATCAGTATTTGACTACAAGATTAAAATAATGATCCAACATGAATTCATTAAAAAACATGGAGTCCACACAAGTCCACCAGTCAGCATTCAGAACATCACTACATCAGTGTGTCTGTTTTTACTGGTTACATTCAATGACAACAATAGATAAAGAGACATGAACATATATATTATAGGTGAGGTGATACATGAATCTCCTGACACCATAAGCATCACAGTACCTGGTGCCAATTCTTAAGAAATGCAATTCTACCAGTACTGCATTTTGTTATTCCAAAATATTGTAGGGTTTTTTGTGTAGCAGGGGTGGTGGACAAGTGGTTAATGTGCTTGGTTTCAGTTCAGAAGGCTCCAGGTTCAAATCCCACCCTCCCCCCAACATTAGCCATGACTCCCCCAGACCCCCCTTTCACCCCACATTTTGTGGCCCGCATCACGAAATGAATTTCTGGGCCTGTTACGAAAGCACCCCATTGTCGTAACCAGTGTTGCCACAGTTACTTTGAAAAAGTAATCCAATTACTGATTATTCCTTGAAAAAGTAACTTAGTTACTTTACTGATTACTAAATTGTAAAAGTAACTAAGTTATATTACTAGTTACTTTTTTAGTTACTTTCACCAGCTGCCAACAACAACCCTCTGCCACCTCAACATGACAGTAATACCCGTTTTGCCAAAACTCACTTTATAGTCACCCTTTCTTGACTTAAAATAAATACTTGTTTTATAAAAAGTAAAATAAAGACCTCTTTCTTGACCTCATATTTAACTGTTGACAGCACTGTAACAGTAAAAGTTGCAATTTCTAACATACATTGTTTATAAATGTAACTATTAAATTCTTTCTAATTTAATTTTTCAATTTATTTCCTTTATATAGCGCCAAATCACAACAGAGTTGCCTCAAGCCGCTTCACACAGGTAAGGTCTAACCTTACCAACCCCCAGAGCAACAGCAGTAAGGAAAAACTCCCTCTGAGGAAGAAACCTCAAGCAGACCAGACTCAAAGGGGTGACCCTCTGCTTGGGCCGTGCTACAAACATAAATTCTAACATTTTTGGAACATTTAAATTCTCTCTAAACATTTTACTTGTCGAAATTATTATTATAAGTAGTATTAGTAGTTGTAGTAAAAAAAAAGGCTTCAAAATTGGACCTTTAATCTAGGGGTGTTGTGGGAGGGGGGGCACATCCTTGCCCCACGCCCCCATTCAATCTGGATTCGCCCCTGCTTTGTCGTTTGAGCACAAAGAATGGATAACATTTATTTATGCAGAAAACAGGACCAGATTTACAGGTAAAGTTTTATTGCGTTTTCACATCATGTGGTCCTCAGAAAGAGAGTTTAGGTGCATTTGAGTGGAAAATAGTGTTGTTGATGCATCGCGGAGGATCAGCTGTTTTTAACGAGCAGATATGGAGCGGCTCATCTCAGAATTCTAAATAAGGGAGAAAAAAAGCATTAAAATGTCTTTATAAAGCTCAGTGCAGGTGTGATGTTGTCACCGTGCTTTAAGAGGTGAGGACGAGTCGTAGGTGCTGCAGATGAAAAGTTCACAGCTTGCTTAAAGTGGGCAGTTCAGTCGAACCCCGACCTCCTGCCCACGGACCAAGTTTAATGCTGCTATCGGCCCACAATGCAAAAATAATAGTAACGCACAGTGACTTGGAGAAGTAACTTTAATCTGATTACTGATTTGGAAAGATTAACGTGTTAGATTGTTCGTTACTAAAAAAAGTGGTTAGATTAGAGTAACGCATTACCGGCATCACTGGTCGTAACCCTGTCACAAACCCATAGATTAAAGTACTTTTCACTCCCCAGTCCCGCGACCTGCCGTGAGACTGGGTTGGAGGCTGAAGTCAGATAATAGATTAGTTCTCAGTTACATTATGCCCTCTGCTCAATGAAAACAGTACTACACTATTTCTACCCTGTATACAAGCACTTTAATTTAAATGACAGATTTTATAAATCGATTCTTATATCATGAAAATAAATATTACACTATTATGAGTATCGCCCACCCCCATGTATGCCTTCTTTAAAGAATAAAATCAGTGATCATCATCATTGCTCGCTGTGGGTTAATTAAAGGGACAAGAGGACTGTGTTGAAGGATAACTAATGACAGCATGAATCAGAAGCAGCATTCAGGGTTAATTTAATTTAGCAGTTAATTCAAGAATTGCATCATCAAAGTCTGAGAGACTGGAATAAACTGCTTACACACTAACAAACTTCCATACAAAAAGCTGCTTCCTGCTCTGCCGCCGTCCCGTCCATGTATCCGTCTCTTTGTGTCTGTGTCACTCTTCTCCCTCGTGCTCGTGCACTGCCTCCGGTTGACTCTGTTCTCATTCTGTTCTGTCTTTCACCTTGACTGCTGAGCTCCTTCATGCTGAGTTCACATCCAGCTAGAGCTGCAGTCAGACAGCTCTCTCTCTATACTTGTTTTACACAGCAGCTTTGGCTTAACTATTGTCCATTTTGGAATTTGTATCTGGATTCTGCACAGTAGATTGTGTGTTTCTTCCCACTTGGATCAGGTTGAAAGCTGACAGAGTGCTGCCGCATGTCAGTGCATTTTGGAGCACATTTGACACAGTTAAACATATATAGTGCATTCAAGGCTTTTCTCAGAGTGTTTCTGATCAAATATGTACAGACGTGAGCTTACAGTAGTGAACTTGCCACAGTTTGCAAGCAGCATTTCACTGTGTTTTGGGTGCATTATGATCCTTTGAGAAAAAAGGAGAACTGGGCAAACATTTGCATTGTGTTATAGGCAGTGGTTGGCACACTTCCGATAATCCGATAACAGATAATTATTGAAGATAATGTTTTCATTATCGGATTATCTTTTTAGATAACTTTAAAAACCATCATCTGACTAATTATCTTCCGATGAATTGCCAACCGATAACGTAGTAAACCAAGCTGAACAATGAAAAACATTTTTAAAACTTAAAAGCAGTTGAGACCTACCTGTTAAAAGTTTCCTAAATAGGTATATTGTTCTACTCTCTGCAAACAGAAGAGAGCTGTTTTCAGAAGCAACCACTCTATCCTCTGGAGGCAAAGGAGAACTGGTGGGCTGGCTCATTCTTTGGGACTTTTGATGCTTTCAAAAGCGATCATGTTAAAAGTCAATTTCAGCTTCTTAGTAAATGTACGAGAGTCAATACTGGAGTTTATTGGTTATTGATTATCTGTAACTTCTGATACATTTTTGGGTGGTTTATCTTTATCAAAGATAACTTTTCAGTTATCTGATTATCTGTTATTGAAGTTAATTTTTTGGTTATCTGTACTTTAAAAAAATTTAAAGAATCAATCAATCACAGGCCCATGTTGTACATTTGGGGGGGGGGGGGGTGCAGGGGGAGTGGTCAATCTGTTAGACCCCCATCACACATAGGATGAATGGCGTCCAAATAAAACATTGACCCATATTCGGGAAATGTTGAGGTGTATTTAGGGAACGTCAGACAGCAGTCTCAGAGCAGTCGAAACAGTCGGTCCCATTTGCTCAGTTATCTAAAATGCTTTGCTCATGTTCAAAACAGACCTGGTGCAGTCGAGGTGGAGCCACTATCGAACGGCATTCAAAGTGCCATGTGACCGCAGTCTGAAGGCACTCTGAACAATCGGATGGCGTGAAAACAGCATTTGTGACATTTTGATTGTGTTGGGGGGCTTTGACATGTTTTTGTCCTGGCTGAATTTCCCAAATGTGCCTGAATAGAACAGAATAGAATGGTGTTTTGTCATTGTACATACCTACAATAAAACTTGTCCTCTGCATTTAACCCACTGTAATTACAGTTAGACACGATCCAACCAGTAGGAGCAGTGGGCAGCCACAGTCCGGTGTCGCAGACAAAACTGCCTGCCCCTAAAAATTGGTCTGCCCTGCCTCCACTGTGCATGCGTCATTTCGGAGCTCAGCTGCTCATCGAAGATAGAGTCTCTTCACCCAAAGCGATCAAATGGACTGATGTGTTTATTAACCATCAGATGACAAAGTAAAACCTCTTAAATCAATCAGTTTTAAGCAGACAGAGGCTGTTTTAAGCAGAAATGACGCGATACTTTGTGATGCTTTGAAATGACTGAAGGGCAGTGAGCGGATCAGCTAGCAGCTTGTTTAGCTGTGGCGCTGTGATCGCTTCCTCTGTCTTTTATGATGAAATGATGCTAAATTTATGTGGAAATGATTGTTGTACAAAAGCTTCGGATATCTGTCGCTGAGATAGATGATGACTGGAGTACAGTTTGAACCAGAAATGAGGTGGTAATCCATGAACCACGGCTAATGACGCATGCACAGTGAAGGCAGGGTGGACCAATTTTTAGGGGGGACCGTTCGGTCAGCGACACCAGTGCCCAGGGACCAACTCCAGATGTAGAGATGCTGTCTTGGTCAGGGGCAGAGAAAGGAGCAGATCCTAAAAAAGTAGACATGAATGTACCATGTGTTGCGTTCAGGCACATTCGGGAAATTTGAGTGCACCTCGAGCGCTGCTGGAATATATCCTGCTGAACTGCAATTGTATGACTTGTAAGCGCATTGTTATTGTTCTTACTGCATCCTGGCAGCTGTCTAGGTACTCTTACTGTGTGTACCACCTACATTTGTACTGCATTCGGAGGCTCATGTGCACCGCACATGCATGAATCAGTCGGGGCAGGTCGGAACACAGTCTGGGTATTCAGATGGCTGTCCTCCGCAATTCTTATTCCCTCCCAGATGTGGCATGAATATTGTTCGTTTAAAAAAAAATTTATACATTCTGCCTGATTCGACTTTGCTCTTGTGCATTCGTACTATGTGTGATGGGGGTCTTAGTGTGCTTGCTTGCAGAGTGAAGGTTTGTGGTTCAAGGCTGCCCATGCCCCTGTAAAACATGTGCCAATTCAACACGCACATTAATCTCAGGTCTGCTTTGGTGACCCCCCCAAGTGAAAAAAAAAAAGAAAAAGAGATAAGCTGAAGAGCGTTACAAGCTTATTAGTCAGCTAATGTCAGGCAAGGCAAACATCTGCTTTAGTTAGTTAAACTGTAATTTAAGGCAAAAGTTAGAAACTAGCTAACGTTAGCATTCATTTGCAGACACCTGATATAATCTAATACATAACATCTGAAGGTTATAAAGTAAAGTGCATAAACCAAGTTAGACTACAGGTCACATTAACCTAGGGTCCTTTGGCTTGTGCCACACATTGGACTATGTAGTAGTTGTAGTGATCATGGGAGTGAGACAGGCAGACCAGACATTCCACAAACAAATTACATGTAAAAAAGATATATAAAACTTTTTTAAACCTCAACAAGGTCATTTCAAATTACATGTAACCTTAGAATCATAGAGAGAGAGAGAGAGAGAGAGAGAGAGAGAGAGAGAGAGAGAGAGAGAGAGGGAAGAAATATTTGGTTTGGCTAAAATGATTTCTGTGGCACTGCCTCTAGTCATCACACTCAGTATGACCACAGACTGGATATATACCAGAACAATCCAACAGCTCCACAAATTACACCCTCCAAAATCACCTTAAAATATACCAGATTCAATAAAAATTTAACATTATAATCCTTCTGATGGGAATGTTTATTGCAGAACAGCTGTTTTATGCTGTATTAGATACTGTGTGGTGTACCTAATAAATTGGCGGAAAGTGTCCACATAAATAGGCATTTATTGAGTTAAAGTACTATCTTCTTGCCTGTGTCTGCAGTTGTGTTTTACTGTGCATGTGCAGCTGTCATATGCCATTTCAACCCAGTCTTACACCCATGTTTTCACATTTTGATGCAAATGGCTCATTTGTGAACATCGGCCAATGGTGGAGTTGGGTCACTGCGTGTTGTGCAGGGAACACTAACCCTACCCCTAACCATAACTCTAACCATAACCAAAAGATAGATGAATGTTCCCTGGTGATGGGGAAGTGAAGTAGACAGTTTGTGTTCTGTCAGAGAGAAAATGACGCAGCTGTCAAAAAAAAAATGCTTCTCCTCACTGTCGCCAACTAACTCATCATATCTTGACGTAAAGGGTCACTGATCAAGCGTAAAAATGTAACGAGTTGGGAGTGAGAATGTGTTAGCCATTTAAGGTGGTAAGGGAAAAAGATGACAGCATTTCTGATGTTTGAGTTATAATTTTAGAAATCTGGAGCGGATAGTGTATTTAGCTTTCTAAATATCTCTAGGTGTTCCTGAAGAGTTTAACTTAATCAAATACATTTTAAAAATTGTTTTATCTGTGACCACTGTAGACCAGCAAAACAGAACACGTAAGATTAAGAAGACTCACAGAACTGGCCTACTGATTCTTCCAGTTACCGTGTAAAAACATGAGAGCCACGAGTTGTTTGTAGTCAGGAGGTTAGAAAAAAATTCAGCCTGTTCGTCAGTGTTTGCTTCTCATAACGTCCTGCTGTTACATGACTGTCAACGGCATCTCCTTTAAAAAAGCTCTCAGTTTAAATATTAGCTCCTCTCCGCGCCTATTTAAGTTTCAGACCTGCACCCTGCTGCAGAATAGTGACCTGTAGGTCAAAGTTCAGGGCCAAATAAATGTCAGCCACAGGGATACTACCTCACATGACACACATGGTACGCTGTAGAGAAGCCTGTTATAGGCATTAAAGAGGAAGATGAACAATAGACCAACTCTGTTTAAAATAAAAAAAAAAAACAAGTATTAGATAGATAGATCATTTGATAGATAGATACATAGATCCCGACCCCTAGCGGAACCAGCTGAACAAAGATCAATTGATCTATCGATCTCTGAAGGAAATTTTAGACATCCAGTAGCTTATACAACGAAACACATTAAAACTTTAAACCAGGTTCCAAGAGGAAAAATAAAAATAAAATTCTGTGCAAAGAGCTAATTTAAACGATAGACAGTGGGTTGGTCTGAGTTTAGGAATTAACTTTACTAGTGGCAGAGAAGTATGTGAAGGTTGTGCAGATCATGTACAAGGATAGTGTGACAGTGGTGAGATGCGCAGTGGGAATGACAAACTCATTCAAGGTGTAGGTGGGATTACACCAAGGATCGGCTCTGAGTCCTTTCTTGTTCACAGTGATGATGGACAGGTTGACTGATGAGATCAGACAGGAGTCTCCATGGACTATGATGTTTGCAGATGATATTGTGATCTGTAGTGAGAGTAGAGAGCAGGTTGAGTCTAGCCTGGAGAGGAGGTGATATGCTTTGGAGAGAAGGGGAATGAAAGTCAGTAGGAGCAAGACTGAGTACATGTGTGTGAATGAGAGGAAGCCCAGTAGACTAGTACGGTTATAAGGAGTAGAATACTTGGGGCCAAATGTCCAAAGTAATGGACAGTGTGGTGGAGAGGTGAAGAAGAGAGTGCAAGTAGGGTGAAATGGGTGGAAAAAGGTGGCAGGAGTGATTTGTGACCAAAGAATATCAGCAAGAGTGAAGGGGAAAGTTTACAAGACAGTAGTGAGACCAGCTATGTTGTACGGTTTAGAGACGGTGGCGTTAACAACAAGACAGGAGGCAAGTGCTGGAGATGGCAGAGCTGAAGATGTTGCAATTCTCTTTGGGAGGGATGAGAATGGACAGAATTTGGAATGAACATATTAAAGGGACACCTTGGATGGGAGTGTTTGGAGACAAAATCAGAGGCGAGATTGAGATGGTTTGGTCATGTGCAGAGGGGGACCCAGGGTATATAGAGAGAAGGATGCTGAGGATGGAGCAATCAGGCAGGAGGAGAAGAGGGAGGCCAAAGAGGATTTTTTATGGATGTGCTGAGGGAGGACATGCAGGTGGTTGGTGTGACAAAGGAAGATACAGAGGACAGGGTGAAATGGAAACGATTGATCTGCTGTGGCGACCCCTGGCGGGAGCAGCCAAGCAATGAGGGACCATGTATTTGCTAATTTTGATGAAGCCATGGCCAACCTGTTACCCAGACAGTTTGTGTTGATTCTACTATATTAGGTAGGACCAAGATTTGTGCCCAGGGGAATTGATAAAATAAATTTCCTAGTGGTATGCAGATGATAGAGAATTTTAAAACATGAAAACTGTTTGAATGGTAGAGGAAAATTAAGTTAACCAACCTGCACTCCAGAACTACAACAAATTTTGATATGTGTGAAAGACTTGGCTGTGTATTAGAAGACATTCCAAAAATGTTCAGCAGCAGATGATGCAAACCTGGCAGGACCTGGGGAATGAAGTTAGAAACAGCTGTGCAAAGTCACTTGGAACTGCTGGTCCATTTTTGTTAACCTGCCCATTGATGTCCGAGATTGGCAAAGAGTCAACAGGTACAAGCAAAAACCAAGTTTAGCTTCTGGATGATCACAAAATTTGAGCTGTATAGTCTATGGATTTGCAAAGAATTAACAGTTGTGTCTGTGTGTAGGGCAGTGTGGTTGCCAAGTGGTTAGTGTGCTTGTTTGCCGGTGTCGCCGACCGAAAGATCCCCCGAAAAATTGGTCCGCCCTGCCTTCACTGTGCATGTGTCATGTGGGACCATAGCAGCACATCTGAGTCTGACTCTCTACATTCAAAGTGGTCAAAGGGAATAATGTGATTATTACCTATCAGATGACAAAGTAAAACGTCTTAAATCATTCTAAAGTCATTTTTAAGCAGAATCGAGGCTGTTTTAATCAGAAAATGAAGCGATAATCTGCAATTTGTTACTGACGCTCTGAAATGACGTAGGCGTTGCAGCAGCTGCGGCGCTCTAATCGCTTCCCTCATTTTTAATTATGAAATAATGCTGAATTTATGTGGAAATGATTGTTCTGCAAAAGCTTCAGATATATGTCGCTGAGATAGATGATGACTGAAGTGCACTTTTAAGCAGAAACAAGGTGATAATGTGTGAATTGCTGGTGACGCTCAGAAATGACGCTGCATGTGCAGTGAAGGCAGGGCGGACCGATTTTTAGGGGGGACCATTTGGTCGGCGACACCGGTTTAGAAACACCTGTGGTCATTCTCCATGTAATGTAGAGTTGCAACAAGAGGGCCAGTTTGTAGCCACAGCTTTTTTTGATATTAGTTCATCTTTTTTTGTCCTTAAAGACTACACAGGTATATCTGGCATTGTTAAGGGCCCCTTCACACATGGTGTGAATACGTACAACTCCAGGGCAACTAATGGTGGTAGAGCTCATATGAACGCTCCATGAAACATCACGCCAAGGGGCAGGAGTGCACGCGTACACAACGGTCGTGTACGCGGGAACACAGTGTGGTTACACATCGTGCAGCTGTTGTGAAGAAAAAAGTAAATTAAAAAATTAAAAATACATACTGTGACGGTTCCGTGCATGTGGGAACACAGCAGCTTGCACAGTAGCTGCGTGATGTGGTTGAAAATGTAAAAAAATAAAATTACATGCACAGGAATCAAACCCGCGTCTTCCAAAACCTCTGGTTTCCAGTCAGAAACTTTACCACTGATCGACCGTTGCTGTCCTGTGAAAGCTGCGGGAAACTGCCTGATATCAGAAAGGACATGGACATATTTAATAAAAATAAAACCACACACCACATAAAAACAATCAAGCAGGCAATACAAATATGATCCGTCTGTTCCTCTGTAGATGACCCATGGTCACTGACGTACGGTCTTGAAATGACATGAGTGAGAAGCAGTGTGCTCTGATCATGTCCACATCTGCTGGCGCGTATCCTGCCAGCACACGCACATGTGCTGCTGGTGTGCCACAGGACTTACTCCACGTCATGTGAAACAGAGCTCAACTGGGTGATGTGACAGTCAGATCGCCCGCTGCGTGTTATGATCTGACGGTCCATTTCAACCTGGGGGCAGCCTGTCAATGGGGTGCAGCGTGCGCGTGCGCTCGCTGCACCCCGTTGCCAAGCCCTACATGTTTTTATTTATGTCCACATGATGACAGCAAGCAGACATACATACGTCACAGCGGGCAGTTGTTTGTCCATGTCAGTTCAAACACAGTACATGTTGTCCAGCTGGGATGTCCAGATAGACAGCTCTCCACACCTCCCATCATTTTAGATAGATGTAGCAACAGGTGTACGAGGCAGCTACGATTTTACGTTTTGCACACAATTCCTGCTTCATGCGCACTTTATGCACAAATCGACAAAATTTGCACTATGTATGAAGGGCCCCTAAGCTCTGTTTAGTTTGTGTGTAAATATAACCTCTTTGTCAAATATTATGTAAAAGGTATCGAGAAATATACACTTCTAAAATTGAAAATGTTGTTTTTGTAACCTGATAACACACCTATTTTAACTTTTACACACACACACACACACACACACACACACACACACACACACACACACACACACACACACACACACACACACACACACACACACACACACACATATATATAGCGAGAGAGAGGGTATCATTATCATTATCATTATTGAACATGTACAAATTGTGCATTAAGACAATGAAGATGGCCTGATGTCCAAACATCCGGATGGCAAACACAGGACTGGAGTGGGAGGCAGTGCGTCCTTCCTTTGCACAGCACCTGCCGGTACTGGACATCGAAGTACAACCATCATATGGACCGGACTCATGCCATATGTGTCCAAGCCAGCATTGGTGCGGTCACTCACTCAGTGATGCAGTCACATCTACACTCATCCTCCCCTCCCAGCGCTACTGAGCTCACGTGCGTGTACATGTGTAGAACAGGTGCTAAAATGATGAAATGATCACTCAGCTGTGTATGTGTGCGCGTGTTCATAATGGCTGATTGAGCTGCTAAGTGTGTGCGCGGGGTGCATGTGTGCGCCGCTGCCAGCAACTGGACTCCATATGCTGCTAAACATTGCTGCTTGCTAACCTTTGCTGTGTGTGCACGCACGTGCACACCCATGGAAAGGACTGGAAATATAGCTGTACTGTGAGGTCTATTATGGATATATAACAGCCTGTTCACATCTGATGCGATGTGCGCTGTGCGAGGCATTGACCCGTAGTGACACATGGTGCTTTCGGTTTGATTGTGTGCTTTTCACATTCACTGCACATGATGAATGCGTTCCATATACATGTACGTATTTACATATCAACATTTTCTTTGCCCTCCCTGGCCCGGGTCCAGTGGAGGTGGACATATGTGGCACAACATGCCGGCAGGCTTTGCCATGACCAAACCATCTCAGAGCTCAATCAACCATGATCAGATCATTTCAAATGCTGTTATGACGCCGTCAGAGTATGTAAGATTGCAATCAGATGGTGAACAAACTGCACATAGACCGCCTTCAGATGTGCGTCCCATCTCAACAGTGCCAAGAGTGTTTTGAACTGTGCAACACACTCGGGACAGCCGAGCGAATGGGACGACTATGTGGACTGCTCAGAGACTTCCGTCCTTCCGTCTTCAGACTGCACTTCAATACTCCCTGACTGTGCCCGGATGTATCATTCTGACGCCATTCGGCCTCAGTCAGCGTAGGTGTGATGGGGGTATTACTGTATGGAGTTTGTAAGTTCTCCCCATGTTTATGTGAGTTCCCTCTAGGTGCTCCGGGTTGCTCCTTACTTCCAAAGACATATAAGGTTGGCTGAACTGGAAACTTTATATTGACCATGGGACAGGTCCTGGGATAGATTGGTAGAATGTCCAAGGTGAACCACACTTCTTGTCCACTGACTGTTCAGCTAGACCCCAGCTTACCCTTAATTGGAATAATTGGGTTTAGAAGATGAATGAATGTTATTGGCATTAGTGGTTTATGCACTCACCTTCAAGGTGAGGGATGCCCTGTTTTGTGCAATACCGTTACAATACACTACATACACAATAACAGGGAAGCTACGTTTGTACTACACATTTTGCCAAGGTAATATGAACACAATGTCAATGTGAAAATCAGTATAATGGTGCCAAAAGAGCAGTACATCAGTTTCATGCCTTTATTCTATTCTTTGGAAAGAGCCCTGATTGTTTATGATTAAGACTTATGTCAAATTTTTGATCATTATAATTTCTTATAATTACAAGATTTTCTCATAATTATATGACACAAGGCTGAAAATATGATTTAAGATTTGCAAAGATATACTGCAATTGTGAGAAAACATGAGAGCTAGAAGGCACTCAGAGAGTGCATGCCTCTGCCATGTACACATATATTCCAGAAAATATGATCCAGATCAAATTCAAAATAAAATATTAATTTTCTAGGACATTATTCATCTGCTCGCCAAATTTCATCAACATGCTCTCCCAGTGTTTTGAGTTAAATGTTGCTATGTGCCAAACATTCTTCTAGATCACTGTTTCAGAAGTTATTTGGGATCTTTGTTTCCCAGTACCTTATCTATCTGCTCACCAAATTTCATTGAAATCTGTTCAATACTTATTAGTATTAGTATAGTTATCTCGCTAACAGACAAAGACAGATAATAATGGGGCAAATTGTATGAGGCTCAGCACAGGCTCTGCCCACTTTTTTCCATTTGGCACAATCAAACATTTGGAAACTTCCTCCTCAGTCTCTTCATTGACTGATGCATGTAAGAGTCACTGGGGCAATCATTTGTGTGGTGTCAGTAAGTTCTTGGTGTCAAAATGAATGACCTATAGCCTCGTGTTCACTGATGTGTACACATCACCAACCTTATGCTGAAAAATGAAGCAAACACTGAAGTGCCAAAAGCTGCAGTACCTTGATTGGCTGCTCCAAAAGCAAGTCAGTCACCATCAAACCATCCATTCATCCATTTTCTGAACCTGCTTATTCCATTTGAGGGTTACGGGGTGGTGGAGCCTATCCCAGTGGTCACTGGGTGAGAGGCAGGGGCCGCCCGAAGAGAGCTGGGACCACAGTCACAAAGATTACATTAGTAACACATGATGCTGTCATGGTTTAAAATCCTGCAGGGCAGCAAGGTCCCCCTGCTCAAGCCAGCACATGCCCAGGCCCGTTTGAAGTTCACCAGTGACCATCCAGGTGATCCAGAGGAGGCATGGGAGAAGGTCATGTGGTCAGATGAGACCAGAATAGAGCTTTTTGGAATCAACTCCACTTACCATGTTTAGAGGACGAGAACAACCCCAAGAAAACCATCCCAACCGTGAATCATGGGGGTGGAAACATCATACTCTAGGGGTGCTCTTCTGCAAAGAGGACAGGGCGATTGCACCATATTGAAGGGAGGATGGATGGGGTGATGTATTGCGAGATTTTGGCAAACAACCTCCTTCCCTCAGTAAGAGCATTGAAGATGGGTCATGGCTGGGTCTTCCAGCATGACAATGACCCCAAACACACAGCCAGGGCAACTAAGGAGGGGCTCCGTAAGAAGCATTTCAAGGTCCTGGAGGGGCCTGGCCAGTCTCCAGACCTGAACTCAATAGAAAATGTTTGGAGGGAGCTGAAACTCCAAACCTGAAAGATCTAGAGAAGATCTGTATGGAGGAATGGACCAAAATCCCTGCTGCAGTGTGTGCAAACCTGGTGAAAAACTACAGGAAACATTTGACCTCTGTAATTCCAAACAAAGGTTACTGTACCAAATATTAACTTTGATTTTCACAGGTGTTCAAATACTTATTTGCAGCAGTAACATACAAATAAATTATTAAAAAAATCATACATTGTGATTTCCAGATTTTTTTTTTTTTTTTTTTTAGATTATGTCTCTCACAGTGGACATCCACCTAAGATGAAAATTTCAGACCCCTCCATGATTTCTAAGTGGGAGAACTTGCAAAATTGCAGAGTGTTCAAATACTTATTTTTCTCACTGTATGTGTGAATTATTTGGGCCTTGGCTGCTTTGAGTGACAGACAGCTAGTGTGCCACATCTTCCTGCTAACAGATGCCATGAGCTGTGGCTGCTAGCTGCTATGGATTTGCCATGTTTATCCTTTCTCAGCATTTTATTACAAACACCTTAGATAATATGGCTTGCTGTGTTGTTAATTGTACTTACGTACCATCTATGAAGTCTGTGCTCCAGTATTTTCTTTGAGTGAAATTTCATTATTTATTTTGCGCTATTAGTGCTACTTAGCAAACTATAGCTTGGTGGTGTTAGCTACGCTGATAGTGCCATGGTTATTGAGACAATATGTCCACACCCAAGACACTTGTTATTAGAACCACACCCTGCCCACTAAAATAATAATGAATCAAATATCGGAACAAAGGTTATGTAGGCTGTTATTAGCCTTGACTAGCTAAGAGTTTTTGAAATTGGTGGGTGTATTTGGCCTTCATTCGGTCCGCCCAGGTCACACCACTGGTTTGTTCATGTGTATTATTTATATACCCTGCATGTCAGCCTATTATTCATCACTAGTTCCCCAGTTATTCTGTTTAGCATGACTCCCAACTACTTGGAGGAGGAGGAGGTCACACTCTTCATTAGTCATCTGAACTTGCGCAAAGGCAAATTCACATGGGTCGGCAGAGTAACAGTGAGCAATTAAATCAGCCTATTTTCAGTTCTACTAAACTGGTTCCTCAGCTCACTTATTTGCTGCACTGACACTCTCTGATGGCTCAAGTGGTTCGCAAGCTATCTTGTTCACTGGCTCCCTCCTTGAATGAATGGTGACAGAACTATGCTGTGTGCAAGATCATTGTGATGCTCATTTATTTGCTTCTTGACAGTAGTAGTAGTTAGTTTTTTGTTTTTGTTTTTTTCTTAATGGGAACCACAGGAACCATGCATTGACATAGCGTTGGATCTTTTGTTTGCTTGAAATAGTCAGTCATTAAGATTTATAAAGTCACAAGCAACATGTCAGAAGCAGCCAGTATCACAACTGTGAACTTAAATTATTAGGTGGAATTGGAAATTGGGTAGTTTACCCAGTATACACAAATGGTATTATCAGAATGCTACACTATGCTATACTATAGGGTTTTCTTTCTCAAAAGCCAGCTCAATAAAGACAATTTATGAGCCACCAACATGAAAACTTTACAGGATAGGCACTTATGCAAGCCATTATGTTAGCCAGGCTAGTCTACCTATATTGCTAGAAAGAACATTTAACACGAAGTCACTGTAAGTTATATCACACTGTTTCTGAAAAATTATACTTGCATATACTGTTTGGCAATGTGATAGCTGACTTTTTTTGACAGGGCTTATATTATACTTCTGTCCGCTGAACGGTCAAAGTTATCAAAAGGGTTTATGCTAGGGTATCAGTGCAAATTTACATAAAAGGTCACCAAAATTAAATGCAGGATCACTGTGCAGATTACATGAGTGAATATGCCACCTGGAATAAATTGAAATGAAGTGAAATCCTGCATAAAATTACCTGTTTAAATTTTTTTTTTTACAAATTGTATTGAATCATGGCAAGGACCCCAGTGCAGTGAACCACAACGTTGGATGGTTTGAGCAGGTTTTACTGTCTAGTAACAAAAGCAGCAGAAACTTGCACTGTGATCAGTCCTAATTAGTTTCTTCTCTGAAGATAGGTCTTTGGTTTAGTGCACTGGGATAAGTCCAAAACTATTCCTAGCTTCTCTGGTGGGGGAGAGAAATAAAGCATAATCCAAAGCCAGTTTAGTTAGCAATAACAGTCTTTCAAAGGGTGAGGCAGTAGACTTGTCCAAAAATATAGAATAATTTCAATCACTGTAAGATTTCATACCACTGAGTCCATACTGCAGGCATAAACAGAAAGTCAACAAGGTTCGATAACATGGAGTCCAAAAACACTGCAACAAGATTAGAAGACAGGAAGCAAAAACAGAGATCCAGAATGATAGCAAGGTCAGTAACACCGATACTTAAAACGACAGAAAGGAGGGTGTAACCTAATACAATCTGGCAACCAGCATACATTTTCACAGAGCTTTTAAAGAATGTGAATCAATTAGATGTGAAAGTGCTCGGACACGCAGACGCGGAGGTCAACAACCTACAAGTCAAAACTAAAAATAAGAGCACTACATGTAAACACCATTAAATAACACTGAGGAACAACTATTGGAATAAACTCAGAGTATGAAATAAAGTTGTTTTGGCTCCTGTCATGTGTCCCTGAAGCATGACATTAGCCAAAACATGAAAAATGACACAAAGAACCTTGTAGCCATTAAAATGCCTTTTCAGCAACAAAAACAACATTTAACAGTCGCACTTTTTAGTCTTCATTCATTGTCTATAGGCACTTAATCCAACCAAGGGTCTGCAGGGTTGGACCCTGTCCCAGTAGTCATAAGGCGACAGGCTCAGTTATGCTCGCACACACACGTAGGGTCAATTAAAAGTTTCCATTTCATCTAACCTGCATGTTTTTGGAAGTGGTAGGAAGTCAGAGGGAACCTACACAAGCACAGGGAGAACATGCAAACACCACACAGAAAGGACCAAATGGGAAGCGATCCCAAGACCTTCTTGCAGCAAGGCAACAATGCTAACCACTAAGCCACCATGCTGCCCAACTTTTTAATGTTAAATAAATTAAATAGAATAGAAAACATGCTAATAGATTGTGTTTTGTAAACCTGCACTATCACGCATCCTTGTGGATTTAGTGAGTTTGTATCTGGCTCTGTGTTGTGTGTAAAGAGGAACATAGCTCATACTTAGTTTTTATTTGCCAAAGGAAGCTTTAGAAATGGAAAAGCTACTTATTAAACTCAGCTATTTGACTGAGTCAAATCTGTAATGCCGCGTTGCCCTGGCACCGTGACCTTTTAGTCCAAATGTTGATAGGCCTTAATTGTATTTAGCTGCTGTAATTCCACTAACAGTCTGACCCAGAGGCTAATCCAGGGCAGACGAGCAGCGAACCGTGGGCTCTGCCAGCTGCCATTTGCTGAAGTGGCATTTTGAAAGTCACATCTGAAATGTCCCATGGTACCTCTGTGTGCGTGCAATCTCGCCCTCTTCCTCGTGCCCTCATTTTGAGGCGAAGCTACAGTGGGATGATGTTTTACTTTTGGACTGAGGGGATTTGCGGCTTATTTTAAGCGTTTTTATTGCACTCGCTTTGGAATGGAAATAATGGAATTTATTCTTATAATATATCTTCAGTTTTCCTTTTTTCCCCCTTTACTGTCTCATGACAAGATAAGTAAATGAAGTCACAGAGCTCCAATTAAAAGCAGGAAACAGATCATGGCAGACACGCAAATCTGATGTACTTCCATCCCCCTTTTATTTTCTGTGATTTTGCCTTTCGTTTTTTTCTGACTTATCCTGAGGCATCTGTTCTATCTCTCTCTGTAATGTTGCTGCTCTCTGCACCCATTCCTGTGTACTTCCATCCTCTGTCACGATAGTGCATTTTTCCATCTCTGAGCTGTCTATATTTTTATCTCTATTTCTTTCCACACTCATCCCTCTCTCCTTTCCTCTCTGCTTCTCATCAGCCAGCTGTTATTGAGTGAAATGCAGAGAATGATGTGTATTTAGTTGGACGTTTTCATGCTCTCGGCCTCAAGTGACCCTGACAGTGAGGCTGTTGAAAAGTCAAGTGGATCAAAAAGATTTGCCACCATCTGCAGAATTAACTACTGAATATAAGAGCTGTTTAATAACGCCAAATGCATGTCAGAGGCTCACAACAATCATGGAAGTTTTATAAAGTTGATAATATATTTGTTTATCCAACTTTTTAAATAAGTTATTCTATGTCAGATCCGATAGAAGTATTACTGTACTGAAAAAACATGTCTGTTGGTTTACATGATTTAAATATGTACATCCATGGCACAAGATTGTAATGTGACCAACTGGCATTGTTTTTGCCTGTATCTAATTGAGATCCAGAAGAAAAAATTTGGAAACATTTTGATCATGTGCAGCCGATGTGTTTTATGTGTAGGTGGCTTTTCATGGCTGGTGTCCACACTGTCCACAGCACTGATGATAGCTGATGATGTGGTGCTGATTGACTTTCTGCTTATATAGTAGGGTGGCATAACTATTTTATTTTCATAAGAATTGTACAGTTGATGATAAAAGCACCAAATTTGGCACAGATGTAGCCAAATACATTATAAAAAAAATCCTAGCTTTTGAGCCATTGTGAATTTCCATCATGGTTGCCATGGTGACCATTTTTCAAAATGAAAATTGAAAAATGCTCCAATCATATTGAAAAATATACCACAGTATTTGTCTGATCAAAATAATTCCAAAAGGTATAGTTTGACTATTTATGACTTAATGCTATGGAGCTATGGGGTAAAACAGCAAAAATGGTGATAAAGGTCAGTTTCACTTTGTAAAGGGGTCAAAAGTTAAAGTTGCTCCAATTTTGGGAAAAATGGATGCACTTAGTTATCATGTTACGGGGTAACATGTCATAGAATCCAGTGGACTTCTACCTTGTTTGAACTTTACTTTGGAGCCCAAACATTCAACACAGTCAAAACTATTCCATTTATTAATCCTATTAGCACAACCAACAACTTGTATCATTTGTATCAAATAATGTGGTATATTTTTCAATACGATTGGAGCATTTTTCAGTTTTCCTTGAAAATTGGGTGACATATTGACATTGGAAATTCATGATTGCCCAGTATCCAATTTTATTGGAATACCTTTGGCTATATGTTTACTGAATTTCATGCATTTATCACAAAATGCACAATTATTTTGCCCATCTGCTGCACTCTATTACATAGAAAGGCATGATAAATGCCACATTTCATTTTGTTTAGGCAGTGGATGTTTTGTTTTGTTTAAAAATAGGCAACTATAAATTAATGTTTAATTGTGGTGTTTTCCATGATAAAGAATATCAGTGGGTGAAAATAAAGAAATGCTTACCCATACAGCTCACAGGGTATGGCTTTGAATCAGATTTCTATGTGTCTGCATTGACCATGCAGCACTGTGTAAATAAGAACCAAGGTTTCAAATGTGGTAAATAACAGGTATAATCTCAGCTCCTGAAATTACTTTTAGCACTGACAAATCATGTTGTGTGTGCAAACCTCACTTATATGCATGTTCAACCCCTAAAATTTTGCACACTTGGGTCGAGACATACAGTACTCACACTCATGAAGGCAAAGCAGTTAAATGAGCAATATGCACTACTTTGTGCATTTGAAAGATGCAATCCACTATGTGCACTGTTGGAAAATCAGCTTGCACTTTTTTTTGTGGAAGCTATGGTGTTTGTGGATGTTTTTACACATGTAAACCTTTAGTAAATTAGGCCCTTCGTCAGCTCAGTTTACTCCTCTCCCTCCCAACTCTTCTGTACTTTGCTGCACGGTGAAACCGTTTGATAAGACCGATGATTAACTTGTGCACATATCATTCATCACAGAACCTACTGTGGACAAACTGTATCTGCATGAATTACTGACCAAATCCCATTTAAATCAAAATGGGAGCCTTGCTACTGTCAAGACATTAAGTTTGTAAAATGTGTAAATAAAGATTATAATTTTGCCTGGGCTGAAGAGGATTAATATGAGCCAACTGCAAAAGGGCTTATTTGCACACAGACGTTGGCTTGGATATTGTGCTATTTAATAAACATCAAGCACAACCAAAAACTGGAAAGTTTTACTTCGTTCTGGAAAGAACCTCATATGCCTCATACAAAGACACTAAATCTAGTAGCCATGTGGCCTTGTGACATTTGTTTGATAAGGTTCGATTTCAGTAAGGTGCCTCAGCACACCCACAAAAGCTACATCAAATGGGGTACGTTCACCTCAAGTCACAGCAGCAATCATAAAACAAGCCTCAGACCTCAGAAGTAAGATTTGAAACATCAGGAGAGTGTTTATTTAATCTGTAACATAAAATCATTTTTCTTTCCCTCACTCAGACTTTCTCACAGTAAATGCTGTTGCAGTTTTGCACTGCATTTGCACTAAATAGTCTTGCACATGTACAATCATGCAACACACAGTAGCACATAGAACACAAACAAAACAACACGAAATCATAACTAGCATAACGGCATTGCATACCTCTCTACGGACTCCACTAAAAAACAGATTTGTTGGACCAACATAAAAAAAACTGCTTATTTTGGTAATACACAAATGAATTTGATAGCTCCGCTTGAAGTTATTAGACAATACTTATGTCAGTTTGTTAATTTAATTTGGACAAACAGTTAATTTAGGTGATACAATTGAAACATTTTTTATGCTTTCTCTTTTTTTCAGTACTGAGGGCACTCAAAAGCACACAATTCTGCCACGGTCTAACATTCCTTTGTTCATCTCTCCTCAACTAAAATGAATTGCAGGTGAAGGTGGTGTGTTGCCAAAGAATAAATACAACTGGAAAGGTAGATCTGTCCTGAAGAAACAGTAGCTCCCTCTGAATTCGGACGGTGGTGTAGAAGGACCGGTATTCAGGAACCAAGGCCTAGCTCTTTACCAAATACAGTTAAAAGCCAAATTAAATACAGAGACAAACATATAAACAATCTGCACCACACATACAATACAAGATACATGCACAAAACACTATATTGAATAGAAAAAATGTCAGCACAAGTCTTTAAAAAAGGACAAAAAGTAGCATCATTGTCGTTTGTAGGCGGTCAGAGACTGTTTTAAGTAAAATGAATCCGGTTTCTTAAAAGTCTGAAGTTCACTGTAAATAAATCTATATTATAATAGCCAAGTGGCCTCTGTGTGTCTGTGTGTGTGTGTGTGTGCATGTGTGCGCGTGCATGTGGCTTCCATTATGCAAAATCGGGGAGAGTTAACATTTGCCGTTCACCATGCTTATGTATTTTGGGTCAAGGATGAATGCTGCAAAAACGGAAAGTTGATAAGACATATATTTTGGGAGAAATTAGCAATTTTAGCTAACCAGTAAACAATAGACATTGTGCTGCATTGCACACGGGAGTTCAGAGGTTTGAGGTTTTAAATGTTGTTATTGTGGTCTATGTTCGTTTAACAGTGTTGTTAGTGTTGTTGATTTATTGTGTTTTTGCAGCTCATTTTGTAGCTCAGAGGCGGATTTAGTCAGTTTAGTTTTGTCTCACGTTGCTGTTACCATGAGTGACTAAATTTCATGTTGGTACCATGAGTGAAATGTGTAGTGTTTTAATGTCTTCTGCCACTGTCTTTGTCAAATTAAAAGCACCTGCTTACAGCAGCTGTTCGTGCGTGCGTGCAACTTCAATCACAGAGATACTGTGGATAGCTGACATTTGCCATTTGGTATGCTTATGTATTTTGGGTCAAGGATGAATGCTGCAAAAATGGAACAGTGGATGTTGCTAACTACTTTCTGGACTCACACGCATTCCAGCAGGGGGAGGTAAGTTGTCTTTATATTAAAAGCGTGAGTGTGGTGAGTGAAGTTCAGTGTAACTACATAATATAATGGTAAATACGTTAAAAATACATGGATGACACAAGAAATTGAAAACACTTATTTTTATTGTGATCTATTTAAAAATCAAATGACAACATAGAAGTAGAAATAAAATTAATTAACAGGAAATAAAAGGGTTGAGGTCTAAAAATTGTTGAGGTCTAAGGTTTTAAAAACATTCTGGACTCACGCCATTCCAACTCATTATGCAAGCTTTGCTTAATTTATTACCACCCTTACCACAAAAATGACAGCTACCTATTTTATAAACACTACCCAATCTAGAGCCCATGGATCCCCATGGGCAACACCCTAGTAGCAAATAAATCTCTATTGCACACAATCTATGGAGATGTGGTTTTTTTTTCTTCCTCTTCTTATTTGGAGTAACAATGGATTTTGACGCAAGGATGGGACTTGCATAAAGGCGGGTAAAATGATTGTTGAAAAATTAACAGTTTGCTGTTGCCTTCACACATGGGGCTCCTGTAGCCAGCACATTCTGGGAATTTCCTGTAGTGTTGTCCTCCAGACATCTTAGAACCCAAACTTTTCTAACCTTCAAGTTGGAAAGGGACTTTGGAATGGTACAGACTAAGAATCACAAATCCGACTACCCAGGGCTCTTAGAGAACCATTACTCTGAATGTGGTAGTACCCACAAACTCAATATCACTAATCATTTACCAGCCAAATAAAGGTATTTTCCTTAATTAGTTTGGGATTAAAGGTATTGCAAATAATATAAAACTTATGTTTTAACATCAGTGTACGTACACATAAATAAATAATTTCACATTACTAACCTTGATGCACAAACCTTGATTTCTGGCTTGTTCAGACATTTTTCATTTGTTATCATTGAGCTTGAACACTTTGAGATTAAAAGTGAAAATTTTCAACTGGTAAATTCTGACGTTCCCCATACGAGGTCTTATAGAAAAGTATCGGCCCTTTTTATTTTTTGCAAAAACTATATGGATTTGAATCATGTGCGCTTGCATCAGCCAAGCTTGAACCTTCGTGCGCATGCGTGAGTTTTTTCACGCCTGTCGGTTGCGTCATTCGCCTGTGGGCAGGCTTTGAGTGAGCACTGGTCCACCCCTCTCGTCAGATTTTCATTGTCAAGGAAATGTCTGAACGGCTGGAGCAGCGCTGCATCAAATTTTTCAAGAAACTGTGTGAGACAGCCAGGTGGAAACCATTTGGAAAATTCAGATGGCTTTCAGTGAAAATCCTATGGGCATCACACAGATTAAGGAGCATTACAACTGGATTAAAGACGGCCCACAGCGGCTGAGGGCGCGCCGTGCTTCGAGCGGCCATCGACAGGCTGAAATGACCAGATCATTTCCAAAGTGAAGGCTGTGTTGATCCGGGACATCGTGTGACTACCAGAGAAATGGCAGAAAAGATGGACATCAGCACTTTTTCGTCAGATTCCACTGTTACAGGAGATTTTGTAATGAAAGACGTGCGGAGGCATTCGGGCGTCGGGACGAAGCCGCAATGGCGGAGAACAAAAGTAAGTCCTTGTTGGAAGTCTCACGGGTCTGCCCAGGTCTTCCACCATTCAGAAGATTCAGACGGCTTTCGGTGGCTTTTTAGTCGAGTGAGTATCCGAGAAATTGTGGAGAGCTGGGCATGTCACAACATGTCCCGTGAGACTTCCAACACGGACTTGCTTTTGTTCTCGGCCATTGCGGCTTCGTCCCGACGCGCGAATGCCTCCGCACGTCTTTCATTACAAAATCTCCTGTAACAGTGGAATCTGATGAAAAATGGCTGATGTCCACCTTTTCTGCCATTTCTCTGGTAGTCACACGACGTCCCGGATCAACACAGCCTTCACTTTGGAAATGATCTGGTCATTTCAGCCTGTCGATGGCCGCTCGAAGCGCGGCGTGCCCTCAGCCACTGTGGGCCGTCTTTAATCCAGTTGTAATGCTCCTTAATCTGTGTGATGCCCATAGGATTTTCACCGAAAGCCATCTAAATTTTCTGAATGGTTTCCACCGGGCTGTCTCACACAGTTTCTCAAAAAATTTGATGCAGCGCTGCTCCAGCCATTCAGACATTTTCCTGACAATGAAAATCCAACGAGAGAGCTGGACCAATGCTCACTCAAAGCCTGCCCACAGGCGAATGACGCAACAGACAGGCGTGAAAAAACTCATGCATGCGCACAAAGGTTCAAGCTTGGCTGATGCAAGCACACATGATTCAAATCCATATAGTTTTTGCAAAAAATAAAAAGGGCCGATACTTTTCTAACAGACCTCGTATGGTCTCGAAAACAGTGTGAAGACAAGTAAGAATATGGCTTAATCACATCATGGGATCTGCAAAGAGCATAAAAATAGGTGACAACTCCACTACTCAAACAATGTCCACCTTGAAATTTGATTGTTTTCCACAGATAATGTGATAATCACAATGATATTCATATTTTTCCTGTTACTGTTAATATTATTATTATTATTGTTATTACTGCTGCTGTTGTCATTGTTATAGTCTATTCGATCTGTTTCCATTCTGTAGCAGGGTGTCTGAACCATGGTCCGATAGTGCTCCACAGGGGTGTAAAGATACACTAGCTCCTAGATAATATCTTGATGCACCTAACACAGTTCAATGCATATCATAATTCATAATTAAATCACTGTTCCCACGAATTATGAAGAATTAAATCTGTGGTGAATGTATTAACTTTAAAGAAACACATTATTATTACATTGTATAACTTGTAGTCCTTGATGGTATCTGCTTCCTGTTTGTTTAGTTTACAAATAATTTATGATTCTCATTCTTCTTCTTTTGGCTGCTCCCATTAGGGGTCGCCACAGGAGATGAATTGTTGTCCATCTCACCCTGTCCTCTATATCTTCCTCTGTCACACCACCAACCACCTGAATATCCTCTCTCAGCACATCCATAAACCTCTTCTTTGGTCTCCCTCTTCTCCTCCTGCCTGGTGGCTCCATCCTCAGCATCCTTCTCCCTATATACCCTGGGTCCCTCCTCTGCACATGTCCAAACCATCTCAATCTCTCCTCTCTGACTTTGTCTCCAAACTGTCTGACCTGAGCTGTTGCTCTAATATGTTCATTACTAATCCTGTCCATCCTCATCACTCTCAAAAAGCATCGCAACACCTTCAACTCTGCCTCCTGTCTTTTTGTTAGCACCACCGTGTCTAAGCCGTACAACATAGCTGGTCTCACTACTGTCTTGTAGACTTTGGCCATTGCTCTTGCAAATATTCTTCGCTCACAAAAAACTCATGCCACCTTTCTCCACCCAATCTAACCTGCCTGCAGTCTCTTCTTCACCTCTCTACCACACTCTCCATAACTTTGGATGGTTGACCCCAAGTATTGAGACTCATCTCCTTTCTACTGGGCTCCCTCTCATTCACACACATGTAGTCATTCTTGCTCCTACAGACTTTCATTCCTCTGCGCTCCACAATGTATCTCCACATCTCCAGGCTAGTTTCAATCTGCTCTCTACTGTCACTACAGATCACAATGTCATCTGCAAACATTATAGTCCATGGAGACTCCTGTCTGATCTCATCAGTCAACCTGGCCACCACCACTGCAAACAAGAAGGACTCAGATCTGATCTTTGGTGTAATCCCACCTCCACCTTGAATGAGTCTGTCATTCCTGCTACACATCTCATCACTGTGACACTATCCTTGTACATGTCCTGCATGACCCTCACATACTTCTGCCCAGTGGTGGGCACAGATAACCAAAAAAGCAACTTTGATAACAGATAATCAGATAACTGAAAAGTTATCTTTGATAAAGATAAACCGATAAACCACCTAAAGATGTATCAGAGTTACAGATAACCGATAAATTCCAGTATTGTCTCTGGTACATTTGCAACTACTAACAAGCTGAATTTGAGTTTTAACACCACGATCGCTTTTGGAAGCATCAAAAGCAACAAAAAACCTAAACAATGAGCCAACACTTCTATGTTTGAACATGCTGCCCCTACTGGAAGCTACACGGCTACAGCACAGACGCACCCTGAGAGCAGCCACAAAGCCAGCTTTCTATCAATCACAATGCTCCGGTCAGGCGGAGGTCTTGAAAAATAAAGTCATACTGACTTATGATTTTGTGTGAATACTGATAGAATAACTCCATTAATGTCAATTCTGTGTTTTGTACAAAGTTAAAATATAACATATCTTTTAATGTTGAATAATGCACTAATTCTGAGGTTTTGTAACAAACATAGATAGCAAAAGATTCTGGGTAAAAGTGCCTCTGCTAAACACTGATTGGTTCAGTCATTCATTATGTAAGCCAACACGTTAATGTGACGTGTGTCGTGTCTTGGTGTTTACAGATAAATGTGCTTTTGTAAAATATTCCATTTTTTTATTTGTAAAAAGAGGCATTTTTACGGAGCCCAGTAAGTGTCATCGCAAAATGTTTTGCATGTGGAGAGATTATGCGCACGTTTTATTTGTGCCAATGGCATGTTTTATGATGTGCGCACGATGATGTTGGAAAACGTGCACTCAATATTGTCTTGACACATAAATGTTGGCTTTACACTGTGCGAGTTTTGTCCCTTTTTCAGATGATTTTTCATTTGTGCGAGAATTTTTTGGACCGAGTTTCAGGTTAATTGCACGTCCTGCATCGTGTAGTTTACATGGAGTAACAAGGTGCATTTAACATCTCACGACCACCTCCTGATCGCCAATCGTATGGTCAAATGAAAATCAAACCTGTTTGATATTATTTTGGTCTGGCTGCTGAAGAGCTACAAGCATCCAACCGCTCGCACTGTGCATGTGCAAACACCGCAGAGCTGTCTTGTAATTTTTTTGTTGTTGTTGTTTTGTTTTTAAACTTAATTTGTTAAAAAAAAAGCCATTTGCAAAGCCAAAAAGTTGATTTGACAACCATCTGATATAACTGGGGTCAAAATAAATAGAACACTGTCATCTACTGGTGCCCAGATGCTTAGTACTTAGGGCGAATACTGCCATGAACAGTACTGGCCAGTTTGTGGCTGTAGAGGCCTTGAAAACTTGCCAAAACAAAATTCCAGATAATCTGTGTCTGCTACATTTAAGATGCATGGAATTTAACAAACGCAAATACAATAACGTCTATAAACCCAGAGAATATATTCACGAGAGTTTAGGCACTAGAGTTTAATGCTGCTGTCCGTGGAGCCTGAACAGAGTGTCTGAAATGCATTTGTCCTGTCGTGAACGTCCTGAGATTACCCTATCCTACCCATAATGCACTGCTGGGCACATTTCTCTGTCTGTGTGGATTGGAATAGAAGATAGCAGCATTTTTTTCTCTCAACAGTTGCAAGTTTGTATTGTGCCAATTCTCTTTACTCTGGACATTGTAACTCCTGCATTTATTTCTGAGTGACTCCCTGATTGTACTGACGGATGTTTTCTGTCTTTGCTTGCTCTGGGTCACTGACAGTGGGTGACAGTTGCACAAAACCTGCAAATCCTGTATTGTGGGTCATGCACATTCTTTGTTGTGTGCTGATGGTGAGCTATGGTAGTAAGGATCTAGTCTTATGCTGCTCTCCACTCCCACAATTAGGTCAGTAAGTCTTGTGGGCATTTTAATGCATTCCCTGTTTGGTCTGTTTCTGTCGAGTCATGATGGCTTTATCTCCAGACCTTTGTTTGTTTTGGGAGGTGAGGACAGGCATTTCAACTGGTGAGTACCAAACAAGCAAACAACAGTCCAGACTCTGTCCTGTTCCGAGTGAACCGTGGTGCAGATCACTTACAATGAGAATGCAGTGTGTCCCACATGTGAATTCTGGACACTGGGTGTCATTCCAGGCTACTTTTTAAAAAATGGGAACAGAAACTCTTTTTGAGAATTTGTTTGTGCATTCCTTGGTAAAAATGAAGTGTTATTCATACACTTGCAGAATGTTTGAGCGCAGTGTAGATAATATTATTTGAATCAAATTTGCCGCTAAGTTGTCATGTAAATCGCCATTGGCTGAAGTCAGTAGAGGGCACTTCCGGTTGTCGTCACTGGTTGGGGTCTCCTCTGCTGGGGAAGACTGCAGCTTACCGAGCTCGCTGATTGAAGTTCTATTAGTCTCGTCAAGAAACAGGTGGAATATGCCAGAAGCTAGCAAAGTTAGCAAAGCCACAAATGGAGGAACAAGGGAGACAATATTTCCTTCCATAAGTAATTGGTTTTGGTTATTCTTGTCACTTTGTCCATGACATTTGGTTGATGAACAAGCGTATGTTTCCTGCCCGTGCCTGTGGCGTCCAAGGAAATGGACGACACTTACACACACAGCTCGATATCCAGGTCAGAATGGTATTTTAACACGTATTTTGTGAGTGTTTTTCTGAGTGTTTTCAGTCGCGAATCCCCATTGAAAATGCATTAACATCCAGGAACTTAGTCAATATTTTGCCCTGTTAGGAGGCGTCATGTCGCTGTCCATGAAGGGACGTTCACGTTTAGTGGGCAGCATTGGGAGTGCAGACTCTAGTAGTCCTATATAACCTCTTTGTTGGTGCCTCTGGCAGGGAATCTCAGAACGAGGCTCATCTTCCCCCCAACCAGTGACGTCACCCTGCATAAATGGTGGCAGCCGGTTGATGTCAAAGCCTCTCAGACCACGACTAAAACAAGGTTTTCTGTAGATGTTTTATGGTCTTTAGTGTTTCTTGAACTATCAAAAGAACACATTTTTTGAGGTTATTCATGCTATAAATAATCCATGGGCATTTCTGTTTCCCTTTACACTCTCAAATTTCACTGACATTTTTTTTTTTCATGCTGTCCCAGATTCAGGAAATGGTCAAAATTCAAAAACTTACACGTATTCCACATGGGTCAGTTGTTTGAACTGGTGTTGCTGGTTGCTTATTTTACTGAGAAATATTACTGTGCGTCACATGCACAACATTGGAACAATTTAATTGCTTGGTGTGAGACCAAACAAACCAGACTATAGGTGTGATGTTGATTCTTGATATAAAATATTTTGGTTCATGAGCTGAAAATTATGTTAAATATGTAATTAGTTTAAATTCATAATATTTCTCAAGCAGAGAAAAAATTATGCAATCACTGAACATTGAGGGAATTATGGAAGCCTGTTTGCGCCACTTGAAAAAAGTTTTTTTGATTAATTGCAAGATAGTATCTCGCAATTATGACTTATCTCACAATTCTGACTTACTATCTCGCAATTCTGACTTATTATCTCACAATTCTGAGTTAGTATCTCGCAATTCTGACTTATTATCTCACAATTCTGACTTATCTCACAATTCTGAGTTACTATCTCGCAATTCTGACTTATTATCTCGCAATTCTGAGTTATTATCTTGCATTTCTGAGATACTTTACGTTACGAAATGCATTGCCCCCTACATGGTCATTCCATTCGATCATTGAAAGCTATTTTCGGTGTGGTTTCACAAACAGTGAGATTCGGACGCTATTACATGAGGAGGATGACATTGAAATAAGCCTCCGAACTTTACAAAGAACTTTGGCAAGGAACCATCTCTGGTGCAGGCAAAATAAAACGGATGTTGTCTAGGTGGCGGAGTTCATCCATCAGCAGCTACAGATGTCGGGTCAACAACACGGCTACAGATGGATGCACCAGAAGTGCTGGATGGCTGGCATAACCACAGACAGAGAAAATGTCCGTCTGTTGTTAAGACTCATGGATAGGTGTGGCGTAGATTTACGAGCAAGGCATCGCTTGAGACGTGTTGTGCTGGATTCCACATCCCTGCCGTGAACGCGGGAACGCGCATTTGAACCTCGTCGCCTTTAAACTCACATTTAACAGCACAGATACACAGTTTGCGCAACAAAAACATACACAAATCAATATGATCCTTATTCTGTGTCAAGTGAACAGAATATGTTCATATTTACGAGCACTAATTGGCTGGTTTTGTTCAGTAGGAACAAAGCGTCTGATATTATCATGTTTATTTTATGACGTTTCATCACACGATGGTGTTTGTTTTAGTGTTTATTTGTTAAAATGATTTTAATTTTATTCATTGTTTACGTTATGAATGAATATGCAGTTTGAATCACTGTGGAACGTTTGAGGACCCTGTTGAAATTAGCGTCCATTCCTATTGTCTGTATATGTATTATGTCTGTATATAATATATTAATTTATTCAGAGTATCCTAATCATCATCATAATTATTAGTATGATGAAAACTATTATTATTGTTGTGATAAAAAAATTACACACAACACAAAAGTGAAAAGAACGTGTATTTTTCAAAGTGTGTGTTAGATATATTTTCTGCATACACTGAACACAAATATAAATGCAACACTTTTGTTTTTGCTCTGTTTTCATGAACTGAACTTATCATTTAAAACATTTTATATATGCACAAAAGACCCATTTCTATCAAATATTGTTCACAAATCTGTTAGTGAGCACTTGTCCTTTGCCAAGATCATCCATCCCACCTCACAGGTGTAGCATATCAAGATGGTGATTAGACAGCATGATTATTGCACATTTGGGAATCAATCCCACAGCCTTCTGGCTGTGAGGTAACAGTCGTAACCACAAATCCACATGCTGCCCATAAATGAATACTCCTATAGTAAACTGTTTAATTTTCTATATGTATTGCAGTTTTATTATATATAATTATGGTTCCAAGCCAAAAGTGCTGGAGCCCTCTTGAAATTTGCGGCATTATTATTATTATTATTATTATTATTATTATTATTATTATTATTATATACAGTCCTACATATTAAACAAATATGTAGGACTGCTTTTTTGCATTTACGCAATATCTCTAAAATCAGAAAGGTCTTGTCTCAGAGTGATGCTGAAAAACTAATTCATGCATTTATTTCCTCTAGGCTGGACTATTGTAATTCATTATTATCAGGTTGTCCTAAAAGTTCCCTAAAAAGCCTTCAGTTAATTCAAAATGCTGCAGCTAGAGTACTGACGGGGACTAGAAGGAGAGAGCATATCTCACCCATATTGGCCTCTCTTCATTGGCTTCCTGTTAATTCTAGAATATAATTTAAAATTCTTCTTCTTACTTATAAGGTTTTGAATAATCAGGTCCCATCTTATCTTAGGGACCTCGTAGTACCATATCACCCCAATAGAGCGTTTCGCTCTCAGACTGCAGGCTTACTTGTAGTTCCTAGGGTTTGTAAGAGTAAAATGGGAGGCAGAGCCTTCAGCTTTCAGGCTCCTCTCCTGTGGAACCAGCTCCCAATTCAGATCAGGGAGACAGACACCCTCTCTACTTTTAAGATTAGGCTTAAAACTTTCCTTTTTGCTAAAGCTTATAGTTAGGGCTGGATCAGGTGACCCTGAACCATCCCTTAGTTATGCTGCTATAGACGTAGACTGCTGGGGGGTTCCCATGATGCACTGTTTCTTTCTCTTTTTGCTCTGTATGCACCACTCTGCATTTAATCATTAGTGATTGATCTCTGCTCCCCTCCACAGCATGTCTTTTTCCTGGTTCTCTCCCTCAGCCCCAACCAGTCCCAGCAGAAGACTGCCCCTCCCTGAGCCTGGTTCTGCTGGAGGTTTCTTCCTGTTAAAAGGGAGTTTTTCCTTCCCACTATAGCCAAGTGCTTGCTCACAGGGGGTCGTTTTGACCGTTGGGGTTTTACATAATTATTGTATGGCCTTGCCTTACAATATAAAGCGCCTTGGGGCAACTGTTTGTTGTGATTTGGCGCTATATAAAAAATTGATTGATTGATTGATTGATTATTATTATTATTATTATTATTATTATTATTATTATTATTATTATTATTATTATTATTATTATTATTATTATCTATTACCTATTAGTATGTGCATTATGAATATACTCCAAAAATACCCCCCAAATTTTGTGCCATTTCCCACTCAGTGTAATCTGAATGATATTTTCCCTAATTAGTGAAACAAATTTGCTACAATTAGCTATAATTATTTATTTTGCCAAATACAAAGAAAAACTCACTAACTGTACTATATAAGGAATATAAACACTTTGAGTTAAAAAACTACAACACTGTGATATTAAAAAACAATATTAAAATCAATATTTTAACAATATAATTTAAGCAAATAAACTTAATTGTGATTGAAACACTATGCATACCCAGAACATAAAGAACACAATAACAGCATTAAAATAAATTCCAGCAATTTAATGAAATTAAGGTAATAAAGTATTTATTGTATAAAAACGCCATTCCAAACACAATCATATTCATTCATTTTCTATATATCAGTGTACCAGAGGACCACATAAAGACAACCAGCACATTCACACACACACACACACACACCTGGGTACAGTCATTTAAGTCACCAATTCACCGAACTTACATGTCTTCAGAAGTGGCTCACACACACACACACACACACACACACACACACACACACACACACACACACACACACACACACACACACACACACACACACACACACACACACACACACACACACACACACACACACACACACACACACACACACACACACACACAATATCAACTGCAATATTAAAATATTTGAGCAATTACCTAAGAAACCTAAACGTATAAAGTGTTTATTTTATTTGAAACACCACTTTAAACATGATATGCAATAAAATTAAAACATTTAAGCAATAATATAAAAAAGTTAAACTGTTTTGTAATTATAACACCACTTTAAACATGATAAGAAATACAATATTCAAATAAATATTTAAGCAATAATATGAAAAAGTTAACAAATAAACTGTCTTGTAATTATAAAATCACTGTAAATGATTAGAAATACAATATTAAAATAAATATTTAAGCAATAACATAAAAAAGTTAAATAAACTATCTTGTAATTATAACACCATTGTAAATATGATTAGAAATACAATATTAAAATAAATATTTAAGCAACAACATAAAAAAGTTAACAAATAAACTATTTTGTAATTATAACACCACTGTACATATGATTAGAAATACAATATTCAAATAAATATTTAAGCAATAACATAAAAAGGTTAAATAAACTGTCTTGTTATAATACCACTGAAAACATAAGAAACACAATATTAAAATAAGTATTGAAGCCATTATATGAAAACCAAAAAAAAAAAAAAAATGCAGTTGCAATAAACCCAGTATAAAGAATATTATAATCTATATATGTTATCAATAAAATGATAAACTAACAATCACTAACAATCGATTAAATGTTTCCAAAACATGCTGTGCTACTTTTGAACACAAGAGATACCATCACTTGCACCCAGGGCACAGGTACTCCTGATCCAAAGGAGGCTTCTGTACACAGGTATGGTGGTATCACCTCTGACACATGTCACAGCCAATCTGTGTAAACAAGGACATGGATTGTTACTTTATTCATGACCCCTGTAGACAGCCTGGCATTTACTGTGTACACATCCCAGAACCTCTCCCCCATTGTCTAGCAGAGCTTCTGACAACAAATCCCATTCGTTGGGGTCACGTTGCTAACCGGATGTGACGTAGTGCCGTGCTCACCTATTATATGGAATCCATACGTCTAGACCCCTTGCAGTCACGTGATCACTCCCCATCACCATGTTGTCGGTCACGTGCAGGGCTTCAAGGATTACTTACACGAGAAGCAATGTACGTACTGGAAAGTGTGAGACAAGCTTTGAGATAAACTCATCATGTCTGATCATGATAGTGGAGTAACTAAACATACCAGGCATCTTTCTGGTGCTGAATTACAGCGGTACAAGGACAAAATTGCCATTTTGGGGATGCTTGTAATGTACACAACACCAGGTGTGATTTCTTTGACTGCACCTGGAGTGAAATTATCACCACATGGTTAAGTACATTCATAGCACAGATACTGATAGATACAGCAAATTTCATCAACTTGACACCTTCCAGGGGGGAGATAGGAGGGGGTGCATTTCGTGGCAGACTGGCTTGCCGTAAAATGCACCCCATAAAAATATCCTTCTGTTAGTCTTAGCATGAAATGCTTTTAGGAGTACATTCATAGCACAGATACTGACAGATACAGCAAATTTCATCAATGTGACACCTTCCAGGGGGGAGATAGGAGGGGGTGCATTTCGTGGCAGACTGGCTTGCCGTAAAATGCACCCCTCTAAAAATATCCTCCATGAAACCTACTCTTTATGTTTTATACGAGGTCTATTAGAAAAGTATCCGACCTTGTTATTTTTTTAAAAACCATATGGATTTGAATCACGTGTGATTGCGTCAGCCAAGCTTGAACCTTCGTGCGCATGCGTGAGTTTTTTCACACCTGTCGGTTGCGTCATTCGCCTGTGAGCAGGCTTTGAGAGAGTAGTGGTCCACCCCTCTCGTCGTTTTTTTCATTGTTTAGGAATGGCTCAGAGACTGCCACTTTGCTTGATCAAAATTTTTTCAGAAACTGTGAGGGACATCAAAGTGGACACCATTCGAGAAATTCAGATGGTTTTTGGTGAAAATTTTATGGGCTTCAAAGAGATTACGGAGTGTTACTGTCGCTTTAAGGACGGCTCAGACGTGCGTCAGCAGCACCACCGCGACGCACGAAGCCTCCTCTCCTCTTTCCATGACAAAAACTCTTGTTAATAGTGGAATGTGCCATTCATTTCCAAACTGGACGCTGTGTTTTATCCGGGATGTCATCTGACTAGCACAGGAATTGTGAAAAGACGTGGACATCAGCACTTTTTCGGCACATTGAGACAGACGTGCGGAGGAATTCTGCATGTCGCGGTGGTGCCGCATGGCGCAAAGCAACGCCGTGATGAAGCCTCACAGGACATGTCCCTCACAGTTTCTGAAAAAAATTTGATCAAGCAAAGCGGCAGTCTCTGAGTTATTCCTAAACAATGAAAAAAAACAACGAGAGGGGTGGACCACTCCTCACTCAAAGCCGGCTCACAGGTGAATGACGCAACCGACAGGCATGAAAAAACTCACGCATGCGCATGAAGGTTCAAGCTTGGCTGATGCAAGCGCACATGATTCAAATCCATATGGTTTTTGAAAAAAAATAATAAGGTCGGATACTTTTCTAATAGATCTCGTATACTTTAAGGATGCTAAAATCCATGGTCAATTTGACAGAGGAGGCCAAAGACACTGACAAAATAGTAATAATACTACTAATAATAAAAATAATGATATTTAAAATTAGGCTTATCTTCATAATTAACTGGTTCATTTAATAGAGAAAAATAATCACATTTGATTTCATTGACATGGGAATTATGGTAACATTTCAGTTTAAATTTTCTTTTTTCCCACAGAAGACCAAATACTCTGGGAAAAAAAAGGAAAACACGAGAGTGTCACATTTCTGTCAAACTTAAAGTGGATATGACACTTAAAGACAACATAGTCTTATTACATGTAACAAAGGTTATATAATTCGGTCAACCTAAACATTTTAGGAACGTGTACGCGGTTCTCCCGTTATATATAACATTTGAACGTCCCGCCACTGAAAAATGTGCATGCCCCGTGACCAGCTTCCCGCTGAGCAACAAGCCTAAAATACGTCACTACGTGTAGACCGTATCGGCTTGGGCGCCTGGCGGCCGTTGTTTACACTTTTTTTAGCGGCAGAAACTTTGATTAAACACAGCTCTCAGGGACTTGTTTGTCAATATGCCTGACCAGCGTGTCGCAGCATATTGCACAAACACAAGGGCGAAAGGTTTTAGCCTTTTCAAGTCCAGGCAGATTGATCGAAAGCCGCGCTGTTGTGTGATGCACGAAATGTCAGGATGCCACTCGCTCCGCTCGCACACCCGCATTTGCTCCCAAGAGCAGACAGTTTCCTCTACCGTCTCCATGTTCTCACCGCTCACAGGAACACATAAAATGTCAACCCCAAATAATATGTTCACAATAATCTTGAAATGGTCAAGGAACTTACGTAGTAAACACGGCGCCGGCACGTAAACACAGTGCCGGCACGTTCACTGTTGTTTTCGGCGATCTTTTTCGAAACTTTTGCCATTTATTTCCTATTCTTTCGTGAAAATAACTTAACTAAACACGGATGAATGCAATGCTAGGCACTCGAAAACGGCAAAAACCCGAAGGTAATGACGGTGGTCCGCAAGTAATAGCTACACTGTCGCGGCTCCAGAACAATAACAAAGGCGGTAAACAGACGCTCGAATCGAAAATACTATACAGTAATTAGAGTGTTATAAACAGCAGCAACAAAAATCAAAGCCTACCTTACCATTCCATATTCTGCAGCCTTTCAAAATCCATCAGAATTGGCACGTCTCTTGCCTCTGCTTCGGCTCTGCCATAAACACCGTGGGCATTATTTTCGCTGCCAGAATGCTCCTGGTTAGAATGTTCGTCCGAAAAATACGGCTCCAATCTGTAGGGTCTAAACACTGCTGCGACATCCTCAGGATCCGAGTCAGAAATAATCCACACTTGAAGAGGATTCAGAAAAGTTCTTGATCTCGTCACTGTCCATGCTGAGGTCCATCTGTTCCTGTTGTCAATCGAACAGACAAAGACGGGAGTCTCCATTCTGTGATGTCACGGCATCACGTGACCGCTGAAGGAGCGCTGCAAGTGCGCTTTCCAATAAACACACTTTTGAGAAGCTGTACAAACTTTATTTTTCAGTGATAATGAATAAAAACACTTTCAACTTACTATACTGTATGTATATCTTGCTATTTATAAGTTTTTCCCTAATTTTTGAAGTGTCATCTCCACTTTAAACCTTTGTCAGATTACTTAATGCAAAGTATTTACACAATTAGCCGAATATTTACAAATATCAATTTACATATTTTGCTAAATGTTGAGACAAATATGCACATTAATAAAGAGGTAATTGTTGCTCCCTGAAAGACAGATTAATAAAGCATAATATAATGTAATAATAATATAAAAATAATAAAAAATGGCTGTTTGTGCAAAACGTTGTGGGTTTTTGGGGGGGTTGGGCTCAAAGGGGGTCTCCAGGGGAGGAATTAATTGAAGAACCGCCACTGCTCTCCCCTTCCCTGCCAATAAATCTATTTCCATAAGTTAAGTAACTATAGTTGGACAGAAAATATATTTCACACACTTACAAAAATACACATTCTTTTCACTTTTGTGCTGTACTTGGAAATTAAATTACATGGAATGATAACCATTGTTTTGTGTACATTTTTATAATAATAATAATAATAATAATAATAATTCTGATGATTATTAGGATACTCTGAATAAATTAATATATTGTATACAGACATAATACATATACTGACAATAGGAATGGACGCTAATTTCAACAGGGTCCTCAAACGTTCCACAATGATTCAAGCTGCATATTCATTCATAACGTCAATCAACGAATAAAATTAAAATCATTTTAACAAATAAACACTAAAACAAACACCATCGTGTGATGAAAGGTCATGAAATAAACATGAAAATAGAGACGCTTCGTTCCGACTAAACAAAAGCAGCCAATTAGTGCTCGTAAATATGAACATATTCTGTTCACTCCCACATATCTGGAGACAACGTGAGATAGAATAAGGATCATATTGATCTGTGTACATTTTTGTTGCGCAAACTGTGTATCTGTGCTGTTAAATGTGAGTTTAAAGGCGACGAGGTTCAAATGCACGTTCCCGCGAAGGGGGTGCTTTTCACGGCAGGGGTGCTGAATCCGGCACAACACGTCTCAAGCGATGCCTTGCTCGTAAATCTACGCCACCACTATCCATGAGTCTTAACAACAGACGGATTTTCTCTGTCCGTGGTTATGCCAGCCATCCAGCACTTCTGGTGCATCCATCTGTAGCCGTGTTGTTGACCCGACATCTGTAGCTGCCAATGGTGTCAAAAGTACACACATTTGTTACTTAAGTAGAAGTATAGATACTGCAGTTTAAAAACACTCTGGTAAAAGTTGAAGTATCAACTTGACCTCTTTACTCAAGTAAAAGTGAAAAGGTATGTGCTCCACAACCTACTTAAAGTATAAAAGTATAAAGTACCTTTAAAAAAAAAAAAAAAAAAGGTAGATGCCACTATATGAATTGAAAGCTTAATTTAAAAACTGATTCGTTCTACATGTGGCCCAAGACCCCAAACCCAAAATTACCCCCAACACCACCTGCACAAAAATGTTTCAATTCTAGAAGCTCTGAAATGCAATCTGGGACTATTCCAGACAATAAACTGCAGTGAGTGCAGCATCCATTTAGTGAAGGAAAAAAAAAACAAACAAACAAAAAAAAAACACAACTTTCCTTATTCAAATTCATTCCAGTAGTATTCTGCTCTTACAAGGATGCAGCTGTTTTCTAGTTTGGCAGATAGTTCTGGAGGAAATCACTGAAGAAATTAACACATTGAAAATATGGTTTGACCGAAACAAATTGTCATTAAATAAGACAGGGATGAAGTGGAGGTGTAAGAGTCACTAGGTGTTCACAGGAAACACTTATTTATTTATGTATGTATTTATTTATGTATGTTCATTGTTAGTTGCTTTTATATTTTATTTTCTCTTGTGTTTCTATTCGGGTTCTTTTTGCCTCTTTCTCTAAAATTGTATATAATAATCATTAAATTATTAATATATAAACAAAAATAAATTTAAGAAATATTACAATTTGAAAACAAATGCACCCGAACGTGATGAGAGCTGCAATTGCTTAATGCTAACTTTTAACATTGAAAATGCCATAGATATGCTAACGTGTTAGCGGCGCTCCCGTTTTTAAGTTATAAAATACATCTATCAACTGTTTCAGAAGACCATAACAGGTCTGTTTAACATAGAAAAGATAAATAATACTCACAGAAGTATGCTCTTTAAGGTTTTAGCGGGGGACAATTAAGCGAAAGAAAGAAAGAATAAATGAAGCAATAGGTCGAAGCATTGCTTTAATCTGCGAACCACTGCTTCGATTGGTTCACAGTTCAAAGCAAAGCCGTGCTGCAGAAAAGTTGATTACAGGCGCACATGATGTGAAATATATATATATATATATATATATATATATATATATATATATATATATATATATATATATATATATATATATATATATATATAAAACAAACTGAAGCCAAGAGTAACGAGGCTGTTTGTTTTAAAAATGCAAGGAATAGAAAGTACAGATACTTGTGTGAAAATGTAATGAGTAGAAGTCAGAAGTAGGCAGAAAAATAAGTAAAGGAGTAAAGTATAGATACCTAAAAAGTGTACTTAAGTACAGTAACGAAGTATTTGTACTTCGTTACTTGACACCTCTGGTAGCTGCTGATGGATGAACTCCGTCACCTCGACAACATCCGTTTTATTTCGCCTGCACCAGAGATGGTTCCTTGCCAAAGTTCTTTGTAAAGTTCGGAGGCTTATTTCAATGTCTTCCTCCTCATGTAATAGCGTCCGAATCTCACTGTTTGTGAAACCACACCGAAAATAGCTTTCAATGATTGAATGGAATGACCATGTAGGGGGCAATGCATTTCGTAACGTAAAGTATCTCAGAATTGCAAGATAGTAACTCAGAATTGCGAGATAAGAAGTCAGAATTGCGAGATACTATCTCGCAATTAATCAAAAAAACTTTTTTTCAAGTGGCACAAACGGGCTTCCATAGGGAATATTACAGAATCACCTTGTAATTTTAATTTTTAAAACAAACACTAGCACATTGAAAAAAAATCTGTATGAACACCTTCTAAAATTTTGCAGTTTTGACAGGGTTGAGGTTATCCGATGTCCCTTTACTCTGAAATATGATTGACAGAATTTTACAAACCTGCATCACAGTCACTGTGACAGCAATGTGCTTATCCATTTTTGTTATTTGGCCAACACTTGATGTTGCTCAGTGAGGTGTTTTAGTTTCTTTGCTTTATCAAAGGCTGATTCATACTTTGTTCCCTTAAGAACCGACTGGCCTTTTTCACTGTGTGTGTGTGTGTGTGTGTGTGTGTGTGTGTGGGACGAGGAATGTCCCATTGTGTAATACCGTCTGTGTGACAGGCAAAACTCCTCCAGTGCTCAGGCTGGCGAGACCGTGATGTTTGCCGAAGGAGACCACATTTTTTTCCGTGAGCGCAGGTTGATGCAAGTTCACAGGGAAAACTAATATTTTGAGGTCAACACCTTTTGTGCAGAGGCATTTTGTTCTCTGCTGCAGGCAGCTGAGAATTAAAGGCATTTTTATTAGGCTCTTGAGTGATTTGACCTCTTCTTTTTCAGATGGACACAACTGCTCCATCACAGGTGACAGGTGATGGCGAGTTGAAAAGGATTTTACGCCCTCCGTCTTGCTCTTTCCACCTCTGAGCTCCACTTGTCTTTTCATGTAAACCCCGGTCTCTTTATCTGACGTCTCATCTCATCAAACATACTGAACACTGCATGTTTTTCTCACTTTTCCTCTTGTCATTCCATCTTGTCACTTTTCCCCCTACCCTCAATCTCCCTTTTCTCAACTTATTGTTCCTCGCTCTCACCTTCACCACCTTATTTCAGTGTTTCACACCCCTGCCTCATTCATCTCCTCACACATGGCCCCTCTTGCTTTTTTATTGCCCCCTGCATGTTGGGGCTGACGGAACACGTGTTTTAAAATGGGTCTTTCAGCCCTCGCTGCATCATTTTCGCTCAGCATGTGAGGTTGGGCTCATATGCTGGCCTCTCTGTGCCCTTTGTGCCTCAAGCTGAGCCATTTGCCACTGGTTTGTGTTTGCATTTGTGGGTGCACTGGTCTCCTATTTAAAGGTTGTGTTGGACTCTTAATGTCAAAGCACCAGTGATACACACCAAAATGTAAGTCCCTTTTCTGTTGTTTATAAATTAATAAAATATATCAAATGACAAGGATCTATTTTAGGCGTTATATAAAACAAATAATGAATTTTTTTTCATTCTTTCAATGGAACAACTTTTTATGAGGTGAAAGTTCGTTGAATGGAACAAATATGTATCGTGTTTACCAGCTGCTGCTCATCCTTACTGATGGACTGCAGCAGTACACTTTAGAATGGTTTTGGACCGCCTACTTTTCTTTTACCCATTGCAAAGATTTGTCTCATTTAGGAGCCTGAATCGTGCTGCTACAATTTAGCACCTTCAGTGCCATTGTGAAGACAAACCTCTTACATCTGTTTGACATGACAAATATCTCCCTTTTTCACATCTTTATCTCTTTTCTCTTTATCCTGCAGACCTTTGGGTTGCATTTTTCTTTTCATGTAACCAGGGCAGAGGCCATTTGGATTCAGACCAACCTTGTTACATCCTAGAAGTGTTAACAAACTAAAGACAAGAATTTTATTGTGTCAACATAGGTCAAGTGGGCTAAAATTCACACACACACACACACACACACACACACACACACACACACACACACACACACACACACACACACACACACACACACACACACACACACACACACACACACACACACACACACACAAGAATGGTTTTCGTCATAGTGAATATCTCTGCCAAAGCTCAAACACACCACCTTGAAATGTTAAAAAAAAAGGTCATTTAAAAAGGTTTCACAAACTTTTATTTTGTAGATAAACCATATAAGATAATAGTGGAAGCAATGGTCTAGTGGTTAAGTGCTGAGCTTGAGACCAGAGTATCATCAGATCAAACCCCTGCCGTGCGGGAAACTTGCTAAGAGCCCTTGGGCAAGGTCCTTAACCCTCCAGTTGCGCCCGGTGAGCAAATGAGTGTCTTGCATGGCATCACACTGACTTCTGTGTTTGTGTGAGGCATCACTGTGTACCACCTTGAGCTTCTGATTCAAATGTAAAAGTGCTATATATAATGCAGTTTCCATACAAGGTTAAGCAGTACCACCAAGTAATGCAAGGTTCAGTATTCAGCACCCTTGATAGCCCTTGGCCACAAAATGTTGTTGCCACCAAATATCCCATTAGGTGGCCACAAATCCAGCATAACTTAACAGTTGTACAAACATCCTGAATTCTACTGTTCCCCAAACCTTTCTGTGTTTTACTTCAAAACAGTACTACTACTACTACTACTACTAATTATAATAATAATAATAATAACTAGAAGCACTCAGGGAGTGCAAAACTCTGTCAAGGCCATGGGGTCACTGACGCCATAACATCTACATGCCGTGGAATCATTGAACCTAAAAAAGTCTAACAATGATGTTTGCTCAGTAGTAAAAAAAAGTTTCATCTGCTGTGACTGGATAGCATGTATCCTTAGCGCTTGGCATCACAGTTTATTGCAACTTGCACCTTTCCCAGAAGCTACTGTCATCTGAGCACTGATATTGATATTGCATGTGCTTATAGACAAAAACAAATAAGAGACAACATTCAATTTATTATTCAACTAAACTGCAAATATATTAATTTTTTAACATTTATGAAACACTTCTCTAAACAAGGCCATAGGGTCACTGACCCTAAAGAGATTCCCTCCTTGGCACAGTGATCTATTTCTTTTTGTCTGTTTCTCTAAAATTGTATATAATAATCATTAGATTATTAATATATAAACAAAAATAAATTTAAGAAATATTACAATTTGAAAACAAATGCACCTGGACGTGATGACAGCTGCAACTGCTTAATGCTAACTTTTAACATTGAAAATGCCATAGACATGCTAACGCATTAGCATCGTGATCCGGCTCGTGATCCGGATCACCACTAAAATTTAATCACTTGTTCCTCTTGTCATTTCCAACCACTCTACAAAATTTCATCAAAATCCATTCAAAACTTTTTGAGTTATCCTGCTGACAGACAGACAAAGAAACAAACGCGACCGAAAACATAACCTCCTTGGCGGAGGTAATAAAACCACATAGTTACTGTTAGCAAATATAGCAGCTTGAACTCTTCTCTCTTCTGCATTGTGTTGATTCCTCACAATCTCTGGCGTGGGAGGCAGACACTCTGATCAGAAGGCCAAAACCCGTGCTCTTGCCCTGTGACCAGAGAGTCCTATTAGCTGTCGGGGAGTGAGGTTTACTGACTACTCTTGCACAGTGACTACTGCCAGCCTCTGTCACACAAACACTTTTGTGCGAGAACTGTACTCATCACAAACTGCTGGTGTTAAGTATGAAACTGTGGCACCAAAAATGTTTAACTATGAAAGACAGAGAAAAATATTTTCCAAAATATATTGCCTTTAATGATTTCTGATCAAAAACACATCTACGTTTTGTGAAAATGTGTTTATCAGTTGTTTACAGAAACTCTCATCATTGTTCCAGTTCTGAATTCTATGCTGAAATTGTTGAACTGTATTTGTCTTTTGTTCTACCAGCTGTACAACGAGGACGCACATCAAACTCACAGAGCAGCCCGGGACAGTACCTGACCAATGGCAATGACCCATACAGCAGCCAACCCTACCTATCTGGTTTCATTTCTCTATTGCTGCGTGCCGAGCCCTACCCCACATCACGTTATGGTGCCCAGTGCATGCAGGGAAATAATCTGATGGGTATTGAGAACATCTGCGAGCTGGCAGCCAGGCTGCTGTTCAGCGCTGTTGAGTGGGCCAAGAACATCCCTTTCTTCCCTGATCTGCAGCTCATGGATCAGGTGAGTGGCAAAAATTCAAATATGTAAAGTTCAAGAGTGCACAAACTGTCTCACAGCATTATACATACAACATAAATATGTGTATACGGTGGATCCGGAAAGTATTCACAGCGCTTCACTTTTTCCACATTTTGTTATGTTACAGTCTTATTCCAAAATGGAGTAAATTCATTTTCTCCTTAAAATAATAATAATAATAATAATAATAATAATAATAATAATAATAAAAACATCTCCACAGCATGATGCTGCCTCCACCGTGCTTCACTGTAGGGATGGTGCCTGGTTTCCTCCAAACATGACGCCTGGCGTTCACGTCAAAGAGTTCAATTTTTGTCTCATCAGACCAGAGAATTTTCTCATGGTCTGAGAGTCCTTCAGGAGGAGATTGGTGGATTGCTGCATGGTTGTCTTTCTGGAAGGTTCTCCTTTCTCCAAAGAGGAATGCTGGAGCTCTGACAGAGTGACCATTGGGTTCTTGGTCACCTCCCTGACTAAGGCCCTTCTCCCCGATTGCTCAGTTTAGACGGGCGGCCAGCTCGAGGAAGAGTCTTGGTGAATCTGAACTTCTTCCATTTACAGATAATGGAGGCCACTGTGCTCACTGGGACCTTCAAAGCAACAGAAATGTTTCTGTACCCTTCCCCAGATTTGTGCCTCGAGACAATCTTGTCTCAGAGGTCTACAGACAATTCCTTTGACTTCATGCTTGGTTTGTGTTCTGACATACACTGTCAGCTATGGGCCCTTATATGTAGACAGGTTTGTGTCTTTCCACGTCATGTCCAATCAACTGAATTTAACCCAGGTGGACTCCAATTAAGCTGTAGAAACATCTCAAGGATGATCAGTGGAAACAGGATGCACCTGAGCTTAGTTTTGAGCCTCATGGGAAAGGCTGTGAATACTTATGCACATGCGATGTCTTAGTTTTTTTTTTATTTTTAATAAATTTGAAAAAAAAAAAACAATCTTAAAAAAAAAAACTTTTTTCACATTATCATTATGGGGTATTGTTTGTAGAATTTTGAGAGAAAAATGAATTTCATCCATTTTGGAATAAGGCTGTAACAAAACAAAATGTGGAAAAAATGATATGGTGTATGGTGTATGCAACATGTTCCAGCTGTTCACACTGTGTTTCGTGCGCACGCGTGCACAAAACCGTCACAGTGGGATCGGTCATGCCTGTCCGACCATGTGTCCCTCCCGACGTTGGCTCGATGTTTTCGTGGTTCACTCATTCGGGCTGTTTTGCTGTGATTCGTCTTGATTCATACTTATTTGTGCTATGTGTGAAGGGGCCCTTAAGTTTATTTATTGTTCTGGGAGGCATTTAAACTGTAAAATCTCCCCTATATTTTTGTTTATATTGAAAATAGATTTTATCTTCCACATTATGTACAATTTATGTGCTTTGAAAACTACAATCTGATGTGTTCCTCTTAAAAAGGAAGTGCAGCCTGTCATATGTGCACACTGACTGGTTTCCATGTGGCCTTTTTAGCAAAACATACATTTGCAATTGTAAATTTTTTCCAAGCAATTAAAATTATATTTATCTTTCATCATTTCACACTTGAAATTAATGTGTATGTGAGCTCTGTGGTCTTTCAGGTGTAAGTGGGGTCTCCAGTCTTTAATACAGGCACATTTTAAGGTATAAACATAACGAGTTAAAAGCAAGTTAAAAACTAAATTATTGCTAAAATGTCAAAAATGTCTCCACATCATGTCATGGAAATCTGATGCTCTATTTTGAGATTTTCCTTTGATAAACTTGAGTGAAAGTGGTTTTCTTGCTGTAATAATTGTTCCATTTTACTTGTGTCTTAGGTGGCACTGCTTCGTATGTCATGGAGTGAACTTTTTGTCCTGAATGCCGCTCAATGTTCCATGCCGCTTCACGTGGCACCGCTGTTGGCAGCGGCTGGCTTGCACGCATCACCGATGTCAGCAGAGCGTGTGGTGGCCTTCATGGACCACATCCGAGTCTTCCAGGAGCAGGTGGAGAAGCTGAAGGCCCTGCAGGTCGACACAGCCGAGTACTCATGCCTGAAGTCCATCGTCCTCTTCACATCCGGTCAGTTTAGAAAATGCATAGATTTCTTTTAATTCTGCGTTTACACATAAGCAAGACGCGTTATGAATGTCATATTTGCGTCATTCTTGGCACATTCCTGACATTCTTAACGTGACTTAACGCATCTGAATAGGTTTCTTAATAGTGCGTGTTGGTGCGTGATTTTTGTGAAACATGTTTTTGGCTGTCAAAAAATCTTCCACGAATGTCACACACCACCCTCATTTCGCCTCATGTCATGGAGGTCACAACTGAGCGTGTTGATCCGTCTTGATTAGTGATGATCCTTAATAGAGCGTGACAGCATTCTTCTCTGACGTGCACACAATTAAACCCTGCTGCACCACATTCAGTTTCATTGCTGCAGTATGCTGAAGAAGGACAGTGACACCAAGTCAGCTAAACGTTTCAGAACAATGCTCATCAGGTGTTCCATCTGCTGCTGATGCTGTACCTGATCTTTGGGAAAATGCGCAAGATGAGAGGCGCGTGAAGCCAGACATCTGGCTCTGTCCGTCTCCTCCTCCTCTCTGCGCCACTCCACGGCACAGAGCCCAACTAAGCATGCAGTCACAAAGTTCTTCTGCTGTGGATTAATCTAGATTTTGAGGCACAAACTGGAGCGATCTGAATTGTTCAGCAAGTGACGGTTGGATGAATATGGGAGTGTGTGGAGACAATTCGCCTCATTGACAACGTGACAGAACTTAGCGATGCGCTGTTTGTTACGCACGATAGTGCACAACATTGCGGAACATTATTCTTGACTGTGCGTAATGGTGTTCTCCAGCAACGCATGGTAACAGGTTGCAGCAGTTCCTGAGGACACCTGATGCCTCTGCAATGAATCATCACATTCGTGATCAGCGGCCAAGAATGTATACTTGCCGTCATTATGTGTAAATGCAGCTTAACATAGATATATGAGTGCACCTTTAATGCAGTTATTAATAGCTTTTTCTGCTTAACCTAAGACTTGCACGGAATTATGGGTGGATTTTGATGTAGGAAACCACTTAGGTTTCTCCTCTGCGTAACCTTAATTTTTCTCAGTTAGAAATGATAAATCTTCTTCCCGTCCTCCCGGTAATTGGAAACCTACATTTAATTAGCTTAGTATAGGTTTTATCACCTTGGTAGATAAAGTGGTACATCGTCAGCTCATCCGAGCTCATACTTATTTGGGATGTCCATTTCGAACTTGGTGAAAATGTGATCACCTTTGTTCAAGTCATCATCAACACAAGAAAGAACACCCTGATCAATAGAGTGGGTGGTCATTAGAGTGACCTGGTCAAACCTCATCATGCTCAAATTTGAACTCATCAGAGATACAATCATTTGGGATCTCCAGTTGAAATTTGGTGATATATTTTTTTCCAAGATATCTCACACACAGTCACCGATGCCATACATTTCTATTTCCCCTTCTGGCCTCATAATAACTGCAATGGAAACATTAACACTTAATCACAGAGTATCAGAGCTCACATGAACATCTTAGCCTGTATTTTTTAATGTGACCATCACAAGCATATTTAGTGTTGGTTGGTGGGTTGAACAACTGAACAACTCAACGGAGTCAGGCACTTCTGTTTTGGGAAGATGGCGGCAGGAAGGAAGATGGCGGCGCCAGGTATGGCAGGAGCAGCTACAGCTCTTTTGATGCATGCACTGCTGAGTAATCTTGCCCTTTTTGACACTGGTCAAACACAAACAGACTATTACTCTTATGGAACTAAATCACCATCTTCAAATAAGCTGACAATAAACCGGTCTTACAAACACTTTGGATATGGTAAATATGTCCTGGCTGCCACTTTCATTCATCCGTACCTCTTCGGTCGTTCGTCAACATATACTAAAGCTGCCCTAAAACCACGACATACCATTGCATTTGTTATCACCATCTGTTTGCTGCTATCTGGGGACATCCACCAGTGTCCAGGCCCGCTGAGCTGCCCAGCAGAGGAGAGCCATCATGTCAACACCACCGCTAACAGGAGCAACATCCGAAACTTACAGGTATTCTCACTTTGTTCATCCTACACCCCACTGCATCAAACTCACCTCCATCCTTGTGTCCTCCCTGCGAGCGCTGAGGTGCTTACGGCGTCCCGGACGTGTGAGGCGATCAGCGGGACGGAGCCATCGAAGCCCAGGAGCGGCGTGTCTATCTGGGACAGACCACGCACACTAGCTTCGCTGCAGCTACATCCCGGGCCGGCACATCATCCCCTGGCGGCTCCAGTCAGCGATGGGGAATGCAGACTGCACGACCATCAACCCCCACACACATGCAGATCGCCCATATTCCACAAATTCGGAGATTATTCCACCAGCTCGTCTCCACCGGGACCCCACCGTCTCCACTGGATGCATCTCCGCGACGCCCACTCAACACATCACCGGCTGTGTCATCAGAGCACGACCAACACAAGGATCAATAAACCACAACACCGGAGGTCTGGAAAATACGGGGTGGATTTCCGCCTTCTCCGCACTTTTCCAAAATCCAAGTAAATCTCCAAAATAAATATAGAACTCTTCAACACCCAATCACTAACAAATAAAAGCAGTCTAACCTTTGATCATATATTGGACAAAAAAGTTGATATTATGTGCCTTACAGAAACTTCGCACAAACCAGGGTTGTATTTGGCTTTAAATGAAGCCTGTCCTCCAGGATACACCTACCTGGAGAGGGCTCGGACCACCGGCCGGGGTGGAGGTCTCGCTGTCATCTACCACAAGGATCTAACTGTAACTCCCGTCCCACTGCCAGAGCTGACAACATTCAAATGTCTTCATTTCAAATGCAAACCACATACAGAAACAATATCAATACTTCTCATTTGTCGCCCTCCAAAACCACACCCTGGATTCATTAATGAATTGCAGGATATTCTTACATCACTCTGTGCCTTGGCCTCTACTGGTGGTTGGCTCTCACTGCGGTATTGTATCACTTCCTGTTCCGGAGCACAGCTGTGTTTTTCTGTATCTGTTAGCTGTTTAATCTGCGCAGTTAGATTTATCTAGTTATCTAGATTACGATTTGTTTCCCAGTGTAATCTTTACGTGCCTTAACTAAAGCACTCCTTCTGCTGAATCACCTCTAAATTATTTACACATTATTCACTTTGCGTGTTTTTAGGAATCCGCTAGCTTAGCGTATCTACTAGCTCTTAGCCGATTTAGCATGGCGGCTTCTCCTGTCTCTCCCGCACTTTTCTGCTCTGGGTGTGAAATGTTTAGTTATTCCTCGGCCTCCTTTAGCAGTAACGGTACTTGTAATAAGTGTAGCTTATTCATAGCTTGGAGGCCAGGCTGGGCGAATTGGAGACTCGGCTCCGCACCGTGGAAAATTCTACAGCTAGCCAGGCCCCTGTAGTCGGTGCGGACCAAGGTAGCTTAGGCCGCCGTTAGTTCCCCCCTGGCAGATCCCGAGCAGCCGGGAAAGCAGGCTGACTGGTGACTGTGAGGAGGAAGCGTAGCCCTAAACAGAAGCCCCATGTACACCGCCAACCCGTTCACATTTCTAACCGTTTTTCCCCACTCGACGACACAGGATCAAACTCTGGTTATTGGCGACTCTGTTTTGAGAAATGTGAAGTTAGCGACACCAGCAACCATAGTCAATTGTCTTCCGGGGGCCAGAGCAGGCGACATTGAAGGAAATTTGAAACTGCTGGCTAAGGCTAAGCGTAAATTTGGTAAGATTGTAATTCACGTCGGCAGTAATGACACCCGGTTACGCCAATCGGAGGTCACTAAAATTAACATTAAATCGGTGTGTAACTTTGCAAAAACAATGTCGGACTCTGTAGATTTCTCTGGGCCCCTCCCCAATCAGACCGGGAGTGACATGTTTAGCTGCATGTTCTCCTTGAATTGCTGGCTGTCTGAGTGGTGTCCAAAAAATGAGGTGGGCTTCATAGATAATTGGCAAAGCTTCTGGGGAAAACCTGGTCTTGTTAGGAGAGACAGCATCCATCCCACTTTGTATGGAGCAGCTCTCATTTCTAGAAATCTGGCCAATTTTCTTAAATCCTCCAAACCGTGACTATCCAGGGTTGGGACCAGGAAGCAGAGTTGTAGTCATACACACCTCTCTGCAGCTTCTCTCCCCCTGCCATCCCCTCATTACCCCATCCCCGTAGAGACGGTGCCTGCTCCCAGACTACCAATAACCAGCAAAAATCTATTTAAGCATAAAAATTCAAAAAGAAAAAATAATATAGCACCTTCAAACTGCACCACAGACTAAAACAGTTAATGTGGTCTATTAAACATTAGGTCTCTCTCTTCTAAGTCCCTGTTGGTAAATGATATAATAATTGATCAACATATTGATTTATTCTGCCTTACAGAAACCTGGTTACAGCAGGATGAATATGTTAGTTTAAATGAGTCAACACCCCCGAGTCACACTAACTGTCAGAATGCTCGTAGCACGGGCCGGGGCGGAGGATTAGCAGCAATCTTCCATTCCAGCTTATTAATTAATCAAAAACCCAGACAGAGCTTTAATTCATTTGAAAGCTTGTCTCTTAGTCTTGTCCATCCAAATTGGAAGTCCCAAAAACCAGTTTTATTTGTTATTATCTATCGTCCACCTGGTCGTTACTGTGAGTTTCTCTGTGAATTTTCAGACCTTTTGTCTGACTTATGTGCTTAGCTCAGATAAGATAATTATAGTGGGCGATTTTAACATCCACACAGATGCTGAGAATGACAGCCTCAACCTGCATTTAATCTATTATTAGACTCTATTGGCTTTGCTCAAACAGTAAATGAGTCCACCCACCACTTTAATCATATCTTAGATCTTGTTCTGACTTATGGTATGGAAATAGAAGACTTAACAGTATTCCCTGAAAACTCCCTTCTGTCTGATCATTTCTTAATAACATTTACATTTACTCTGATGGACTACCCAGCAGTGGGGAATAAGTTTCATTACACTAGAAGTCTTTCAGAAAGCGCTGTAACTAGGTTTAAGGATATGATTCCTTCTTTATGTTCTCTAATGCCATATACCAACACAGTGCAGAGTAGCTACCTAAACTCTGTAAGTGAGATAGAGTATCTCGTCAATAGTTTTACATCCTCATTGAAGACAACTTTGGATGCTGTGGCTCCTCTGAAAAAGAGAGCTTTAAATCAGAAGTGTCTGACTCCGTGGTATAACTCACAAACTCGTAGCTTAAAGCAGATAACCCGTAAGTTGGAGAGGAAATGGCGTCTCACTAATTTAGAAGATCTTCACTTAGCCTGGAAAAAGAGTCTGTTGCTCTATAAAAAAAGCCCTCCGTAAAGCTAGGACATCTTTCTACTCATCACTAATTGAAGAAAATAAGAACAACCCCAGGTTTCTTTTCAGCACTGTAGCCAGGCTGACAAAGAGTCAGAGCTCTATTGAGCTGAGTATTCCATTAACTTTAACTAGTAATGACTTCATGACTTTCTTTGCTAACAAAATTTTAACTATTAGAGAAAAAATTACTCATAACCATCCCAAAGACGTATCGTTATCTTTGGCTGCTTTCAGTGATGCCGGTATTTGGTTAGACTCTTTCTCTCCGATTGTTCTGTCTGAGTTATTTTCATTAGTTACTTCATCCAAACCATCAACATGTTTATTAGACCCCATTCCTACCAGGCTGCTCAAGGAAGCCCTACCATTATTTAATGCTTCAATCTTAAATATGATCAATCTATCTTTGTTAGTTGGCTATGTATCACAGGCTTTTAAGGTGGCAGTAATTAAACCATTACTTAAAAAGCCATCACTTGACCCAGCTATCTTAGCTAATTATAGGCCAATCTCCAACCTTCCTTTTCTCTCAAAAATTCTTGAAAGGGTAGTTGTAAAACAGCTAACTGATCATCTGCAGAGGAATGGTCTATTTGAAGAGTTTCAGTCAGGTTTTAGAATTCATCATAGTACAGAAACAGCATTAGTGAAGGTTACAAATGATCTTCTTATGGCCTCGGACAGTGGACTCATCTCTGTGCTTGTTCTGTTAGACCTCAGTGCTGCTTTTGATACTGTTGACCATAAAATTTTATTACAGAGATTAGAGCATGCCATAGGTATTAAAGGCACTGCGCTGCGGTGGTTTGAATCATATTTATCTAATAGATTACAATTTGTTCATGTAAATGGGGAATCTTCTTCACAGACTAAAGTTAATTATGGAGTTCCACAAGGTTCTGTGCTAGGACCAATTTTATTCACTTTATATATGCTTCCCTTAGGCAGTATTATTAGACGGTATTGCTTAAATTTTCATTGTTACGCAGATGATACCCAGCTTTATCTATCCATGAAGCCAGAGGACACACACCAATTAGCTAAACTGCAGGATTGTCTTACAGACATAAAGACATGGATGACCTCTAATTTCCTGCTTTTAACTCAGATAAAACTGAAGTTATTGTACTTGGCCCCACAAATCTTAGAAACATGGTGTCTAACCAGATCCTTACTCTGGATGGCATTACCCTGACCTCTAGTAATACTGTGAGAAATCTTGGAGTCATTTTGATCAGGATATGTCATTCAAAGCGCATATTAAACAAATATGTAGGACTGCTTTTTTGCATTTACGCAATATCTCTAAAATCAGAAAGGTCTTGTCTCAGAGTGATGCTGAAAAACTAATTCATGCATTTATTTCCTCTAGGCTGGACTATTGTAATTCATTATTATCAGGTTGTCCTAAAAGTTCCCTAAAAAGCCTTCAGTTAATTCAAAATGCTGCAGCTAGAGTACTGACGGGGACTAGAAGGAGAGAGCATATCTCACCCATATTGGCCTCTCTTCATTGGCTTCCTGTTAATTCTAGAATAGAATTTAAAATTCTTCTTCTTACTTATAAGGTTTTGAATAATCAGGTCCCATCTTATCTTAGGGACCTTGTAGTACCATATCACCCCAATAGAGCGCTTCGCTCTCAGACTGCAGGCTTACTTGTAGTTCCTAGGGTTTGTAAGAGTAGAATGGGAGGCAGAGCCTTCAGCTTTCAGGCTCCTCTCCTGTGGAACCAGCTCCCAATTCAGATCAGGGAGACAGACACCCTCTCTACTTTTAAGATTAGGCTTAAAACTTTCCTTTTTGCTAAAGCTTATAGTTAGGGCTGGATCAGGTGACCCTGAACCATCCCTTAGTTATGCTGCTATAGACGTAGACTGCTGGGGGGTTCCCATGATGCACTGTTTCTTTCTCTTTTTGCTCTGTATGCACCACTCTGCATTTAATCATTAGTGATCGATCTCTGCTCCCCTCCACAGCATGTCTTTTTCCTGGTTCTCTCCCTCAGCCCCAATCAGTCCCAGCAGAAGACTGCCCTCCCTGAGCCTGGTTCTGCTGGAGGTTTCTTCCTGTTAAAAGGGAGTTTTTTCCTTCCCACTGTAGCCAAGTGCTTGCTCACAGGGGGGTCGTTTTGACCGTTGGGGTTTTACATAATTATTGTATGGCCTTGCCTTACAATATAAAGCGCCTTGGGGCAACTGTTTGTTGTGATTTGGCGCTATATAAAAAAATTGATTGATTGATTGTGCAATAACCTATAACACACTTATACTGGGAGACTTCAATTTGCACATAGACCCCCCCACAAACCACCCTGCTGCAGAATTCCTTGAACTCCTGGATTGTTTGCATCTCACACAACACATCACAGTACCCACTCACACGAAAGGTCACACCTTGGATCTGGTTATTACAGACAGTGCTTCCATTACCAACCTGCAAGTAAATGACTTAGGCATGTCAGACCATAAGTGCATCTCCATGGAACTGCCTTTAGCAGGCCCATACAATAAAACAAAACGCCAAATCCATTTTAGAAACATAAAAGCAATAGACAGCAACCTTTTTAACCAGGATGTACAAGACATCTCACTAGTCACACAGTTCACATCAGTTAATGGATCTGTTGACTATTACAGTTCTAGCCTCTACAATATCCTTGAGTCTCATGCACCAATCAAAACAAGAACAGTTACATTTTCCAAGTCAGGCCCCTGGTACACCAGAGAGCTCCGCAAAATGAAAACCGCTGTCCGTGTCCTGGAGCGGAAATACACCTCCAGTGGCTTGCAAGTATTCAAACAGGCCTACCATGATCATCAAAAATCATACACCAGAGCACTCGCCATAGCCAGGTCCCAATATTTCTCACTAAAAATCCCAAACAGCACTGGAAACTCCAAGCAACTATTTTCAGCAATAAATTCTCTGCTCAAATCTCCCACACACGTGCATGCCGACAGAAGTACAGATCAATGCAATAGGTTTATGGACTTCTTCACAAATAAGGTGGCATCAATCCGGTCAGCCCTCCCTGTTACAGCCCCATCTCTCTCTGACATCACTCTCTCAACTCCACTCTACAGTTTTTCTGTCTTTTCAGGTGTCACTCAGACAGAGGTGGAGAGGATCATAAAAAGCATGAGGCCATCCACCTGTTTGCTGGATCCTCTCCCCACAGCATTATTAAAATCTCACATTACAGCCATCAGTCCATTAATCACAGCAATAATTAACCAGTCATTATACGCCGGTCAGGTTCCTCCAGCTCTCAAAACTGCTGTCATTCGCCCCCATCTGAAAAAGCCCTCACTCGACCCCGAAATCCTGGCCCACTACAGACCCATTTCAAACCTGCCGTTTCTTTCCAATGTCCTGGAAAAAGTTGTAGCAGCCCAACTCCACAGTCATCTTCACATCCATAACGTGTATGAAAAATTTCAGTCCGGTTTTCGATCAGCTCACAGTACAGAGACAGCCCTGGTCCGCATCATGAACGACTTGCTTATGACTGCGGACCAGGGCTCACCATCACTCCTCTTACTACTGGATTTATCATCTGCTTTTGACACCGTGGACCACACCATCCTACTTCATTGCCTCCAGTCTATAGTTGGACTTACTGGGACCACACTCAACTGGTTCATGTCATACCTCACGGGCAGGACAGAGTTTGTGACCCTAGGACAGTCCAAATCATCACCTCATACAGTTAGCTGCGGAGTGCCTCAAGGGTCAGTCCTCGGGCCGACCCTTTTCACTATCTACATGCTCCCACTCAGTCAGATAATCAATAAACACAAGGTTTCTTTTCATTGTTACGCAGACGACACACAGCTGTATATAAAAATGGACCCCACTCCCACCACAGTTCTGCCATCTGCACTTCACTGTTGCCTGGAGGAGATAAGGGCATGGATGGCTGACAACTTTCTTCAACTGAACAGTAGCAAAACAGAAGCCATCCTTATTGGTACCCCTCACCAAACCCAGTCCTTCTCAAACCTAAACAGTATCTCGATCTTTGACCATAACATTTCCCTGTCCTCATCCGTTACAAACCTTGGTGTCAGATTTGATTCACATCTCACATTCGACTCTCACATCCGTCACCTCTGCAAGGTCTCTTTCCTCCACCTTAAAAATATCACAAAACTCCGCCCCTCCCTCTCCCAATCCGACGCAGAGAAGTTGGTCCATGCCTTTGTCTCCTCCAGATTGGACTACTGCAACGCCCTCCTCGTCGGGATCCCCGGCAAAAGTCTACAAAAGCTGCAGCACATTCAGAACTGTGCTGCCCGGGTCCTGACGAGGAGGCGCAAATATGACCACATCACTCCAGTCCGCAGATCCCTTCATTGGCTGCCCATTCAACAAAGAATTCAGTACAAACTCTGTCTCCTTACACACCAATGCATACATGGAACTGCCCCTGCCTACCTTAGTGAACTCCTCACGCCACACACCGCCCCAAGAACTCTCCGCTCCACCACGTCCACCTACCGCTTGCACCAGCCCAGATCCAAGCTCTCCACCATGGGAGACAGGGCCTTCCAGGTAGTCGCCCCACAGCTCTGGAATGCCCTTCCAGAGACCCTGAGGGCCCCACAGAGTGTGGGGGCATTTAAAAAAGGCCTCAAGACATTTTATTTAAAAGGGCCTTTTAAAATGTTAAAAATGTTAAAATGTTTAAAATGTTTGATTTTTATCTGTCTGGTTATGTTTTATGAATATATGTTATTGTTTTTGACCCTGTACATTGTTTGTTTTTAGTCTCTGCTCTGTAGCACTTTGAGATTCCATGAATGTAAAGTGCATTACAAATAAAATGTATTATTATTATTATTATTAGTGAATCTAAACAATTATTGAAACTGCAGCACTATGCTCAAGTCTTAGACATCTTAATGGTTTTATGTGAATGTGATTTTTCTTTTTTTTTCATTTGCATGGCAGGAAAAGACCAAATTTGAAATTTCTAAATGAACATTTTCAAATACAATACTGAACAAGATCAAATGTCAGTTTGTCAGTGTCATTAAAGTATAATAATGCATACAATAAACCTTTTTTTTCATAAACAATAAATTAAATGCTTTGTGGGTTTACAACCCAGTGCATGACTCCTCAAAGACAGCAAGCAGTCGCTACTAATCATTAATGTATCTTTTCTGAATGTCATTTCTATTTGCACAGTACTGCACCAGCATTTTGCTTATTTATCAGAGCATCAAGCATCAACTAGACATCTGATGGAACAATGTATCTCCAAATACCAGTAAATCCACTTTAAAATATTTACCAAAAGAAAAATAAATAAACTAAAGGGGAGGTGATAGTCTAGTGTGTTAAAGCGTTGGGCTTGAGACCAGAGGATCCTCGGTTCAAATCCTAGCCTGACTGGAAAATCACTAAGGTCCCTTGGGCAAGGTCCTTAATCCCCTAGTTGGTCCCGGTGTTTAGTGGGCGCCTTGCATGGCAGCACCGTCACATCGTGGTGAATGTGAGGCATTGATGCGTAAAGTGCTTTGAGTGTCTGATGCAGATGGAAAAGCGTTATATAAATGCAGTCCATTTAAACTAGACCTGCCAGCAGTTCTTCCCCGGGTCCAAGCCCCATACGCAGAGCAGACCATGTGACTGCATGTGACTGGAAATTGTTAACCTTTCTTTAAACTCTGGATCTGTTCCAAATTGTTTTAAATCTGCAGTGGTTAAACCACTACTCAAGAAATCTAATCTTGATCCTGGTGAATTGAAAAATTATAGGCCGATATCAAATCAATCATTCTGCTCTAAAATTCTGGAAAAGGTGGTTTCATGGCAGCTTGAGGACTATCTTACTGAGAATGACCTTTTTGAGCCACTGCAGTCTGCTTTTAGAAGACATCACTCCACAGAAACAGCACTTATTAATCAATCAATCAATCAATCAATCAATCAATTTTTTTATATAGCGCCAAATCACAACAAACAGTTGCCCCAAGGCGCTTTATATTGTAAGGCAAGGCCATACAATAATTATGTAAAACCCCAACGGTCAAAACGACCCCCTGTGAGCAAGCACTTGGCTACAGTGGGAAGGAAAAACTCCCTTTTAACAGGAAGAAACCTCCAGCAGAACCAGGCTCAGGGAGGGGCAGTCTTCTGCTGGGACTGGTTAAAGTAGTTAATGATCTTCTGCGAGCAATGGACTCGGATACTACTACAGCATTGGTGTTGTTGGATCTCAGTGCTGCGTTTGACACAGTTAATCATCATATTCTACTTGATAGGCTAGAAAACTGTTTCGGGATTACTGGAACTGCTCTTGTGTGGCTGACGTCTTATCTGTCTGGTCGTTCCCATTGTGTTTTGTGCAATGACACTACCTCTGACTTTAAGGGCATGAAGTTCGGGGTTCCGCAGGGATCCGTCCTGGGTCCCTTGCTTTTTTCCCTGTATATGGCACCCCTTGTGTTGTGTGTTGGGGGGTTTGGCTGGACATTTTGGTGTTGTTTTCTTTTCTTTGCTCTCCAGGTGGTATGCAAACTGTTTTTTTGTCTGTGGAGAAGGTGCTGGCAGAAGAGTCCTTCACCCTCATCAGCATTATTGGCTGCACTTGTGGAGGATATTCACGTGCAGGCCTAATGACTTGCAGCACCTGTGGATGATGCTCACGTGCAAACTTAAAGACTTTCAGCTGAAGCAGATAATGAGATGGCGTTCTGCATTTAAGCCATGAGTGATTCGAGCAGAATTGCCGGGAACTCGACCTTGTGACGTTCGTTTGTGAGACGCTGAGGACCGCGCCTGGGTTTGACACATCGTGCCTGTGAAGGAGGACGGGTGAGGGACACATGCTGTCAGCACACATCAGAGGTGATGATTGTCTGAATACGTGTTAACAGTAATTTGGTATTTTGTTACGCAGTATATTTGAACATTGATGAGAATTGTGCAGCTCGCTTCTCACTGCCGTGGCGTACGGAATGATGATCCTCCACCAGTTGTGAGAAGCTGCTCATTTACATAAAACTTAAATTCAGACCTGAATGTGTTGCTGATAGTGTGTGCCTTTGAAGGATATTTGTTGTAGCTGTTGACTTTCCTCACCTTTTCCATCCTTCACAGAGTCAGTTTGTTGTGTCCACCTGGTGGGTGTTTGGCGGTGAGTCTGGTTCCAGAAGCGTCGGGCTTCGATCCATTTGGGCGCTGGATAGCAAGCCGTCCTTCACCTCGCCAGACAAACCGCACATTTATGTTGTACACAGTTATTGCACAGAAGGGAAATAAATGTTTTGTTTTTGGAACCGCTTTCTGGTTATTTTAGCGCTGGATTCAGTCAGACGCTGGTCGCGCTCCTCAACTCGCGTCTGCACATAACACCTTGGGAACATTTTGCGGCGTTTCGGGGTTGCTTTTCATTGTTATGCTGATGATACTCAGTTGTATATGCCGATAGCTGCTGGAAATCCTGTCCACATAAAATCTTTACAGGACTGTCTTGCAGCAGTGAGAAGTTGGATGTCTAGCAAGTTTCTACTTTTGAACTCTGATAAGACTGAAATGATGGTTCTTGGCCCAGCAAGACATCGGCACCAATTTGATCAGCTGGCGCTTAGCTTAGGTTCATGTGTTATACATCATACTGACAAAGTGAGGAACCTTGGGGTAATCTTTGATCCTACGTTGTCCTTTGACCTCCACATTAGGGACATTACGAGGACTGCTTTCTTTCATCTGAGAAATATAGCAAAGATTCGCCCCATCCTGTCTATGGCTGATGCTGAGACTCTGATTCACACATTTGTCTCTTCTAGATTGGATTATTGTAATGCTTTATTCTCTGGCCTGCCGCAGTCTAGCATTCGAGGACTTCAGTTGGTACAGAATGCTGCTGCCAGAATTTTGACACAATGTAGAAGGTTTGACCACATTACTCCCATTCTGGCATCCCTTCATTGGCTACCGGTTTCTGCCAGATTGGATTTTAAAGTTTTATTGTTGGTTTATAAAATTGTTCATGGACTGGCGCCTTCCTACTTGGTGGACTTGGTTAAGCCCTACGTACCTGCGAGGCCTTTGCGTTCGCAGGGCGCAGGGCTTCTGCGTGTTCCGAGGATGAACAAAAAGTCTGTGGGGTATAGAGCCTTCTCCTGCCGTGGTCCGGCTCTTTGGAATGATCTACCTGCTGTTATTCGGCAGTCTGACACGGTGGAGATTTTTAAATCAAGACTGAAGACCCACTTTTTTAGACTGCCTTATCATTAATTTTTTAATCTGTTTGTGTTTGCTTTGTAATTTCTTTTTATTCTACTGTGTTTTATCTTTTAACTGTGCTTTTCTTGCTTTTAATTTTGAATTTAGATTAATTTGTGTTGTGAATTATGTGAAGCGCCTTGGGGCGACTTTGTCGTGATTTGGCGCTATATAAATTAATAAATTGAAAATTGAATTGAATTGACTCATGATGCAGCCACAAAACATGCAGCGCCACATGGGCAATGGCGCTGTCATGCTAACTTTGCCTACAAGAGGACTAAATTTAAGTAAGATGTCCATACTTTTCCAGTGTGTACATTTTGTTCCCACCATGTGCATGAAGTGTTGTGCATCCAGGTAACTATGCTGTAATGTAGTCTGTCAGCCTATATTTATCAATATTCAAAATCTAATTTACCTTCACATCTGTTCAACAAAGTGTTCTACCAAATTGTAACAACACTGGTAGAAATATACTCTTTATGGTACAGAGGTAATTGGACAATGGATTGAATTTAAGATTTTTTAAAAATATGACAATCACAATATCAGTCAGTTAAAGCCGCTTCTTCTGGTTTAACCTGAGCCACTCCCTGACCAAGCACATTGGGAATAGTGTTCAGAAAAAAAAACAAAAACAAAAAAACATCCTCAGGTATTTTGATTATAGCAAGGAACTTCAAGCACACCAGACTCAGTGTGGTGATGGTCTTTGCACATATCCTGCACCTCCCTCATATGCTTCTCTGCCACATCAGACTTCCTCATACAATACCACACCTTTTCTCTTGGCACTCTGTCAAAAGCTTTCTTTAAGTCCACAAACAAACAATGTAACACCTTATGGACCCCTAACTCCTAACTCTATATGCTGGAAAAGTTTCAACCCTTTAGGACAAATGGGTGATTTATGGTGGCTTTTTTTAATTTTGAAGGGAGGTATTTTTGAGCGTTAATCGCATAATGAGGCATGCCCACTTTATGCAATCATCACCAGATTGTAGAGTTAAACTCAGACACCAGCCCCAATCATACCATGAAAATTTTGGGCATTTGTTCAGATTATTCTTGTTGCAATTATAGCACCCCTTATCGACATACATTTACTAAATTAATCAAACAGCCTTTGCCTGTTCTTCTGTATCCTTGTGGCAAATTTCATGTTTATATGAGTTACTGTTGCAAAGATATGTAACACTATCTGTTTTGACTGTTCCAAGCTGTCTGCTCACCTCTATAAAGTTGCCATCTTTTGAACTATAATGCTCCTTTTAATAACTTAAGCTTTATATAAATAAATTAATACCATTCCCAGCTCCACTGGAACTGGAAACAGTGATTGCAAAGCCCCACTATTTCCAGCTGTAGTCGATCTTGGACCCTTAATTAAAATTTAAAGGTTAGGATTCATTTGCGATTTTATTTCCATTGTTGCTTCATGCACAGTTTGACTCCAGACTGACACCTATGATGTTGGTAATTAAAGCAAACAGTATATCCCAACTACATAAATAATCCCACAGGACCAGGCTTTGAGTATGCTATGGATGTCTCAACATTTCTATCATAAATGTGACTCTTGCAGTAGCTGCTGAAGTCAATAGTAAACAAATGTTGCATCATGGTGTGGGTGTTTTTCAGACATTCACTTTTTCAAACCACTGAATCCATTTTAACCCCAACAGTAATACTAGTGACTGAAAATGTAGAGATTCAAACTATGCCCTTTGTAAGACTCTAAATCATGATTTGTATGCTAAAGTGTTGTGTGTTGGGGGGGTGTGGCTGGACATTTTGGTGTTCTTTTCTTTTCTTTGCTCTCCAGGTGGCATGAAAACTGATTTGTCTGTGGAGAAGGTGCTGGCTGAAGAGTCCTTCACTCTCATCAACATCATGTGCAGCACCTGTGAATGGTGCTCACGTGCAACCTTAAAGATTTTCAGCTGAAGCAGATAATTAGATGGCGTTCTGCTTTTAAGGCATGTGTGATTCAAGCAGAATTGCCGGGAACTCGACCTTGTGATGTTCGTTTGTGAGACGCTGAGGACCGCGCCTGGGTTTGACACATCGAGCCTGTGAAGCAGGAAGGGTGAGGGACACATGCTGTCAGCACACATCAGAGGTGATTAATTGTTTGACTACTTGTTGATAGTAACTTGGTATTTTGTTACGCAGTATATTTGAATTGTGATGAGAATTGTGCAGCTTGCTTCTCACTGCTGTGGCGTGCGGACAAGTGATCCTCCACCTGTTGTGAGAAGCTGCTCATTTGCATAAAGCTTAAAATACAGACCTGAATGTGTTGCTGATAGTGTGTGTCTTTTGAAGGATATTAGTTGTAACTGCTGACTTACCTCACCTCTTCTATCCTTCGCAGAGAGTCGGTTTGTCGTGTCCACCTGGGGGGTGTTTGGCTGCAACAGTGAGTCCAGAAGCGCCGGGCTTCGATCCTTTTGGGCGCTGGAGAGCGTGCCAGCCTTCACTCCACCAGAATGACGCAGTTTTAGTTTCTACACTTTATTATGCACCAGAGGGTGAAACAAATAGTTTTTGTTATTGGAACCGCTTTCTGGTTATTTTAGCGCTGGGTTCCGTCAGACGCAGGTCCGCTCCTCAACCCGCGTCGACACATAACACTAAAGTTTAAGAAGGAATTGTAATTTATTGCTTTCATCTGTAGTCATCCAGGCCTAAAGGACATAGAACAGTCATTCCTATAAGTTCTGACCATTTTGAGATCAGATTCCTTCAAATCCATTTCACCTCTGCTCTGTTTGAATGAAAGTGGTACATCTAATGCCGTGTTAGATTACTTATCGGTTCCAAATGTAAACATTAACGCTGTAGTGTTGCTTGGGCATTTGGAAAGCCCCGACTTCAGTGAGTAAACCCCTATCACATATTTGTTCAAGCCACCCATGAAACTAACTGATTTTAATGTGTTGCATAGAGACAAAAAGTGTGTGTGTCGATGCATGATCTTATTTATGCAACACCAACTTCACGACATTACACCTCTCATCCAGTTCATTTCCTCGGTTGTAAAAAATAAATAAATTCCCATGTAGCCTGTGTGTATACTGACACAGGATCTCAGTCACGGAGATCTCTAGATGTTCACTCCACACCAACCAGGCCTCCTGTTGGTCCCCAAGACATCTCACCACCAATCCAAGCAACTTCCTCAGTTCTAAAGTATTTCTAGAAAATTTCTGTGAGTTTGATGGTGGAGATTTGGAGATTAGGTTGGCGGTAGTCGGCTCAACCATGATACAGATCACAATCAGCAAAGGCAACTTGAATAATTGGGAGCAGCAGTCAGTATGGGCAGTACAGACAGCACTTCATCAGGTCCAGCCAGTCCGTTAGGCAGGAACTGAGAAATACAGAACACAATTAATGATGAAAATGGTATGAATTTATTATCAATTTTATATGTCCTATACTCAGATAACACTACCCAAAATTTGAGGTTGATTAGACTGAATCCTTATATATATATATATATATACCTTGGAAACTGTTGCACTGTTTCCGAGGGTGTGAAAATGACCATTTCTCTACATTTATGTGGACCTGCTGGTTCTGATTTAGAAGCAGGTCCACAATTTATTCATCAACCTCTGTCAAAGCTATTTAAAGTTGTCAATCATGACGACCGGGACTCTTGTCTGCTGCAGGCAAGAAAAAAGAATCGTCCGCTGTTTAATTCACACAGTCATGTTTTTTTCCCCCCTTTCGTTCCTCATAACGTGCCTTTTCTGTGGGACAGCGTGCAAAGGTTCTGTGGTGTGGACTGACATCAGTCAGTCTTTTCCACCAGCACTTGCTGCGTGGCTGTAGGAAAAGACTGACTGAAAAGTCAGTCTGCGCGGCTGTGGGAGAAGTTCTCCTGCAGTGTACTGCACAGCCAGCACTGTAGGGGAGACTGGGACCGTTTACCCCCAGAAAATTTTTTAATTTATACCTCTCTGACACACTGTTGCCTGCATTTTGAGGGCCAAATTTTTGGATGTAAAGCCATAGTTGTATTTTTTTTTTAAATCTTTGTTACACCCTTAATTCCCGTTTACACATAGACGGTTTTGTCGGCGGGTAGTACGTAGACTGAAGTTCGCTGTAGTTCCGGCTGTTTTCGTGGTGGAAAGGGGTGGAGCATTTCACCGGTGTTTTGACCGCCGTACTATCCGCAAATAGGCGGATAAAACGCCGCTAAATCCGCCAAATAAAGCGACGTTTTGATGCCGTAGCATCCGGCACACGTCAGGCAACGGGGGTTAATACCCAGTTCTATCCTTTACAATCGCAGGTTAAGATGCGTGTGAGAACAGCGGTGTTCTGCTGCTGCCGATAATGCCCTGTGTACCGCTGGTTAATACCCAGGTTTTTATCCAGGCAAATCCTACGTTACTCCAGGATCATTTGCATATAGGCACCGCCCCCAGAGTATAATAGGCTGAAGCAGCAGGAATACATGCTTCTGTCACTGCAGGGGGAGGGAGATCATCTGCCTTTTCTTCTCCTTCCTTTCCCCCTCCTCAACGTGTTGCTCCGTCTCCACCACAGGCCTCCCCTCTGCTTCTGAACCAGACCTCTTGGTTTCCTTCTTCTTTAAGTCCTTGCTGCTGCCAACTTTCTTTTAGGAGGCATACTGGAGCTTCTCTGCAAAAATATCTAGAGCTGGCCGCGAGTGAGAGGCCTGCATGCAGCGCGCTAGCGTTTTTATACTGACCGCAGTCTATCGGCCGTTTGGAACGCCATTTTAACCGGGAGTGGGCATTTAGAACGGCGTACTGTCCGCTAGCGCCGCCGTTTTGTCTGCCTCTATCGCCGGTTAAAACGCTGTTGTGTACACCGATGTGGGCTCTATCTCCATTTTATACGCTGTTGGTTAGGGATACAACGCCGGCCGCCGAATAACGGTGGTGTAAACTGCGGCACTACAGGAAGGGACAGGATGAAACGGCGATTAAAAAGTATCAAACGCCGTTGTTCGCGTTGTCTCTGTTACTTCATTTTTACATTTGGTACATAGTATTCCAGGACTGTGAGAATGCAGGGCACGGGAAGGTACATAAGCCTTTACAAGATCTACCAGATAAGACGGCACTTGGCCACTCAGAATTTTATATGTTAATACCAAAACTTTAACTTCTGACCGCACATGAAGCGGAAGTCAAAGTAGTGATGCTAAAATTGAGGTAATATGGTCAAGTTGTCTTCATGTTTAGAACTCCAGTAGCAGCATTCTGAACCAACTGAGGACCTCACACTCTTCAACAGAATAGACTGGATCTTTGCTGTACAGTAAAACTGGAAAAGGGCATTCTTAGTAATGTCTCTCATACACAAGTCAAAGTTCAGTGTAGACTCAAAGATCACCCTGAGGTTTTTTTTAGCTTTATCACTGTGATAAATGACTCATTCAACCAATGCCAGTGGGGTCATTCCATCACAAGTCACGCAGAGGCTCCCAGGTCACCCCTCAGTTCTGTTCTGTCAGTTTGATATGTTATTCCTATTACAAAGCTATGGTGAAATGCCAATATGCTAGTTTTTGTTGTTTTGTTTTGTTTTCACAACTGGGTGGTTTCAGATGGAATGACCCAGTGTTCACTGATCACACTAGTGGATATGTCTCACGGGACCAACGACAACCATTTCAATCTTCTCTGATGTGACTGTCAGTTGTCTTCCATGTTTATGGTTTGGATTCTTGGGGAGAGTTCAATGAGCCTCTTTAGCTATTTGCATCAGTCTGTTCTCACCGCTGACACAGGTCCAATTGGTCATCATGACAGTTCACGTCTGGCAGCATGTACTAGTGCTGGCGCCTTAAGTTGCCTCATCCGCTACAATACAAAACTGCCTTGGGTCCTGAATGGCACCCACCCAAGCAGACAACCCATCCCCTTCTCCTGAAAGGAACTGTTTGTAAGCACACCCAGTGGTGGGCACAGCTAACCAACAAGTTAGCTTTGATAACCATTAATCTGATAACTGAAAAGTTATCTTTTATGATGTTAAACTGATAAATTAAAAAAAAAAATTATCTTCATAACAGATAACCGATAACTTTTAGCATTGATTCAGACGCGGCCATTAATGCATTGACTGATAGAATAAAAGACACATAGTAAATATAAATTCTTACCTGTTAATTTCAGTGGGATTCATCTGAAGAAATAATCCACATAAAGCACCTTTTTTTAAAACCAAAACTGTCTAAACAGTGAAGAAAAGTCCCTCCCTCTGTACATAGCTGCGTCGTGAGAGCTCCTCTCCCCCACCGAGTCTTGGTGATTAAATTATATCATGAGCCACAAAGAAATAAAATAATGTTAAAATTAGTCTGTTTTGTTTTGTGTCGAGCATACGACGACTCACATCCAAAGTGACGATGACTACCGCCCAAAGTGAATCTGAACTACACTACCCACAATGCTCCCTACGTCGACTAGCCAGTCACGTTTTGCACTTAATAATGATATCAGCAAGTGACAGCCAGTCTGCCACAAACATGCAACAGACAGACTAAAATGTTTGATCTTAGGGTTTACAAACATTTTTGACTGTTAAACCTTGCTCACTTTACCCGCAAAAAAAAAAAAAATGTTATCAGACTAAAAGTTATCGGAACTAAATTTATCGGAAGATAATTGGTCCGATGATGGTTTTAAAAATTATCTGAAAAGCTAATCCCCTAGAAAAAGCATTAGCTTCGATAATTATCGGTTATCAGATTAGCTGAACTGTGCCCACCCAAGTCAAAGTCAAAATTTCATAGTTGACATTCCCTCACGAAGCAAGTAGTATGCCTCACATGCACCACATGAGCCTTAAATTATAGTAAGATGTGATTTAATTTTTAACTTATGAGTTTTTATTTTAGTGTTTAGCGACCTCCCCAGTGCCTCACCATTTGTAATAGCATTGTTTCTGCCATTGATTTGGCAGTACAAGATTAAATCATGATATAATAGTTCTGCATCTTCAGGAAGACACTGAGACACTCATTGTTTTGATACTGCTTATGTACAAGCCTTGTTGAGGTTAATCTCCACAGTCACCAGGCTCCACTGCCAGCCAAAACACTGTCACATCTGGGACATTTCGCTGAGAGATCATGCCTTGTGACCCAAGGGGAAATAAGTAGCGAAGACACCAAAACTGAGATGTCGCTTGCCAGTACTTTTATTGCATTTCTTCTTTTTATTGCCTTGCCTGGCCTGTCAGATTCATTCTGCATGTAGCGAGCATCTACACCGAGCTCTCTTCCATGTGGGTGGCTATGGATCCACCACTTTTTTCGCTTCCATGCTTTCATCAGCCATCTCTCCATCACGATTCCCATCTTTTATTGAAACCATTCATCCACCCCTCCTCCCTTAGCTCCCTGAATGCAACTCTAAGCTCAGCGCAGACCCCTGGACCCCTGCCCCCACCACGGGAGTTGAATTATACATGGTGGGTTTCAGTGAGAAGGCAGATTCGACACAGCCATGGCCATGACCTACATAACCCCTCTAGCCCTGAGCATCCTATGTGACTTTCTTGTATGCAGGCAGATGTGCCAACTTGAACACTTATCAAAAGAATTACACGAGTCTTGCACAAAGACTCCTTAAACAATATATTTAGTCACACTCACGCATATTGTTAACAAAGAAATCTGAATGCAACAAAATAGACTTGGATAGACTACAGAGAAGTAAATTTACATGTCTGCTGCAGACCCAGAGGATGAGCTAACAAGCTCTGATATCCCTCCCACCTCTCCAACTCTCCAACTCTCTAGCCCACTGCCATCAACCCACATCAGGGAATGGGCATCGCAGTACTGCCGCCTTGATTCCTCATCCCCTGTAAACTCCTGCATTGCCAAAGCTCAGAAAAAAGAACACAGCGCTTGGCACGAAAGCACCCCTGCAGAGGTGTCGCTTTGGCATGGGAAGTGGTTTCACTCGCACGGACAGATTCACTAATCCCGACCAGGCAGTAACTCCTTCATCACATAGGATCCCAAAATGGCACCCTGACAAAAAGCTGTCCACTTGCTCCCCAAGGGGTAGAAAAATGAAACAGAATCAGGACCAATTATAAAATAATGCTCACAGGGCATGGAAAGGGCTTAATACACATGATTAAAATATAGCAAGACATAATTGAAAGAGTTGTAGTTTTTTGCCATCCACAAATTAATTCCAGCAGGACACGTGTAAGATCACAGTTAAAAGGGACAGTTTTTTTTTATTTAACCAGGTTAGTCCCATTGAGATCAAGACCTATTTTTGCAAGGGAGACCTGGACAGTTATAAAGTTTCTAATTCACCTAACCTGCATGTCTTTGGATACGGGATGAAACTGGAGCACACGGAGGAAACCCATGCAAAACACATGGAGAACATGCAAACTCCACACAGAAAGCCTGCAGGTGGGAATCAAACCCATGACCTTCTTGCTATGAGGCAACAGTGCTAAGCACTAAGCCACTGTGCTGGCCCACTTTGACAGATCAAAGTGATAGGCGATGATGAGGACCTGTAGCAGAAGTCGGAAAACTGCAGGTAAAATCTAAAAAAGGAAAAAAAAATACATTTTTTGAGAAAATAAATTACACTCTTCTCAACAGGGGTTCGTTCAGGGTTCATGACCACACAATGACTGCATTCCTACTGAATGAAGTGTATTTGGTGGAGGACAGTTAAAATGTGTCTTTGTTTTAACTTCACACGTCTGACCTTCACTAAATCCCTTGTGCAGATCGAGGGTGCAAAAAGTATTACGCAGAGTTCCATACTCGAGTTGTGTGAGACTCTTGCCAAGGTGGCAGCTGTAAGTGGAGAAGGTGTGAGTATAGGTGGGAGGCAGAACATGACCTGCAGATGGGAGGAAAAGGAAAAGCTGTAAACGTCGATGAACACAAACTGCAGGTTTCGAGGAGATACATATTTTAAATGCCTGCTTCAAGCAAGATTCTTCAAACTTGTTGGATTAAAGGACAAAAATAACTTCCAGTTGCTGTTTGCTCTCATTATACATCTGTCAGTAAATCATCTTTATATTAAAAGTGTGAGTGCGTGATTTTATTTAGTAAGTTCAATGCAAATTGAAAATATGCTAAAAATTCACGGATGACACAAGAAAGTGAAAAAACATTTCCATTGTGGTCAATTTAAAAATCAAATTACAAAATAGAAGTAAAAATAAAATAAAATAATAATCATGACCAGTGGTGGGCACACTTCCGATAATCTGATAACAGATAATTATCGAAGATAATGTTTTCATTATCAGATTATCTTTTTAGATAACTTTAAAAACCATTATCGGACTAATTGTCATCCGATAACTTTTAGACCGATAATGTAGCAAACGAAGCTGAACAGCATCAAGCATTTTTAAAATTTAAAATCAGTTGAGACCTACCTGTTGAAAGTTTCTTAAGAAATGTATTGTTCTATCCTCTGCAAACAGATGCGAGCTAGTTTCAGGAGAAACCACTCTACCCTCTGCAGACAAAAGAGAACTGATGACCAAAAAAAATAAATAAATAAATAAATAATTTCCACCATACTAATACGCTGGCAATATCACCCAAGTCATCCAGAGGCATACATTTTTAACTTATGATTCAAATTTTAACCAAACTAATTTTGGACAAGTTATTTAAAATTACTGTCATGCCTGAAGTTTTATAAAGTGAAAACATCAGGTATATGTTTTAGTTTTAAAGTAATGTGATAATTTTTAAGGTTTTGTGAGCACATTCTGTGCCCAGCAGTGCATTATGGGTAATCTCAGTACGTTCACGACAGGACAAATGCATTTCAGACACTCTGTTCAGGCTCCACGGACAGCAGCATTAAACTCTAGTGCCTAAAACTCTCGTGAATATATTCTCTGGGTTTATAGATGTTATTGTATTTGCGTTTGTTAAATTCCACGCATGTTAAATGTAGCAGAAACGGATTATCTGGAATTTTGTTTTGGCAAGTTTCAAGGCCTTTACTGCCATCTACTGGCCAGTAGTGTTCATGGCAGTATTCGCCCTAAGTATTAAGCATCTGGGCACCAGTAGATGGCAGTGTTCTATTTATTTTGACCCCGGTTATATCAGATGGTTGTCAAATCAACTTTTTGGCTTTGCAAATGTTTTTTTTTTTTTTTTTTTTACAAATTAAGTTTAAAAACAAAACAACAACAATAACAAAAAACATTACAAGATAGATCTGCGGTGTTTGCACAGGCACAGTGCGAGAGGTTGGATGCTTGTAGCTCTTCAGCAGCCAGACCAGAATAATATCAAACAGGTTTGATTTTCATTCGACCATACGATCGGCGATCAGGAGGTGGTCGTGAGATGTTGAACGCAGCTTGTTACTCCATGTACACTACACGATGCAGGACGCGCGATTAACCTGAAACTCGGTCCAAAAATTTCTCACACAAATGAAAAATCATCTGAAAAAGTGCCAAAACTCGCACAGTATAAAGCCAACATTTATGTGTCAAGACAATATTGACAAGCCAATACATCATAAAACGTGCGCATGGCACTAATAAGAGCGCACATTCTCTCCACATGCAGAACATTTTGCAATGACACTTCCAGGGCTCCGTAAAAATGCCTGTTTTTACAAATAAAAAATGGAATATTTTACAAAAGCACATTTATCTGTAAACACCAACACATGACACATGTCACATTAACGTGTTGGTTTACATAATGAATGACTGAACCAATCAGTGTTTAGCAGAGGCACATTTACCCAGAATCCTTTGCGATCTGTCTGTTTTTGTTACAAAACCTCAGAATTAGTGCATTATTCAACATTAAAAGATATATGTTATATTTTAACTTTGTACAAATTACAGAATTGACATTAATGGAGTTATTCTATCAGTATTCACACAAAACCATAAGTCAGGAATGCCTTTATTTTTCAAGACCTCCGCCTGACCGGAGCATCGTGATTGGTAGAGAGCTAGGCTTTGTGGCTGCTCTCAGGGTATTGTAGCCGTGTAGCTTCCAAAAGGGAGCAGCATGTTCAAACATAGAAGTGCTAACTCATTATTTGGATCTTATGTCGCTTTTTATGCTTCCAAAAGTGATCGTGGTGTTAAAACTCAAATTCAGCTTGTTAGCAGTTGCAAATGTATCAGAGACAATGCTGGAATTTATCGGTTATCTGTAACTTCCAGTACATTTTTGGGTGGTTTATCGGTTTATCTTTATCAAAGATAACTTTTCAGTTATCTGATTATCTGTTATCGAAGTTAATTTTTTTGGTTATCTGTGCCCACCACTGATCATGACAATAATAATAATAATGATAATAGTAATAGCAATAGCAGTAGTGTATATATGATAATAAGAACCCAAACAATTTTTAAATACATTAAAAAATTACATGATTAGGAAGAAAAAAAAAGGGTTGCGTTCTTCTAAAAACTGATCTAAGCCTCTAAAAATATTCTGGATTCATACACCATTCCAGCTCATTCCAGAAACTTTGCACAATTTATTACCACCCTTGAAAAATGTCAGCTACCTATTTTATAAACACTACCCAATCTAGATCCCGTGGATCCCCACGGGCAACACGCTAGCTAGTATGTTTTCAGGTTTTTTTCAAATTATGACTGATGGCCTCATCAAAGCTTTAAGGAGAGTGTCTTAAAGCAGTGAATGATGGAAATGATGTTTTAAAAGTTGCTCACGTGACACGGCATGTTGGTAACATCAACATAACTGAATGCTCCTTTGTGACTATTTTATTGTAAATATTTTCAATAATACAAGTGCATTTAATTAGATCATGTAAGAGATGTGTGCTCCATATTTTTCATCGAGTAAGGTGGTGGCTTATGCACTACGCCGAGAATGCTGTCTTCACTGCGAACAAGGACACACACACACACACACACACACACGGTTGTTCGTGGTACAGTTGCACTGAGTAACCATGAGTCTTTATTTTCTTTCCTCTCTTAGATGCAATGGGGCTGTCAGATGTGGCCCATGTGGAGAGCATCCAGGAGAAGTCCCAGTGTGCTCTGGAGGAGTATGTAAGGAATCAGTACCCTAGCCAGCCAAACCGTTTTGGCCGCCTCCTCTTACGCCTGCCATCACTGCGCATCGTATCCTCTCCAGTCATCGAGCAACTGTTTTTTGTGCGTCTAGTGGGCAAGACGCCTATTGAGACACTGCTTCGTGACATGTTACTGTCTGGCTCGAGCTACAACTGGCCCTACATGCCCACTGTGCAGCGGGAGCGACCCATCTCCCTCCACTACAACGAGAATGGACCTTGAAAATGAAAAGATGTCAGGCTGAACACCCATTTAACTTTCATCCATACATACTTTTTTCACTTTATTCTCTGCATTCAAGTTCACAGCTTTCCCTGAGAAAGCATTTCTCTCTGCATTCCATTTGAAACCCAGAAAGATGATATCTTATAATCCAGGTTATACAAGGCAGCCAAACTTTCACCTTTTTTTCAAGGGGATCATGGACAATGGAGAGACTCAGTGCTCCACTGCAGTCTGTGATATGACAGAACAGTCTGCCTTTGAGATGTGGAACCAGATGGACATGTTGGTGGAACAGGTTAATGCACAGTTCACCAGCAGGTCTGTTGGACTCATTTAGATGTCAGTCCCAAACCATAAACTTGCTTTATTGTTGGTGCTATGCCTACACATACAGAGAACCGCAGTATGGCGAGTACTGAACAAGGGCTTTGCCAATGGAACTCTATAGTCGAGAGCATACAGCCCATGGTAAATGTACCAATCTTTGAAAGAAAACCAGAAGCCATTAAAAAGATAAATGCCAAAATATCTTGGACTTTTGCAGATGATGTGTTTGATTGTGTGTGTTTGTATTAGCCCTGTTTATATGGAAAGGAAAGTCATGATTGTGTCCATATGTACAGTATATCTTTGATTTATAGGCCTCTATAGCATAATAGTGTTCAATGGGAAAAGCTCAGGTTCTGGGGTGGGCAGAATGCCAATATGAATACAAAAACAAAAGCTGAAACCCGTATTAACAATGAACAAAATTTATACTTATAATCAGCTGGTGCCAAAGTTGAAAAATACATATTGTTTCACATGATTTTGTGGTAGCATTGGTGATTAAGGTTTGTTTGGTTTGGTTGTCTATAATTTGATTATATCCATGCATTGTATGACTAAAAGCGCAGGCACTTGCATTATATACTAAACAAGACATAAACATATTCAGTTGTACTTAAAAATCACAGCACTGGTAGATTTTTGCTACCCCTCTGCCATTTGATTTATCTTTTTTTTAATTCAAATTCCCACTTTATCTCGTGACATGTTATCACAGTAATGACACAATACATTTACATTATTATTTTCTATACATGCTTCCGTTCCTCTTTTATGACCACAGATGTTAGCTGTTGGCAGAGCACTGAACTTTTAGGACTGGGTAGTTAGGGTAGGGACGGGATGTTTTACAAAACTGGCTGTACTTGCCTTAGAACAAAGATTTTGTCACTGAGCATTGATTTTATGACTGTGCCATAATCTCTTGTTACCTGTTATAACAGGTATTATGTTTTCATAATGTCATGCTAGCACAGAAAATGAACTCGGACACTGTTGTTCATGGATAATGTGCACAAATACGCCTGTGATGCTAAACATAGCATACGTCACAGCTGTATTAAAGTAATGCATTCATTCATTTTCTATACCCGCTTACTCCAGTTAAGGGTCATGGGGCAGCTGGAGCCTATTCCAGCAGTCATAGGGGGAGAGGCTGGGTACACCCTGGAAGGCCACTAGTCAGGGCTAAAGTAATGCATTAAAGGTAAAATCATTTACAACATGTGATAAGTTACATTACATCATCAGCACTTTTTAAAAACACTATGCGAGTTCCTTTACGCTTTCTGATGATATTGTCACGTAGGGAAAACCCTGTTGACTCATGTTCTTTGAGCTTATTGTAATGATACCGCAGAGAAATGTATCACTAACCTTTGAAAACCTCAGTCTATGTTACACTATTATCCTAGTTGGACTTATGACTGTGATGTAGCTTAGGATGAATTTAAGTTGTTTTTGTTTCCCTTTGGTGGAATTAAGTTTGTAACAACCCGTCTTACATGTCCAACATGGCACTGTGCTATCAATAAGTATTGGTATTGGATAAACCACATGGGACCTTACAAAGCTGTGTGTTGACAAATGAATTCAGAGAAAGTTTCTATGAGTTTTTATTTTTCCGTCTACTTTTGTTTGGAAATATGGATTATCCAATCAATTAAATAAAAATCTGTTGTTCACAGAATGTAGTGTATTCTGCTTTGTTTCAGTGTAACTTAATAACCATCATTCAGTTATATATTCTAAAACTACTCAAAGAAAGTGTTCACTAACTGCTATAAGGCTGAAACGATTGGTTAGAGATGCACCAAGCAGGTATCTGAACAGGTCTCTGCCCTTTCTTTAGACATCCTGTACACAGTTCTGTTGGAATGTCTTCAAGTTCATGTTATGTTCGATTCAAGTGTTATGTTTGATTAAAAAAAATAGTTTTTGGATGGTGACAATTGATGTAATTGCTTCTAAAGTCAAACAAAAGAATAGAAATGTTCCCAAATAGTAGTGTTCAGGTTGCCTTAACCATGTCAGAACAGTAACCACAGCTGTCTCCAATGATGCATGTTGCTTCACTAACCTCATTAACAATTAAGGTGCATCATAAAGTCTCCAGCCACTTCACTAGGCACACCTGTTCAATTGGTCATTCAAGCAAATATTTAATCAGCCAATCATGTGGCAGAAACACAATGTGTGGTCTTGTAGACATGGTCAGTAAGATCTGTTGAAGTTCAAACCAAGCATCAGAATGAGAAACAACTATGATTTAAGTGACTTTGAATGTGGCGTGGTTGTTGGTGCCAGACAGACTGATTTGACTGTTTCTGAAATGACTGATCTATTGGGATTTTCTTGCATAACCATCGTTAGGTCCTACAGAGAATGGTCATAAGAAGAAGACGAAATAACATGAAAACATCCAGTTAGCAGTAGTTCTCTGGGAGAAACATCCTTGTTGCTGGCAGAGGTCAGAGAGGAAAGGACACACTGGTTTGAGCTGATAGAAAGAAACCAGGAACTCAAATAATCACTTGTTACAACCAAGATATGCAGAAAAGCATATCTCAAAGCACGTGGGAACATGCAGACAGGCTACAGCATTAAAAAAGTCACCCCTGAGGCCCCCTCCTGTCAGCTGAGAAGAAACTGAAGATGCAGTGCAGCCAGAAAATATTCACAGAGCTTCACTTTTTCCAGATTTTGTTATGTCACAGCAAGGGTCACCTACCCTGTTCCTGGAGAGCATCTGCCCTGCATGTTTTCCACATCTGCCTACTCAAGTCACACCTGAGGTTTTTTTAACTGGTGTTTTCTACCTCTGAGAACACATGATAGAGTTAATCGCCTGGGAGTGGAACAGGGAGTGTTAGAAAACATGCAGGGCAGGTACCCTCCAGGAACAGGGGTGGTAACGCCTGTGTTAGAACCTTGTTCCAAAATGGAGTAAATAAATTTTTTTCTCTCAAAATTCTACTCACAACCCCCCATAATGACAACAAATTAAATTAAATTCAAAATAAAAAACTAAGAAATCACATGCCTTCACACCCTTTGCTCAATACAGGTAAACCTCGTTAACTCGTGTTGCACGTGTATAAATTCTGGCCCAATCTGAGATGGCGAGAAGGATCTAAAGAGGAAGGTCCAAAAACTTTCAATCATCCACCATCGTCCACACTGACGAAGCCCGAGGAGGAAGAAAAACATCCCGAACCCACTCCAGATGAAGAAATCACCATCATCCAGGAAGGACTCACACTTCAAATGGTCAAAACTATTGTAATAAGGTGAGGTAAGGTGATTTCAAGTGTTTTTGGTCAACCCGAAAAATATGTGTGAGTTATGTGAAGCAGTCATCTGTAAAATACCTGGTCTCCAAATCATTCATAATTTTTAGATAACATAAGAAAACACTTCAGATATAGTAAACAATCTATATGAATATCAATCAATTCACTTGGTTATGGGTATCAAAAACTTTGAGCAGCATATTGCTTTACCAACCATGGTGCCAACAGTGGAGTGAATGTCACCAAGATATCAGTACCTGATAGTTAGTGCTAATAGTGCACACACACAAGTTAAATCTATATTATAAGAGCCAAGTGGCCTCTGTGTGCGTGCATGCGTGCGTGGGTGGGTATGGGTTTGATCACGCAGAAACCAGAATGAGCTGACATTTGTCGTTTGGTATGCTTATGTATTTTGGGTCAAGGATGAACACTGCAAAAACAGAATGTTGATAGGACAAATATTTTTGGAGAAATTAGCAATTAAAGCTCAACAGTAAACAATGGATGTTGTGCTGCAATGCATCATGTGAGTTTGGTGTTTTGGGGCTTTAAATGTTCTTGCGGTTCATGTTAGTTTGACAGTGTTGTTAGTGTTATTGATTTATTGTGATGTGTAGTTCAATTGGTTTTGACAGTTTGGTTAAGTGTCATGTTGCCATTACCATTAGTGGGTTAAGTGTCATGTTGCTGTTACCATGAGTAAAAAGTGTATTGCGTTCGATGTCTTCCGCCACCGTCTCTGTCCATATCTAAAAATAGAAGCACCTTCTTGCAGCAGAATGTGGAAAAGACAAAAGTGCCTGTGTGTGTATAACTTTGATCACGGACAAACTGTGAAGAGCTGATATTTGCCGTTTAGTATGCTTATGTATTTTGGCTCAAGGATGAATGCTGAGAAAACGGAACGTTGATAGGACTAATATTTTTGGAGAAACTACAGATATTAGCTAATGTTGCTAATTACATTCTGGACTAACATGTCATTCCAGCAGTGGGCGGTAAATCAACTTTATGTTAAAAGTGTGTGTGTGTGTGTGTGTGTGCATGATTTTATTTAGTAAGTGTGTAAACACATAATATAATTGTAAATATGTTAAAAATACATGGATGACACAAGAAAGTGAAAACACTTATTTCCATTGTGGTCTATTTAAAAATGAAATAAAACAGAAGTAAAAATAAAATAAATTTCATAATAATAATAATAATATTAATAATAATAATAATAATAATAATAATAATAATAATAATAATAATAATAATAATAATAATAGTGTGTATATGATAACAACAACCTAAACCATTTATAAATACATTAAGACAGTAAACTAACATTTAAAATAAAGTAATTAACAGGAAAAAAAGGGTTGAGTTCTTCTAATACTGTTGAGGTTTAAAGTCTATGGTACTAAAAACATTCTGGACTCACAATCCATTCCAACTCATTATAGAAAATTTGCAGTGTTTTTTTAACCACTCTTGAAAAATTTCAGCTGCCTATTTTATAAACACTCACCCAATCTAGAGCCTGTGGATCCCCATGTGAAATGCACTAGTACTATTAAAATTTCACTCAGTGGAAATATTGTAGCACAGACGTCTTTCATCTAAGGCGTAGCCAATTTATCTCAGATGTTTCCAACAAAATATTCAGAAAGGACAACCACAGTCTTGTCCACAGTCATGTCTAGTGTGTACCCAGCACTAGCCGAGCAAGGCTGCTGTTAGCAATGGCTGTCTGCACCGGGCACACACACCAGAGGTATATTCTTGGATTTATCACACATAAACGGAAAGAATCATTGCAAAATGGAATGCAACAAAACAACTGTTTTATCTCAGTTAAGTTATTCATACAACCCCTGGCAATAATTATGGAATCACCAGCCTCGGAGGATGTTCATTCAGTTGTTTAATTTTGTAAAAAAAAGCAGATCACAGACATGACACAAAACTAAAGTCATTTCAAATGGCAACTTTCTGGCTTTAAGAAACACTATAAGAAATCAGGAAAAATAATTGTGGCAGTCAGTAACAGTTACTTTTTTAGACCAAACAGAGGAAAAAAATATGGACTCACTCAATTCTGAGGAATAAATTATGGAATCACCCTGTAAATTTTCATCCCCAAAACTAACACCTGCATCAAATCAGATCTGCTCATTAGTCTGCATCTAAAAAGGAGTGATCACACCTTGGAGAGCTGTTGCACCAAGTGGACTGACATGACTCATGGCTCCAACATGAGAGACGTCAATTGAAACAAAGGAGAGGATTATCAAACTCTTAAAAGAGGGTAAATCATCACGCAATGTTGCAAAAGATGTTGGTTGTTCACAGTCAGCTGTGTCTAAACTCTGGACCAAATACAAACAACATGGGAAGGTTGTTAAAGGCAAACATACTGGTAGACCAAGGAAGACATCAAAGCGTCAAGACAGAAAACTTAAAGCAACATGTCTCAAAAATTGAAAATGCACAACAAAACAAATGAGGAACGAATGGGAGGAAACTGGAGTCAACGTCTGTGACCGAACTGTAAGAAACCGCCTAAAGGAAATGGGATTTACATACAGAAAAGCTAAACGAAAGCCATCATTAACACCTAAACAGAAAAAAACAAGGTTACAGTGAGCTAAGGAAAAGCAATCGTGGACTGTGGATGACTGGATGAAAGTCATATTCAGCGATGAATCTCGAATCTGCATTGGGCAAGGTGATGATGCTGGAACTTTTGTTTGGTGCTGTTCCAATGAGATTTATAAAGATGACTGCCTGAAGAGAACATGTAAATTTCCACAGTCATTGATGATATGTGGCTGCATGTCAGGTAAAGGCACTGGGGAGATGGCTGTCATTACATCATCAATAAATGCACAAGTTTACGTTGATATTTTGGACACTTTTCTTATCCCATCAATTGAAAGGATGTTTGGGGATGATGAAATCATTTTTCAAGATGATAATGCATCTTGCCATAGAGCAAAAACTATGAAAACATTCCTTGCAAAAAGACACATAGGGTCAATGTCATGGCCTGCAAATAGTCCGGATCTTAATCCAATTGAAAATCTGTGGTGGAAGTTGAAGAAAATGGTCCATGACAAGGCTCCAACCTGCAAAGCTGATCTGGCAACAGCAATCAGAGAAAGTTGGAGCCAGATTGATGAAGAGTACTGTTTGTCACTCATTAAGTCCATGCCTCAGAGACTGCAAGCTGTTATAAAAGCCAGAGGTGGTGCAACAAAATACTAGTGATGTGTTGGAGCGTTCTTTTGTTTTCATGATTCCATAATTTTTTCCTCAGAATTGAGTGATTCCATATTTTTTTTTCCCTCTGCTTGGTCTAAAAAGTAACCGTTACTGACTGCCACAATTTTTTTCCTGATTTCTTATAGTGTTTCTTAAAGCCAGAAAGTTGCCATTTGAAATGACTTTAGTTTTGTGTCATGTCTGTGATCTGCTTTTTTTCTACAAAATTAAACAACTGACTGAACATCCTCCGAGGCCAGTGATTCCATAATTTTTGCCAGGGGTTGTATTATTAAATCATAATTGATATCAAAGTCCCATAAAACACCCAGCCAGCCAGAGCTAGCACCTATAGCACGAGAGTTTTGGCCAACAACATGTCAAGTATTTTATTTTTCCACAATAAAACTAAACTAAAAATGACATGGATTCTCAGGATCATACATGAATGGAAAACCCAGGACAAAAAGTACATTGCTATGAGGTGGGTTTAATTTGGTTTGGTGCATTTTACTGCAATATTTGGTGTTATGTATTTATGGTGTGGCCATCTTTGCTTACATTTTAACTACACTGTAAAAAGGAAAACTTAAATTGTTGGCCTGAAAAGGTTTTTTTTTTGGTCACATGAAAATAAAATGTTTTATTGTGTTGCAAACAACATCAAAGTAGTTATCTCAACTACCTGTAATAAGTTTGTTGTGTAATGTTGGTCTCATTTCAAAAGTTAGGTTGGCAAAATGTAAAACTATAGGTTTGAGGCTATGACTGAATTATTTGAGTTTGCTTTCGCAAAGAACAGGGTTTCCAAGTCAAATGTGCAGGGGTCTGTTTTTCTGCCATTTTCCTGTACACTTGTCCTGCGTGGATTTTTATCTCCATAAAGTTGAGTATTTTATTTGAGTATTGTCTTGGAACTCTGCTTTGCAGTTGGTAATTGACTTTGAAAACCAGGCTGATGGCACTGACTGCCAAGTGTATTGTGTAACTTTGTCACTGTAAGTATCTGCTCTTGGTCTGCCCTCAGAAGCATTCAAGTTGAAGTCATTTCCACCAGTTTAAAAATATTACAACAGTAACATCATTTTATTATAAATTTGCTTGAAATTTTAAGTTGACACAACGTTTTTGTTTTTACAGTGTACTGACAGCAATAAGTACATTCAGTTAAAACAAATAAACACTGTTGTGATACACTGTGGCTCAAATGACATTTTGAAGTCTTTGTGTTCCAAGAGAGAATGTAAATAAACACTCTGACTCAGCATGTGTGTTCAAGTTTGGGTAAACAGTCACTGAACTCCATCAATGACAGCAGTCAAAGATGGACAGAGACGAGCAAACAAAAACATGTCCACCAATTCATGTCTTAAAGCTATAGGGCCTTTCAAATTTCACAGAACTGAGATAATTTAGTTTCTACTGAAATCCAAGCATTATAATACAGTTTTTTTTCATATTGCTGCAAAATTGCAGCTTAGTTTAATGAAGAGAACATATTTATCTGGGGGGAGGGGGGGATTCCATAGTGAATATCATCTTTTCCTTCATCGCCGTCATGCGGACTAAATATAGGACAAAGCGCATGTGTACATGCGTGAGGTTTTGAAATTACCTGTTACATCATTAACATCCAAGATTTCTTGTAAATCACCTCCAAATCTACCAAATATTGGTCATAGCATCTGAGCCCTTGAATTTCTCCCCTTCAGGGGTTGAAATTCTAAATTGCGTCCAGACAACATGAACTTTGATCATAATGCCAATATCCCTAATATCCATAATGCCATAATGCCATAATGCCAATCCCTTATCTAAATTCTAAGGAATAAAATTATAGTGGTGCCAAAGAAAACTCTTTTTATGACTTAAATCTTAAAAACCCAGTGGCACTATGCCTTTAAAAGCTTGAAACTCAAACATGATGTACAGTGATGATTTTTGGATCCACCAAAACATCCTCTTCTACCAACACAGTAACCTCATTCCCTCGACACTCAACCTCCTCTCCGCCTCTAACTCACGGCTTCCTCAGTCTCCGCCCTCTGTACTAACTCCCCGCCCCTCCATCCATGTGTGCACATATGTCTGTGCATGTACGAGGAGCAGCCAATTGACTTATGGCTTCATTTCAGAGCTGTCACTCCTGGCCAAACACCCTGACCCCTCAACCCCCATTTTGGAGGAGCACTTTTTTTTTTCTTTCCTTCACTATATGAATATAAAAAACACATGTGGCCCAACGTGTTCGTGTGTGCACGCGTGTGCGTGTTTATCTGCACAGGTAAATCAAAATGACATAGCTCCTTTCAATGGCAGCAGCTGAATTACTTTTGCACTTCAATTTTGCACACCTGCCATTTATGCCACACACTGGGCTCAGCATAAACCATAAAAGCAAAATATGTTGCTTCAAAATACAAATCTGAGCCAGTAAATATCACAACCTACAGAACCAGGTGCAGCAATGAAGGGTAATTTCTCTGTAATAGCGCAGTGCAAGTCTAAAATGCTGCTGTTTCCATTGTGAAGCTGAAATACGTGGTACGTTATTAATGTAATAGGATTTCTAAAATAAGATTTAAAGGTAATTTTTTTACAAATAGAAGCAAAAGGTGCTCGAACCAAATTATATAGTCCTTCAATTAAATAAATAAATAAATAAATAAAGAAGCTTGGAAAGGAAGCCAAAGTCACTCCCAGGTGCTAACTAAATTAACCAAATGAGAGAAGGATTTTAACAGAACAAATCTAGTCAAACTGATGCTTGTGTCACCCATTTGCCTTCTGGCAAACTGTAGCTGAAATCTTATATCTTCTTTTTAAGAAAGTCTTTCTCTGTTCCACTCCACCATGAAGCTGTGTAACTGCTGATGCAAGAGTAAAAAGTTAGGTCCATTAGGGTAGTCATGGTGGTTTCCCTCACTAGTCTTCATATTGGATGGTTGCTCAGGTTTTAAGGACGGCCTGCTCCATACAGACTCACCATAGTATGAGTTAGTTTGTCCAGTTACTGACAGCCTCTGAAAATGGAGAATTTATGTACACCAATGCCTCTAATTCCTAAATGGTTAATGTGATTTTTTTTTTAAATGCCTTGAATTAAAGTTGAAAGTTGACATTACAATCACTTTTTGATTGTCTCATTTCAACTTTCTTGAACTGGTGTAAAATTCTGTCACTTTCCAAATACTTATGACCTGACTGTTGACATGTTACCCACTTGTAAGGCCCAGGTTTTGTGCGTGTGTGTGTGTGTGTGTGGTGGGGGGGTGGGGGGTGCTGAGGCTTTCTTAGGTACAAGCAGAGGGACTCTGAATAATTCAGGTTGGGATTGACTGTTGTTAGAGATAATCCATAAAAACAAACAGGTCAGTTCTTTGTCTACATCTTTTTTTAATTACCATCATTATTTCTGAAGGATGCATTAGTGATGTGCTGCATTCAGTGGTTCCATAAAACCTACAAAGTACACTGTAAAACTTGAAACTTTACTTAAAAATGTGGAAACCGATTATCTGGAAAAAAAGATAGGTAAGGAACAAGTACTTTTTTCATTAAATGAAAAAAGTACTTGTTCCTTACCTATCTTGGGTTTCACATTTTTTAAAGTAAAGTCAGCTTGTCACATTTTATATATATATATAAAATGAATGTTTATGAGTTCAATGGTACGAATATTTCATGAGGTGAAAGCCGGAACATACCATTCAACAAGGCTTTGTTGTTTAATTTATAAACAACAGAAAAGGGACTTACATTTTGGTGTTTCACTGTGACATGTAGTCCTGTGATGCTGTGCACTGACTTCGGACTTCCATAAAAAAAAGACTTTGTGTAGTTCCTCAGTTCAGCCAAAAATCACATCAGCATTTCATGTTAGCAGCTCTTCATGCATCTAGATGGCTTACAGTGGAGTGGATTTTGTGTGTGTGTGTGTGTGTGTGTGTGTGTGTGTGTGTGTGTGTGTGTGTGTGTGTGTGTGTGTGTGTGTGTGTGTGTGTGTGTGTGTGTGTGTGTGTAGCAATCAAGTCATCATGTCGCTGTCCCGTGCACGCACACGGAACCAGCTCGGTCGAGCTGTGTATCTCCTCAGTGCAGTGAAAAAAAAAGTCACGTCAGAAATGACTCCAGGTTTTCTTTCTCTCTTCCTGCTAACAGACAGCCAGTGGATTTGTTTTGTGTGTGTGTGTGTGTGTGTATATCTTACAAGAATTAGCAGTGTCAGTTAGCTCAAATTATGTGTCAGGAGAGTCGTGTCCCCTGTGCGCGTGCGCGGGCACACACGCAACCTGGTCGGCGCTTGTGCGTGCGTGAACAACAAAAATAAGACTGTGTACGTCCTCAGTGCAGCGATTAAAAAAAAAATCACATCAGAAATGAGTCCAGCTTTTGTTCTTTCTTCCTGCTAACAGCCTCCAGGCAGCACAGTGGAGATTGGTTTTGTGTGTGCGTGCGCGCGCACGCACGTGTGGTTGTGCGTGCATGTGCGTGCATGTGCGTGCACAAGCATGCGTGGGCACGCACGTACTCATGCGCGAGCATGTGTGTGCGCAACATGCGCATGCATGAGTACCCGCGCACATGCACGAGCATGTGCGCAAATGCACAAGTATACGCGAATGTGCGCGTGCACAAGGACTTGCGCACATGTACATGTGTGATCACATGTGCGCACGTGCACGAGGATGCGTGCACGTGAGAGTGCAATGGTACCAAACATATGGAACCAAATTTGCACTCTAAATGGAACCAAGCCGCACTCTGGATGCAACACAACACAAATGGGATGAATTAATCCATGTCATGTGACATACAAAGCACCAATCAAATGAGAAGAATTCACTCAGCCGTTTTATATATATACACTCAACAAAAATATAAACGCAACACTTTTGGTTTTGCTCCCATTTTGTATGAGATGAACTCAAAGATCTAAAACTTTTCCACATACACAATATCACCATTTCCCTCAAATATTTTTCACAAACCAGTCTAAATCTGTGATAGTGAGCACTTCTCCTTTGCTGAGATAATCCATCCCACCTCACAGGTGTGCCATATCAAGATGCTGATTAGACACCATGATTAGTGCACAGGTGTGCCTTAGACTGCCCACAATAAAAGGCCACTCTGAAAGGTGCAGTTTTGTTTTATTGGGGGGGGATACCAGTCAGTATCTGGTGTGATCACCATTTGCCTCATGCAGTGCAACACATCTCCTTCGCATAGAGTTGATCAGGTTGTCAATTGTGGCCTGTGGAATGTTGGTCCACTCCTCTTCAATGGCTGTGCGAAGTTGCTGGATATTGGCAGGAACTGGTACACGCTGTCGTATACGCCAGTCCAGAGCATCCCAAACATGCTCAATGGGTGACATGTCCGGTGAGTATGCCGGCCATGCAAGAACTGGGACATTTTCAGCTTCCAAGAATTGTGTACAGATCCTTGCAACATGGGGCTGTGCATTATCCTGCTGCAACGTGAGGTGATGTTCTTGGATGTATGGCACAACAATGGGCCTCAGGATCTCGTCACGGTATCTCTGCATTCAAAATGCCATCAATAAAATGCACCTGTGTTCTTCGTCCATAACAGACGCCTGCCCATACCATAACCCCACCACCACCATGGGCCACTCGATCCACAACATTGACATCAGAAAACCGCTCACCCACACAACGCCACACACGCTGTCTGCCATCTGCCCTGGACAGTGTGAACCGGGATTCATCTGTGAAGAGAACTCCTCTCCAACGTGCCAAACGCCAGTGAATGTGAGCATTTGCCCACTCAAGTCGGTTACGACGACAAACTGGAGTCAGGTCGAGACCCCGATGAGGACGACAAGCATGCAGATGAGCTTCCCTGAGACAGTTTCTGACAGTTTGTGCAGAAATTCTTTGGTTATGCAAACCGATTGTTTCAGCAGCTGTCCGAGTGGCTGGTCTCAGACGATCTTGGAGGTGAACATGCTGGATGTGGAGGTCCTGGGCTGGTGTGGTTACACGTGGTCTGCGGTTGTGAGGCTGGTTGGATGTACTGCCAAATTCTCTGAAACGCCTTTGGAGACGGCTTATGGTAGAGAAATGAACATTCAATACACGAGCAACAGCTCTGGTTGACATTCCTGCTGTCAGCATGCCAACTGCACGCTCCCTCAAATCTTGCGACATCTGTGGCATTGTGCTGTGTGATAAAACTGCACCTTTCAGAGTGGCCTTTTATTGTGGGCAGTCTAAGGCACACCTGTGCACTAATCATGGTGTCTAATCAGCATCTTGATATGGCACACCTGTGAGGTGGGATGGATTATCTCAGCAAAGGAGAAGTGCTCACTGTCACAGATTTAGACTGGTTTGTGAACAATATTTGAGGGAAATGGTGATATTGTGTATGTGGAAAAAGTTTTAGATCTTTGAGTTCATCTCATACAAAATGGGAGCAAAACCAAAAGTGTTGCGTTTATATTTTGTTGAGTGTATATATATATATCTATATATATATATATATATATATATATATATATATATATATATATATATATATATATATATATATATATATTATCAAGTATTTGCTTTTATTATCTGTTTGGACGTGTCTGGAACCTGGCTCTAACTGGTTCAAGGGTTGAACATAAGAGTTAAGTACATTGTCTCGTATAAACATATTGTGTCCGCCATGTTCAAGGTCTTTTCAGGAAATGGAGTGTGTGTGGGACCCCATTCCTGGGGACCCGGGCCTGGTTTTCAACGTGACTTTCAATAAAATGAGGAATATATCAATTTCGTTCTTTGTAAGGGGCAGTATATTACATAATGAACCAAGAGAAATTACAATTGGAGCTGCGTGACCTGGATGTAAATCTGTTCCCGGCGAATGACAATGGCCCACACAATATATTCCAACCAACAAAAGCAGCGCCTTCACCGGATGAGCAGGAAACCTGTTATAACTGAATTTCTGCAATATTGACTACTGTAAAATTGACATTGGTTGTATTAAAGTGATGGTCTGGATCCAAAATTTTCATAGTTAACTTAGAGAGTTGTTGAAAGTCACAGTGGAATTTTTTTCTTCTCTTTCCTTCTTCTCTGATATTTACGGTAATTTTATTAGTTGGGGAAATGTCCAGCCATGGTTCGCTATCCGGCCAATGCCAAGGAGAAGGGCTTGAAGCGGGGGAGTGGAGGGTCCACCTTGTCATAGTGTTGCTATGATGAGACACGAATTATGTGATTCGCCTTGGTAATAAGTATTGAATTTAAATTTCATAATGTGGGGTGGCTTGCCATTACAGAGGGTCCCCTGGTTAGGCGGATTGGAAACTTTAAATTGTCCATAGGTATGCGTGCAGGTGTGAATGTGTTTGTTTGTCTATATGTGGCCCTGTGACAGACTGATGTAAATGGTAAATGGACTGCTTTTATATTCCATCTGCATCAGACGCTCAATGCGCTTTACAATAATGCCTCACATTCACCCCGATGTCAGGGTGCTGCCATACAAGGTGCTCACTACACACCGGGAGCAATAGGGGATCAAAGACTTTGCCCAAGGGCCCTTAGTGATTTTCCAGTCAGGCTGGGATTTGAACCAAGGATCTTCTGGTCTCAAGCCCAACGCCTTAACTACTAGACCATCACCTCCCCTAGGGAGGTAACTTTGGTGTCCTGTCCGGGGTGTACCCTGCCTCGTGCTCTATGACTGCTGGGATAGACTCCAGCCCCGTGACCGTTAATTGGACTGAAAATAAGTGTGAGTGTATATATATATACGAGGTCTATTAGACAATAAACCGACCCTTTTATTTTTTTTTTAACTATATGGATTTGAATGACGTGCGATTCCACCAATCATGCTTGAACCCTCGTGCGCATGCGTGAATTTTTTCACGCGTGTCGGTGACGTCATTTCCCTGTGGGCAGGCCTTGAGTGAGATGTGGTCCCGCCCTCTCGGCTGAATTCCTTTGTTTCACACGCTGCTCCAGACGGTGCGCGTTGCTTTATCAAAATTTTTTCTGGACCTGTGAGGAATATTAGAGAAATTAAGCTGGTTTTCGGTGAAAAGTTTAACGGCTGATGAGAGATTATGGGGTGTTTCTGTCGCTGTAAGGACTTCCCACGGAGCAGGACGTCGTGCAGCGCTTCCAGGCGCCGTCGTCGGCCTGTTTTGACCTGAAAACATCCTAATTTAAGGCTTAATTCACCCACGACGTCGTGAGAGAACAGAGAAGATTCAGAAGAGGCCGGCATGAGGACTTTATGCGGACATTCCACTGTTTAAGGACATTTTTGTAATGAAAGACGTGCGCGCAAATTCGCCGAGTCGTTTCCGTGACGACTCGGCAAATCTGTGTACGCCGCGACAGGAAAAACACCTCCGTGTTGAAAACCATTTGTAAAATTCAGGCGGCTTTTGATGGCTTTCAACAAGTGAATAACTGAGAAATTGTTTAACAGCTTGGGCATGTTCCAACTTGCCCGTTAAGGTTTCCAACGGAGGTGTTTTTCCTGTCACGACCCCCCGCGGTCGGGTCCGGCCCGACATGCGACTCTGCCCGCACGTTCTTTCATTACAAAATGTCCGTTAACAATGGAATGTCCGAATAAACTCCTCATGCTGACTTCTTCTGAAAGTTCTCTGTTCTCTGACGACTTACTGGGTCAACAGAGCCTGAAATGTGGAAGTTTTCAACTTGAAACGGCGAGACGCTGCCGCCTCGAAGCGCAGATCGCCGTCAGGCGCCTTGGGCCGTCCTTATGGCGACACTACCAGACCAAAATCTCTCATCAGCCGTTAAAATTTTTACCAAAAACCAGCTGAATTTATCGAATGGTATCCACTCAGTTGTGCCTTACAGCTTTGAAAAAAAGTTTTATCAAACAAAGCAACAGTCTCTGAGCCATTCATAAACAATGAAAAAATCGACGAGAGGGTGGGCCACTCCTCACTCAAAGACTGCCCACAGGCGAATGACGTAACCGACAGGCATGAAAAAACTCTTGCATGCCCACGAGGGTTCAAGCATGTCTGATGTAATCACACGTGATTCAAATCCATATGGTTTTTGAAAAAAATAATAAGGTCGGATACTTTTCTAATAGACCTCGTATATATATATATATATATATATATATGTATATATATATATATATATATATATATATATATATGTATATATATATATATATATATATATATATATATATATATATATATATATATATATACGAGCCCCAGGTTGATCAACTTAAGCACAGCGGAGTGTGGGGTTGGATTGCCTCCTTGACACAACTGACCTCTGGAAGAACCCTGCACTTAGCTTTTTCCTAGTTCTCACCCTTTTTGAGCAAATTATGGTCACAAAATTCACGGCTGTAGACTGTGTGAAATGCAAGGTTCGCATGGATTTCCAGGGCTTTAGCTCCACTTCTTTTTAATCCACATCGAGTCTTTGTGAAACATTTGACCTTGCTCAATATGGAGCACTTGAACAACAAGAGGTTGGCATATGGTGCACTTTGCAAAAAAATGCAAATCTGAACATACCTTGTGCAAGGCATGAGGAGCATTTTGAATAAAATTCCGTATTGTATTTGGATTTCTGTTGCCACAAGTTGGGGAACAGTGGTCTTCACTCAATTTTGACAAAATCTCTTATGGAGCATTTTCTACTTAAATAATTCTCATATACATAAATCTGCTTGCATGGATGACTTTGGACAACCATCCTGAGTGTAACGCCTTAACCAAACAGAAAGTGAAAGTGAGTTGTGTTGCAGTGTGACACACACATTCGCACATACTGTCTATAAAGTCAGCCTCCTTCTGAGCAGTCTGCAGGTAGACCTCTGCACCAATCACGAATCAGCTGGAGGTCAAAATGACAAACACAATAAAGGAGCAGATTCATCAGCCCCTGTGCTGTGACAGTAATTGTCCCTGCTCCGTGTCACAGTCCCCCTGTTACAAATACAAGCAATGCACCTCTGACAGGCGTGACACTGGTCACGTGCATTTAAGCCAGACGCCTCCTCTATTTGTTATGACACATTTTCAATCTGGCAAAGGGCCCCACAGAAGACAAACAACGTGCTACGTGGGAGGAGGAAGACAGGTCCCTCTGTTTGTAATTTAGATTGGGATTGAAGAGGTAAGACAAGAAAAATTCTGGTTAATAAAAAGCCCATTTTTGCCTTGATGCTAAACAGGAATATTACAAACAAGCCAAGTTAGATGTCTGTCTGTGGGGGACGCAGCAGCCCAGATCGATAGGTAGGATGTCAGATTAAATTGAGGTCACTCTTTGTCTCCCTACAGAGGTCCCACTTACGGCCTCTCCATCAAAATGTAGCCATGCGGTAAAGAAGGGCAAGGAGGCGGGGCGCTTATGTCCATGTGACCTCTGTCTTGTCTTTCTGTCCCCCAGTGTGTTCTGTGCGGGGACTGAAAGACGCTGTGCACGCCTGACATCCACACAACGGCTTCTTTGAGAGATCAATAATGTGTTGACATGTGATGTGATGTTGCTACTCAATTCCATCTAAATGTTAAACAGGCCGACTTTGGAGCTGTGCTGCTCAGCAGCTTAAACGTGCACATTCATGATGGCGAGCATGGTGGCATGAGCACTGTGCAGTGGTAATCATTTGGCAGTAATCAACAACAGGAAAAGGGCGCTCCACTTCCATTTCTTCAGATATGAATATTAACTGATGCAGAAAATGAATTTAAGTTTCTTTTGCAGGATCTTGTTCTCAGTTCCAGGAGTCTTATCACAACCAAATTCTGGGAGAATGTTAGCAAAGTATAGGGTACATTTGCCAGCAATCACATTGCATTTTGCCAGTTTGCTGTATCAGAATGTGTTACAGTGAACTAATCATTCCACTTGATGAGTTCTGCTTTGTTCTTTGTCAAAGTTAAGATTCGATTAGATAGAATTTTATTAATCCCTTGGGAAGCCTCCCCCAGGGAAATTGAGGTTCCAGCAGAACTATATAGTGGCACACAGGGTAAGAAGCACACGGAGTATCAAGAGTGAAAGTAAAAAAAAAACAAAAAACAGTTTGCAGATATAAATAGAAATAAATACCAGACATACTGATCACTACTGTTTTACTGGCTACTACTGTTCCTCTCCTTCCCGTCCTCTGTCTTCCTGTTACTCCTTCTCCCCCTGAGTGAGGAGTTGTACAGTCTGATGGCCTGAGGGACAAAGGAGTTTTTCTGTCTGTTGGTCCTGCACTTGGTAAGGACCAACAGCAAACTAATGGACCAGTTAGTTTGCTGAAGAGGCTCATGTGGTTGCCGATGACAGTGTGGGGAGGGTGACTGGCATCGTCCATAGTGTCCAGTGTTCTCTTTTCTGCCACCTTCACCAGAACATCCAGCTGATGCCAACCACGGAGATAGCCCGTCTGATCAGTATGTCCAGCCTGGATGTGCTGCCCCCTATCACACCACGGTGTAAAAGAGGACACTGGCTACTATGGACTGGTGGAACATCCACAGGAGTGGAGGAGAATATATCTGTTCAGGAGCTGTAAATAGTGATGGTGGATGAGGGTGGTAAGGAGCCACCAGGACCAGGAGGTTTATCTACCGGGTCACAATTGGTGACCTTTTATCCATTAATCTGTCCATCTATCCATGTAAACACCCATCCAACCACCAGAGTTCCTTCCAGAATTTGGACATGTGGGATCTACATGACTACATGACAGGACTGTTATGATTCGGCGCATGCCTATGGGTTGAGGACCACCATCTTGATGAAAACTGTGTAATGTACCCTGTATTTACTAATCTGGCACTAATACACACACTGACTCACCAATTAAAGTTCATTTCACTGAGGCTTTGCTGTCCACCTCTTGGTCATCGTTTGAGTCACTGTAACTGTAACCACTATGTACACAATTGCTTAGTTACCTCATTTCTCTTTCTTGCATGTGTGACAGTTCTTTGTTGTAATTTTGTTTTATTTGTTATTTAGTAATTGTTAGTACCGCCAAAGCAGATGGTCACCTTGCTGAACCTGGTCTGCTTCAGGTTTCTTCCTGTGATCAAAATGCATCAGGTAGTTTTTCCTAAACACTGCTACCAGTATGCTTGTTCAGGGGATGTTTAAGATAAGATCTTACTCATGCGTGGTGCCTTGGGGTAACATGCTGTAATTTGGCGCGATAAAATAAACTGAATAAATAAACAGGGAGTGGACTATCAACTGAAGCAGGTCAAACTTGAGTTTGTGGTTAATGGTTGTGAAAGGATCAACACTTGTCACATGACCCATATTAACAGCCATCATCTCACCCTGGGTCAAACCCTTTTGGCTTGAATGGATGAAGTAAATTGAGATACACCTGAGGCATCAAGGCTAAGAGGTTCCTCAGGTGCCTGTAATTCTTTATTCCATTCTTACTTAGAGAGTTGTTTCCTGCCGAGTGGTCTGAGGCACTATGATTAACAGTCACACTGCGTTCACATTAATATAAACTCCATGCAAAGAAAAATGTCTTTGGGCTGTCTTCCATATTTGAGTTTCTCCCATAATCCATCCTGCTGGAGACTGCTTAATATGTTCCAAATGCATTAACTGTTGTAGAGCAGCAGAGGATGTGAATGAATTATCGACAAACAAATCACGCACGTCTCTGATACTGCATCAGTTTCTTTCTTCTTTTTTTTTTTTGAAAGATACAAAATCACATTGTTTGTGGCTGTGGAAGAGACATGTTCTGGGTGAAGATTGCAATCAGTATCTCCTCAACCATAATCTTCCATATGAGTTTCAGTCAGGTTTCTGATTCTCATACTATACTGATACTTGTTTAATCCACCTGAATGATTATATAAAGTCTGAACAAGACAAAGGTAATTACATTGGGATGGTTCTTCTTGACCTTCAAAAACCCTTTGACACCATGGTCCATAGGATACTTCTTATGAAGGTGGATGCCATTGGACTTTAAAAATCAGTTATTAACTGGTTCCAATATACCTTAACAATAGGCAGCAGTGTGTGGATATTGGTGGTGGTATTGGTACCATCTACTCCAGTAAAAGTGTCCTGTGTTGTACTTCAAGGTTCAATGCTGGGTCCTTTGCTATTTCTTATTGTAGCCCGGACAAATAATCGATGTATTAAAAAGTCCATGGAGTAATAGTTAGTAAATAGATGAGTTCATAAATATATAAATAGGTTAAAAAGAGTAAATTCTAGGGGTGGGCAAACATAAAAAATCTTAATCGCATTAACTCAATGACTTTCTGTGATTAATCATGATTAATCGCATGGTACGAGGTATCTTATAAAACTAACCGGCAGTTTTATAAAAAAAAACTATATGGATTTGATTGACATGCGATTACACCAATCATGCTTGAACCCTCATGCGCATGCGTGAGTTTTTTCACGCGTGTCGGTGATGTCATTTCCCTGTAGGCAGGCCTTGAGTGAGATGTGGTCCCGCCCTCTCGGCTGAATTCCTTTGTTTCACACGCTGCTTCGAGATTACCAGACCAAAATCTCTCATCAGCCGTTAAAATTTTTACCGAAAACCAGCTGAATTTATCGAATGGTGTCCACTCAGTTGTGCCTTACAGTTTTGAAAAAATTTTGATCAAACAAAGCAGCAGTCTCTGAGCCATTCCTAAACAATGAAAAAATGGACGAGAGGGTGGGCCACTCCTCACTCAAAGACTGCCCACAGGCGAATGACGTAACCGACAGGCGTGAAAAAACTCTCGCATGCCCACGAGGGTTCAAGCATGTCTGATGTAATCACACGTGATTCAAATCCATATGGTTTTTGAAAAAAATAATAAGGTCGGATACTTTTCTAATAGACCTCGTATATGTGAAACCCAAAAATGAATTCAAAAGCCGCTTAAAAGCAGTTTTATTTGAAAATGTAAATGAACATTGCATAAATTTGAAAATGTAAATTTCAACTGAAACACACTAATGAAATCAAATATAAAACCACTGGCAGGTCATTTGTTATCCTGTTTCATATCAAAATAAAAATATTCATGTCCATGACTAAATGTACTAAAACAAATACATCACAATTGTACACATACCACAATTTGATATGTGTACAATTGTGACGTATTTGTTTTAGTATATTTAGATTTTGTTGTGATTTGGCACTTTATAAGCGATTAAATTGAATTGAAATTGAACATTTTATTGAGTCTTAAAGTAAATAAATATGAATTTGGTCACTGGATCCTTAAACTTTGTACATAATGAACTCTACATGGTGAATCCTTGATCTCTGGACATAAATAGGAATAAACAAAATCTGTAGTTTTTGTCAAAAGCATTTCCTTTCAGACATTGGCATGAATGTGTTTCCATATATCTGAGCTGAGCTTACAGCTACTGTGCTTCACTTCAGGATGTAATTTGACAAGAAAACACAGCACGTTTCATTTTGGAAGGAAAAAAAAACGTTTTAGTCGATTGTAGTTTCTTGTCTGTATTACATTTGGAAAGAGGTGTCATTTTATTTAAAGCGGCGATTCATTTTGAATTTATTAATTCCGACCAGACTCTCTCAGCCGCGCAGCGTTTCGAGCTGTGTGAACGGAACGGAGAAGGATTCTCGTTTCTTGACAGCAAGCAACAAGACAAGAGTCCCAGTTAGTGACTTTAATCCACACAAAAGTGACTGACGATATTTTAATGGCTTTGCGAGTGGTTAAGAAGCGGCTTGCTGTTTCTGAAGAGCAGTGAATCAAAGAACCAACGAGCTACTGGATCGAAGCATTGCTTCAATGGTTCATGGTTTCAAAGTGGAGCCGCGCTGGAGAAATAGTTTATTACAGACCAAACACTGAATATCCGACTTTATTTGTATGTCCGTATGACTCTGAAATTCGGAAAAATCCATATAATTTACGGACTATAGGTTGACATGAAAACCACCGAAAGGCTGTGTTCACCGCGGGGACACGTTCGGCTATTCGAGATTATTCAAGATTTTTTTTTTTTTACCGATGACGAACGATGCGTAAAAAAAAATTTGACCGATCCAAACCGGTCTGGATCCGTACCTGATCCTGTAGAACTTTGTACCGAAAATGTCCATTCAAAAGTTCGGCGTCTTTCTGCATTTTGTTTTGTTGTGCATTGCATAGCCTGTACTTTTCTCGATCCTAGTGTCGTTTTCTGTGTGAACTCAGCTATCAGCAGGAAGCAGCAGCATAAGCTCGCCCCCGACTGACGCTTTCAAAATAAAAGGCAACGAGCAACAGTCATAAAAGGCTCAAAAAAAAAAAAAAACTGCAGCGTTAAGGGGAGGAACAAAATTGTCGGCGATAATGACCTCAATAATTAAAGCAACGTTAGCGCGTTAACGTTGCCCAGCCCTAGTAAATTCATTTATTTTTGTTTATTAAAAATGTTCATTCTTAAAATGCAGTTACAAATTTGTTTTAAAAGTGTCATCGTACATTTAGATTATTTGATTTGTGGCACCTGTGAGATGTGTTATTTTCCTACGCACAGACTGTCCTTGAACGCCACGCGAGTTTTTTGGAGAGAACGCACTGAAGAAAGGTAGAGAGGGATCCGGTTCGGACGGCCATGGGTCGGCAGCTTTTCTTTAAGAGTTTGCTTGTCTTGTAAATATAACAGTTATCTTTGTTGTGGTTTTGTCCCTAAGATAATCCACTTTAATTATCTATGCTAAAGTTTGTGGTGGAGGACATTTGAGCTCCTACTCGAAGCTCTTTGAACTGTTTTTGCCGTTAGCTTCTGGCATAGCAATTAGCCGATGCTAATTGGTTCGCTAAAGGACTACTAAGCTGCCTTTTGCTAAATCAGCAGGACCGGGGAGCTTGTAGAGCATCGTTACCGAACTGGACAACGAGAGACTGGACCCAGAAAGTACTCTGAGCCACCTGCAGCACTCAGAGTGCCTCTGTGAACAGTGGGAGACAAGCACAAGGAGTTCGTGACCGGGTTTGGACCACGCACCTGTCTTACTAAAGGAGCTGTGACTGGTAATGCCGAGCTGTGTTTTCACTTGGACCGAGGACTACACAAGGCAGATTGAATCTGGTGGGATTAACATTTACACAAGGTACCTTAAATTTATTTTGTTTGCTCTTTGAGTGAAGTGATCTCTAAGTTTTTGGTCTCTACGAACACAAGCATCAATACAGGCCTGCAGCGTAGGGTTAATTTATGGTTTGCCAGCTTTAGCATTAGTTAAGAAACATTTCGTTAAATATATTGGACTGTCAATTTTGGGTAACACACTGTGTGTTGGATTTTTGTGTTTTAGTGGTGAAGAGCCTGCTATTAGTTTTTATTTTCTCTTAAAATCAGAAAACACTTTTTGTTTTATTTGCCATTTATTATTTTAATAAAAGGGTGGGTTATTGTTCATACGTTATACCTTGTGTCAGGTGTGCCTCATTATGCTCAGATTTGGTGTTTGGTCCTTAATTTTAATACAGTGCAGAGATCCAAAATAGTACTTAATCTTTTAAGTAAACATTGAGCAAGACAAACAGAACCCAGAGCCCACTAATTTAATTCGTGAGTATTAAAAGGGCTACATAAAATAGAGGCACCGCTGGGATTTTTTGGGTCTTTATAGGCACATTAAAGGGACACTACACTAAATTTTAACGTCACTTAAAAGTAACCAGTTCTGACATTTCTCACTCTAATTGGCTGCTGGGACAATGGCAGACTGCACCGAGCTTGCTGCAGAACTGAAGAGGTGGTGCCGGGGTGAAAGTTTGGAAGAAGCTAAGGCCCTCATGGTTATGGTGCCCGAAGATGTGGAGATAGACAAAATAGAGGAAACCCTAGAGACTGTTAAATGTTTGGGCCGAGTCCATGTCCAAGGCAGAATGTTCCACACCTCCCAAAACTGCATAATGGTTCTGTGTGAATGCAGAGAAGAGTGCACTGACAATGTACCTCCTGAAGTGCTTCATGAGGAAAGTGGGAAACTCTGGCCAGTAATCACATCAAGTGAAGTTCCAGTTGTAAGTGACTTTAATATCAAGTTGAAAACCCTGCTCGATGTTGAGGGCAAGACTATGGATGATATTAAAGGCCTATTGCCAGAATCCACTCCCAAGTCCAACTCCACTGAGTCTATCTTGCAAGTAGTTGGTGACTTCTTGGAAAAGGCTCGCAAGCCACAGGCAGAAGGTGGTTATCGGCGTTTACGCCTATTCTCAGGGAACCTGCTGGTTTCCCACAATGAGGAACCATTCGACCACTGGCTTGAACAGGCATGGCTCATGGTGGAAGAAAGTGACTGTACAGAGAGGGAGAAAAGGCACAGGATAATGGAAAGCTTAAAGGGGCCCGCATTGGAAATTGCAAAGTCAGTCAAAGATGCATATCCAGATGCAGACCCCACTGAGTACCTAGAAGCCCTAGAGAGCGCATTTGGTACTGCTGAATCGGGAGATGACCTCTACTTCGCCTTTCGGCTAATGCAGCAACAGCCAGCAGAAAAACTGTTTGATTTCCTAAGACGGCTGGAAAGAGCTCTCAATGAAGTTGTACAGAGAGGAGGATTTTCGGCTGATTGCAAAGACAAAGCTCATTTGGAACAGCTTTTGAGAGGGGCTGTTGCTTCAGATCTCATGCTAATTCATTTACGCTTACGAGAAAGCAAGGAAAAACCCCTAACTTTCCTACAGCTCCTAAACGAAATCTGTACAGAGAAAGAATATGAAGCTTCAAGGAGAAAGCTTACTACCTCTGTTCACCCAGTACAGACAAAACAATTTGCAGAGGCCAGCCATGCAGAATTACAAAATCTCAAAGCTGAGGTCAAAGAGCTCAAGACCAAGTTGGCTTCCTGCATGATAAGTTCCCAAGATGTAAAAGAGAAAAGTCACTGTGCTCTATCTGTGTCCACAATACAGCCAAGAGAACACAGTGGTGACACTGAGCTTGCAGCATTGAGGAAACAAGTCAAAAGACTACAGCAGAAAGTGGCTTAAAGGGATTCTGTTCAAGAAACCCCAGCAAAGCCGACTACAGTCGCAGCCGTGGAGGCTAAGCAAAAAACAAATACTCCCAACGGAAACAGGCAACAGTCAGATGAGCAGTTCTGCTATCGATGTGGGGAGAAGGGTCATTTTCTGGCAAAATGTCGCAATCCTGAGAATCAGACCAAAGTAATCAGAAAGCTCATCCAAACAGTAAAGACAATGAAAAGTAACCCAAGTACCAACACTAGTACCTCAGATATCGACTGCCATGTCAAGCACGGTCTGCTGACTTCCCCCACTCCAACTGGAATCCTCAAAGGTCTGAATGGACCACCCAGTGTCATACCACTAAAAGTCAATGGACAACCCTGCGATGCCCTATTCGACAGTGGATCTCAGGTCACCATCATCTTTGAGTCGTGGTACAAAAAGCATATATCCTCTGTTCCTGTGCATCCAGTTACTGGTCTCGACCTCTGGGGTTTAAGTGAGTCCAATGTCAGCTACCCCTATCATGGCTATGTTGTGGTTGATTTTGAGTATCCAGCTGAAGTTACTGGCACCAAACATACAGTAACAGTGCTAGCCCTGATTTGCCCAAGTCCAAAAGAAGAACAGATTCCAGTTATTGTGGGCACCAACACCAGCCATGTTCGCCATTTGGTAAAGCAATGCTGGAAAGAGGGCTTTGACATCACTAAAGCTCTTGGTATCCAAGCTGACCGTGAACTGAATGCTGCACTCACAGGCTCTGTTTCTTTAACCTCAACCGATGATGAGGTTGGCCGCGTGATATGGAAAGGTCCGAGTCCTTTGATATTGCCTCCTGGGAAAGACCTGCAAGTTTCCTGTAAGGTTGACTTCACACAAACTGTTGACAAAGAAATCCTAATGGTTGATTCTTCTCCATTAGCCCCTCTGCCTGGTGATGTGCTACTACAGCCAATGGTGATGTCCACCAATGCCGTGCAAGTTAACAACTTCAGGATTCTAGTCCAAAAGCAGTCCGTCAAAGAAACCATCATTCCCGTGGGGACAGTCATGGCCCACATGTATCACACTGAAAGTGTCCTCTCAATGCCACTCGAAAAGGCTGAAGCCCCCAAGATTGACGGCACTCTTATCAATTTTGGTGACTCCCCTGTGCCGACAGAGTGGAAGGATCGGCTTTAACAAAAGCTAGCTGAACGTTCTCAAGTCTTCTCAGTCAATGAGTGGGACGTTGGCCTTGCCAAAGGGGTAGAGCACAATATCCGTCTGTCTGACCAAAGTCCCTTTCGTCAAAGATCCCGACGGCTGGCTCCTGCAGACATAGAGGATGTGAGAAAGCATCTACAAGATTTGCTGTGTGCAGGCATCATCAAGGAATCCCATAGCCCCTATGCCTCACCGATTGTCATAGTTCATAAGAAAAATGGAACTATAAGAATGTGCATAAACAGCAGGACAGTGCCTGACCAGTACACAACCCCCTGCATTGACGAAGCACTTGACTCCTTGTCTGGAAGCAAATGGTTCTCCGTACTGGACTTGCATAGTGGTTACTACCAGATAGCAATGGCAGAGGAAGACAAGGAGAAAACGGCATTCATTTGCCCGCTTGTTTTTTTTTTCAATTCGAGAGAATGCCACAGGGAATAACTGGAGCGCCTGCAACGTTCCAAAGGTTAATGGAAAAGACAGTTGGGGATATGAACCTTCTTCAGGTCCTGGTCTACCTGGATGACCTGATTGTCTTTGGAAAGTCACTGGAGGAACATGAGGAAAGGCTCCTCAAAGTGCTGGATCATCTCGGAGAGGCCGGACTAAAGATCTCCCTGGACAAGTGCCAATTCTGTCAGCCTCAGGTGAAGTACCTCGGACATATTGTGTCTGCCCAGGGCGTCTCTCCCGATCCACAGAAAATTGAGGCCATAACCACTTGGCCTCAGCCCCAAGATCTAAAGGCTCTGAGGTCTTTTTTGGGTTTTTGTGGGTACTACCGAAGGTTTATAGCCAACTATGCCACTATTGTGAGACCACTTACAGAGCTGACTAAAGGCTATGCTCCAACCCAAAAGAGCTGGAAAAAATGCCCAGAACCCACCAAAACTTACTTGAAAGAGTCAGAGCCCTTTGGTGAGCGGTGGGATGACTCCTGCACCCAAGCTTTCCACCATATAATCTACTGCTTGACCCATGCACCCGTACTAGCCTTCGCAGATCCTGCCAAGCCATACATGCTTCATGTGGATGCTAGCTTCAAAGGACTCAGCGCAGTCCTCTATCAGCAGCAAGAGGATGGCTTGAGGCCAGTTGCGTTCTCTAGTAGGAAACTGAGCCAGTCTGAAAAACGGTACCCCATACATCAGCTGGAGTTCCTGTCTCTAAAGTGGGCAGTGGTGGAGCGCTTTCATGATTATCTGTACTGAGCTCATTTTACGATACATACCGATAATAACCCTTTGACATACGTGCTCTCGACAGCCAGGCTCAACGCAGTGGGGCACACATGGCTTGCTGCTTTGTCCACGTATGACTTTGATGTCCAATACAGAGCGGGAAAGCACAACATTGATGCAGACATTCTCTCCAGACGCTTTCCTGATGCAGACCCAGCCACTGAATGGGAAACCATATGTGAGTCAGCAGTTAAGTCGATCTGTCAAAGAGTCCAGGTGTCTGAAATATCAGATAGTCCTCCTCGGTGTGTAGACCAAGTTGGAGCTTCCCCAGATTGTGTTCCAGATCTCTATGCCTTCCCACTGCAAATGGAGCTTCAGTCATTGGAACATGTTTCAAATGTTGATCTGGCAAATGCTCAAAAACAGGATCCAGTAATTGGACCTGCCATCCAAGCACTGCAACAGAACCAGTGGACAGACACAAGTCCTGAGATATCACACATGAAACGTGAAAAAGACAAACTGACTATGCGAGATGGATTGCTCTATCGTGTCACCAAGCGACCTTGTGATGAAGAGGTAACCCAGCTCGTCCTGCCCAAACAATACCATGGCAGTGTACTAAAATCTGTTCACAATGAGTCGGGACACCTTGGCATTGAAAGAACCATTGACTTAATTTGTAAAAGGTTCTTCTTGCCAAAAATGTCACAAGATGTTGAGCATCATATCAAAAACTGTGGCGAATGTGTCACATGCAAGTCTCCTGCCCAGAAAGCTGCACCGCTTCACCAGATTTCCAGTAGCGGTCCTATGGACTTGGTGTGCATCGACTTCCTCTCCATGGAGGCAGATTCGAGAGGCATGGGAAATGTATTGGTGGTCACAGATCATTTTACACGCTATGCCCAGGCGTTCCCAACCAAGAGCCAAACTGCTCAAACGGTGGCCAAGACCCTTATTGATAAATATTTTGTCCACTATGGCCTACCAGCCCGCATCCATTCCGATCAGGGCCATGATTTCGAAAGTAGCCTGATTAAAGACTTACTCAAGATTATGGAGATAAGGAAGTCACGGACTACCTCTTATCATCCACAAGGACACCCGCAGCCTGAGAGGTTCAACCGCACCTTGCTCTCTATGCTGGGCACTCTGAGTGAAGAAAAAAAGAGGCAGTGGAGTCAACATGTCCCTTATTTGGTCCATGCCTATAACAGCACAAAATGTGATGCTACTGGTTTTTCACCTTATTTTCTCATGTTTGGCCAAGAAGCAAGGTTGCCAGTAGACCTGTGTTTTGGGACATCCCTTGACACAACTGTGGAAAGTCACTCGTTATGTGTCAAAGTTGAAGGAAGATCTGCATCAAGCCTACAAGTTGGCCTCTGAGACAGCAGACAAAGCTCATCAGAAGAACACGAACAGTTATGACAAAAGAGTTGGTTTCCAGTCCTTAGAAGTTGGCGACAGAGTCTTACTACAGAACTGGGGCCTAAAGAGAAAACACAAGTTGCAACCAAGATGGAGTCCAGTACCTTACAAAGTTGTTGGGAAAATGCCAAACCTTCCTGTCTACCAATTGAAAAAAGAAAGTGGGAGTGAAGAAGTTAAGACAGTCTATAGAGACCATATACTGCCTATTGGACAGCACGTGAAACTGCCAGTCCCCCACAAAGAAAAGAATGGTTCAAAGGCTAAGCCCTCAAAGCAACCGACAGTTGTGCTGGAGCCTCAAGATACAGACTTGTCCTCCGAGTATGACTACTATGAACCTCAAAGACCATATTACACAAGAGAAAGAGTTCAAGAAGGTATAAGGTATGCCCTCAGACCCCAAGAGATACTGCAAGAGACTCTAATCAATGACCAAGAAAGTGACGATGATGAAACCTCTTCAGATGAGGAAAGTGCAAATGACGAAGCACAACTGGAGGATGTTATGGAGCCTAATATGGTTAGAGAGCCTGAGACAAATCAAGAAGAATTGGACCAAGAAGACGTGCAAGTCCAGGTGCTTACCTCAGAGCCGGAGAGGGACACCCGAACGCCACGGTCTGTCAGGGTCCCAAAACTGAAAACACCTCGTAATCATTTGGCTACAACTCCTGACATTAAGCCTAAGAGAACCGTTAAACCAGTAGTACGTTTAACTTATGATGAACCTGGAAAAGCTAAAGATCAGCCAATCACAATCATTCATAGAGGGGTTGTGATTACTATTGGACAAGATTAATATGCACCGTACACATAAGGGTTATACTACTTCTCTGGTTTAGAGTTCTTTGGTAGTCTGTTGGGGACAACAGACATTTAGAGGGGGGAGGGTGTAGCCCGGACAAATAATCGATGTATTAAAAAGTCCATGGAGTAATAGTTAGTAAATAGATGAGTTCATAAATATATAAATAGGTTAAAAAGAGTAAATTCATTTATTTTTGTTTATTAAAAATGTTCATTCTTAAAATGCAGTTACAAATTTGTTTTAAGTGTCATCGTGCATTTAGATTATTTGATTTGTGGTACCTGTGAGATGTGTTATTTTCCTACGCACAGACTGTCCTTGAACACCACGCGAGTTTTTTGGAGAGAACGCAGTGAAGAAAGGTAGAGAGGGCTCCGGTTCGGACGGCCATGGGTCGGCAGCTTTTCTTTAAGAGTTTGCTTGTCTTGTAAATGTAACAGTTATCTGTGTTGTGGTTTTGTCCCTAAGATAATCCACTTTAAGTATCTATGCTAAAGTTTGTGGTGGAGGACATTTGAGCTCCTACTCAAAGCTCTTTGAACTGTTTTTGCCGTTAGCTTCTGGCATAGCAATTAGCTGATGCTAATTAGCTCGCTAAAGGACTACTAAGCTGCCGTTTGCTAAATCAGCAGGACCGGGGAGCTTGTAGAGCATCGTTACCGAACTGGACAACGGGAGACTGGACCCAGAAAGTACTCTGAGCCACCTGCAGCACTCAGAGTGCCTCTGTGAACAGTGGGAGACAAGCACAAGGAGTTCGTGACCGGGTTTGGACCACGCACCTGTCTTACTAAAGGAGCTGCGACTGGTAATGCCGAGCTGTGTTTTCACTTGGACCGAGGACTACACAAGGCAGATTGAATCTGGTGGGATTAACACTTACACAAGGTACCTTAAATTTATTTTGTTTGCTCTTTGAGTGAAGTGATCTCTAAGTTTTTGGTCTCTACGAACACAAGAATCAATACAGGCCTGCAGCGTAGGGTTAATTTATGGTTTGCCAGCTTTAGCATTAGTTAAGAAACATTTCGTTAAACTATATTGGACTGTCAATTTTGGGTAACACACTGTGTGTTGGATTTTTGTGTTTTAGTGGTGAAGAGCCTGCTATTACTTTTTATTTTCTCTTAAAATCAGAAAACACTTTTTGTTTTATTTTATTTGCCATTTATTAATAAAAGGGTGGGTTATTGTTCATACATTATACCTTGTGTCAGGTGTGTCTCATTATGCTCAGATTTGGTGTTTGGTCCTTAATTTTAATACAGTGCAGAAATCCAAAATAGTACTTAATCTTTTAAATAAATATACAGCAAGACAAACAGAACCCAGAGCCCACTCATTTAATTCGTGAGTATTAAAAGGGCTACATTATTTATGATAATGGCATACATTCTGCAGTTAATTGTAAATCGCTGATTCTGCTCTCTTGATAGCTGTCAAAGGTATTGATATCCACCTACAGCTGTCATCTGAACTTCAGTCTTTTTTATTGGCCTATTGATTGCAAGCTTTCTTGGCACCAAGGGAAGATGGAATTCATACTGTTTGGCTCAAAAAAGAGACTCAACATTTGTGACTATTAATGACACCTGCAATAATCAAACCCTTCCTAGCAAAACTTGTATTAAGCATCTTGGTGACCAATCTTTATCTGAGATCTTAAAAGTAAACACTATTATATGTAAATCTAATACCAGACTGAAGTTCTTGTGTAGACAGACTTAAACAGCTACAACTAAGTCATATGCACAACATAATTCACAGCAATGCACCCCATTATTTAACTTCTTCGTTTGTTTTAAATCCATGTTAACAGAACCCCTGCTCTCTTAAATCTTTTGATCATTCCTCTTTTTTGTTTTACTGGTGGCAGGTTGTGGAATAGCTTACCAGGGCATATTAAAACTCATTCCAGTAAAGCCTGTTTCAAAGATCAGGTTAGAATTTTTTTACTTGATTGCCTGCTAGAAGAGGAACCTAACCCTTTTATTACGTAAGAATGAAATTGTAAGCACTGTTTCTCATCCCGTCTGTTGTTAATCAGTGAAATCACCTGGTGGAGTTGGTGGTTACAAAGAAACCTGCACCCTCTTTGCCTTTTCTGGAGTCAGGTTGACACCTATGAATCTCTCTGTGAAAATGCCAGACTAGAATTGTTTTCCTTCATGCACAACTTCATATGATATGAAACTGCTGTGTCAAATTTCATTGAATTCCACAAATCAGTTTAGTGGGAGCTGGTGGTTTTTCATGGTTTCATGCAGCATATTCAAATGTTTGTGGTGATAGAATTTCAAATCATTATCCAAGAATTTTCTTACATCAGCCTACCCAGAAATAATAAACTCCACCCTCATAAGCACATTCTGGAAGAACTGATTCTTTATTTATGTATTTATTTATTTTTGTCAGTTAGGATTTAAACATCCCTCACAAAACAACTGTATCACTGTGAAAGCTAAAAACCACAAATTAACAAGAACAAATGTGATTTCATGTCATAGGTTATCAATTTTTTATTTATTTATTGCAGTAAAATAAGATTTTGTATACAATTATGAAATATTTATATTTCTACAGACATCCACCCATACTCAATTACTCCAATTAAGGGTCACATAGGGTTGGAGCCTATCTCAGCAGCCACAGGGCATGAGGTGGGGTACACCCTGGACAGAACACATGGAGACAAATACATTCACACCTATGGTCAATTTAAAATTTCCAATTCACCAAACCTACATATTTTTGGATATGGGAGGAAGCCAGAGCACTGGGAGGGAACCCACACAAACACAGGGAGAACATGCAAACGCCACACAGAAAGGCTACAGGTGGGAAGCAATCCCATGACCTTCTTGCTGTGAGGCAGCAGTGCTAATTATTATGATTGTTTTTTTTTTTATTTTCTTTATTATTATTATTATTCATTCATTGATTCATTTTCTATACCTGCGTATAAGGGTAAAGGGTCACAGGGGGTTGGCTGGAGCCTATGCTAGCATCCATAGGGCAATGAGGCAGGGTACACCCTGGACAAAACACCAGTCTGTTGCAGACACTACTGCAACTACTACTACTACTACTAATGATAATAATAATAATAATGACAAATTTTAAACAAAACAACTAAAATTAAACAATATAAAGTAAAAAACTTGGAGGCCTAATGCCATGTTCCAAGTCTGAAGGTGATAACTTTGAGTCGGCATATCTCACATGTTTTTAACATGTTTGTATGCCTACTCATTGAGATACTTTCTTGCACCATCTTGTGAGAGGGATTGTCATGAGTTTATGACCCATCAGCATGCTGACAGAACCTGTCAGATAAATTTATTACATAAAAAGTGTTAAAGTAATTCTGCATAGTGCTCACTGTGCACGGCATGTTGCCGTGAGGTCAGATCAACAAATTCAGTCTACATAGATCTTGCCTCAGTTTCCGACTTAGGATTCCAGCTCGAATCGTCATTCCATTGCACTTTTCCAAGTCTAAGCTCATTTTTTCTGAGTTCAGAGTACAATGGGGGCAGCATAAGAACAAGGTGGTGTCACCTTGATGCATGCACACTCCCAATGGGTTTAGTCAGTTAATGAAATGAGAGCATATCTAATCCAGTTATTATGAATTGAAGGTGAAAACAACAATCTTGGACTGAATCAGTGTTGGAGTAAATCATGGCACCTCAGAGTTCATGTTTTCTGCTGTTCTTCTGTATTAGGGAGATTTCTGAGTCTTACTGTGGTGTTTGCGTCTGTCTGTCTGATTTGTGCCTTTTGGTTTTGGTCTGCGTTTAGTCTTGAATGTTTCTGGTTTTGTGTTATGGTCTGTTGCCGTGCCCCTTTTGGTTTCCTGTGTGTGTGTGTGTGATCCCTTGTCTGTCGTTCTTGTCATCTCTGTGCCTCTTGTGTGTGTGTGTGTGTGTGTGTGTGTGTATAAGTACACTGCCTGTCTCGGTCATTTGTCTCTGTCCATGTGTTCAGTCCCCATTACGTGTCTCTGTGTTGTTTCATTTACATCTTTTGTCGATTGGGTTATTTGGTTTGTCCCCCGTGTGCGCAGTGTTATTTCATATTGCTTGTGTGTTTTATTTCGGGATTCAGGTTTTGGTTATTGTTTAGTTCTGACTGTCGATTGTGTTCTGATTACCACGTTATTGTGTTCTTTGTTTTCATGTTAGTTTTTACACTGTTGCACTTTGTCCACTTTTTAGTTCTACATTGGTTTCTGTATTCTGATTTCTCTTCTTCTTCAGTTAGGTTTTGGTGTTGTGACGATTTATTTTCCACTCACTCTTAGATGCCTGTTGAGTTGTTTATCACTGGCAAATGTCTGATTAGATTTTAGTCACCCTGTGTTCTGTGTATTTCCATGTGAGTCTTTGGTTCCTATTCTTATTTAGTACACCTGTTAACGTTAGTCATTTAGTATTTAAGCTGTCACCTGTTGGTTAGTCTTTGCTGATTTGTTCTTTTTGTCTGCTTCTTGTGTGCTCTGCAAGTATGTTGTTATTCTCTGTGATTAACCAACCCTGTTGCTGTCAAGCTCATTCTGGTTAATGTTTGTTTGTTTTCCTTGTAGTCTCCCAGTTGTGTGTCACTACCACATTTGGACTTATTTTTGTACAGATCACCTCACGCACCGTTTAAACCATTTACGTTTGGCTCTGCCAATAAACCACTTGGCTTTTGACACACTCCTCGTTTCATCACTGTCTGCAATTTTTGGTTCAGCTTACAAAAAATTGGAACAGTCTTAAATTGTGTTGCTTTGGGAGGCTGCAGCTACTTTTCTTTCCATTGACAGTTTTGACACTTTAAAGACACTTGATTTTTTTTTTTTTTTTTTTTTTTGCCACATTGTGTGTCTGCGTTTATTTTGATTGATACGTTTTGAGCCTGACCCAGAAAAAAAGAGGGTAGAGCATGATTCTTCATCTTTTGCATTCTGAGAAACCAACACTTCTTGAGAATGTGTGAAGTTTTGACTCACTAAGTACAAAAGTTGTACGTAGAAAAGTTGGTTTCTCAGAATGCAAAAGATGGAGAACCACACCCTACTTTTTCTGGGTCAGCCTCAAAGCTTATCAATAGTCTCACATTTCATTTAATATCAATGGTGCTGGAACATTGTCTGTTTTTATGAATTAAGCCACACAGCACTACCAGGGTGAAGTTATGAAATGATTCATTCTGCAGTCAGTTTGTGAATGTTTTTAATTCATAAACCGCATAATCTCATGTGCAAGTGCTATTATTTAAGCGGAAGAGGAGGAGGCAAAAAAAAAAAAAAGAATTCTGGCCTGTAAAAGTGCCTCAATAACAAGAACTTTTTTAAAAAGATGCTGTTGGGAAATACTTATTAATTTGCTACAAAGGTCATTTTGAGTTTCATTATTTACCCTTTGTTTTTTTCTTTTAGTAATTTATTTTGCATAGCAAACCAGCTGAACCTTTTATGCAGAGCAATGCATCTCCAACACTAATGCTGTAATGAAATGTGTGTGGCCAAAGTGTTTGTGAACACATCCCAAAAGTAATAACCACTCTTTTTAGAATGAACACAGCACATTCAGCATTGCAGATCCCTTGAAATGGAACATTCAGTTTTCCATAACTATCATCTCTGGCAAAGCATTATAGGAGAATTGGATCGGTCCCGGTGTGACTCATCTCTACACTCAGATCTCATTAAGCATAGGTTAAAGTCACCCATCTCCCATGGAAATTGCTCTGAACGGCAGGAAAATGTATATCATTGAGGTGCTCACCAAAAAATGGTCTGACCCCCTTTACGAAGACCCACACCTCCCCCCACCACCCCATCCTTCTCAGGGTTCTTCTTATAAATCCTTAAAGAGGACCCCGACTCCAATGTATGGCAACACCATCAATATTGATGTGGGAGAAAGTTCTTCCAAAGCTGCCTCAGTCACGGAACATTAATATTGATAGTGTTGTGCACCAGCCCGGACGCTCTAAAATGGTAATGGCATCTGGTCAGGGGGTTAGAGGCCAATATCTTTGCTGAATATGGACATAGCTGTTTAGCTGCAGGCAGGACAGGAGGCCATGCCAATCATGGTGTCCTCTCCATCATCATGACCAGCCAAAGAAGGGCATGTCCTTGCTCACCATAGAGATTTGACTTTTTCCTGTTTGATTTGGTTAATCTAAGGTACTTTCCCAGACTCACCCACTGCGGCGAACTATTTATTTTAACTGATGTCTTCCAAAATGAAGGCAAGAAAACATCTGGATTGTGTAAATATTAACACAACAACACTAAACAAGAAGCAAATATTTGTGGTATTTATAGTACCACATAAAATCTTACACAATACCATTTTGCTACAATTTGTTAATGTTAAAACATTAATCAAAAGTTAATTAAAGAACATGTCAACTGCCCTGTTTTAAAAAACAATTGCTATGATAGACTAAACATCCTAAGCTTTATTTCCATATGGCTACAATGCTTTAACCTGGAGCAGATGTAGCTTGCACTTCATCATGGCGTCCTCTGCTTGTGCAAACATATGATTGCACCGAGGTTGTTTTCTGGGTCGCTAAGCTAAATATTTCAGATGGTTTATTTTTAGCGCCGTCTGTTTCTACTTTGTGCGTGCTCCGCTTGTATGTACACAGATGCACACTTGTGCATTTCTCACTCGTTCACACTACGCAGTATCTTGTTTGACCCACTAAGTCATCTTCACATAGCCCAGGGGATCCATCCATTGAATGTTGGCTGCAGAAGCAGGTCATAATAATTGGTTCCCAAATGTGTGCTAACACTTTCAGTGATATACAAAACCTGTATTTGCTATTTTGAGAGTTGTTTTAGTCTCTATATCATTTATACCAGTGTAATAGTTACCAAACAGTCACATTTTAGCTAATGTTCTTCTCAAATCAATAAGAATTAGAGGCATGTAAATACCGTGATATATTATTATATTATCTACTGTATGTGTGCCCAGTTTTACAGCTCTCATTTCTGGTCAGTTCAGTTTAATGCATTTTGTGTTACAGTTCAATGGCTATTCATTGATATTCCTTTGCTAAGACCCAAATGGCTTAATTGGGCAGCACCGTCTCATTTGAGGGTGGGCAATAAAAGGGTAAAATATGACGCATATGACAGAAACATGGCACTTTCTCTGAGATTTTGGACAAAATACACGCAAACAAAGTGAAATGCAAAGAAAAGCGAGAGCTTAAGTGCAGTAGAGCGCACACTATAGCCAGCAACACTGCCATCTGCTGGATGACAGTGTGAGTAGCGACGAACATACAGTGAAGAAAATAAGTATTTGATCACCCTGCGATTTTGCAAGTTCTCCCACTTAGAAATCACGGAAGGGTCTGAAATTTTCATCTTAGGTGCATGCCCACTGTGAGAGACATAATCTAAAAAAAATAAATAAAAAAAAAAATCCGAAAACCACAATGTATGATTTTTTTTTAATAATTTGGGTAATTTGTTTAATGTATTAGCAATTTCAGAAACTTGGATAAAAAATGATGAAACAAACAACTTTATGTTAGAAGATTATGAGATGTTTCCACAGAGCAGAAACAAAAAAAAATGGAGGTGGTGTGGCATTATATGTGGATAAAAACTTACATGCAAAACAGATTGACAACATGACATTGGCTATTGATGATATTATGGAGTGTATAACAATTGAATTGATAATGGAAAACAGAAAAAATATATTGATTACGTGTGTTTACAGATCTCCTGGATCAAGTATTGAAATGTTTACGGAAATGCATAACTTGTATACGAAAATGGAACATAAAGATGTTTTTATATGTGGGGATTTTAACATAGATTTATTAAAAATGAGTACACATAAGCCTACATAAGCCACATAAGCCATCCAAAAATAACTAAACCAACCACAATCACTGCACAGTTCATCACTAATTGATAATATTTTCACTAACATATTAAACAATGACATTTCCAGTGGCATATTAATAAATGATATAAGTGACCACTTACCAGTATTTTTAACTATGAAAATAAGTTATAACTATAGGAAAGCCAAGAAAAATATTAAGATTACTAATTTCATCAGAGTAAAAACAAATGAATCAATAATGATATTCAAACAAAGTCTATTAAAACAAGACTGGAAAGTAATATTAGATGAAGCTGAGGTTAACTCGGCTTATAACACTTTTTTGAATAAATTTTTGACTCTCTATGATCAATGTTGCCCTGTGAAATCAATCCAAATCAAACAAGCTAAAACCAACCCATGGATGACAAGCAGTTTAATTAATGCCTGTAAAAAGAAAAACTGGCTATACAGGGTATTTATTAAAGAAAGAACAATCAAAACAGAAAATAAATATAAAATATATAAAAATAAGTTATGTGTATTAAGAAATTGTAAAAAGATGTATTATAAAACACAACTACAACAAAACAAGGGAAATATTAAAGGTCTCTGGAATGTAATAAATAGTGTCATCAGGAAAAAGGAGAACTGTAGTACCTTGCCGGACTATTTCATTGACAGTGATAAAAAGATCTATAACAACGAAGAGCTAGTAAATGCATTTAATCATTATTTTGTCAATATAGGGCCAGAATTGGCAGCTGAAATAAAAATGCCATATTCAGCCTCAGAAATAGGTACTGAACAAGTAAACTCAAATTCATTCTTTCTATCAGCAACAGACGAAATGGAAATAATAAACACTGTTAATGAATTGAAGGCAAAAAAATCAGTAGATTGCAATACGCTGGACACTACAATAATTAAACAAGTCATTAATGAAACTGCAAAACCTCTAAGTCATATCTATAACTTATCTTTTATTAATGGAGAGTTTCCAAGTCAAATGAAGATTGCCAAAATTACACCTATATATAAAAGTGGAGATAAGTATCTATTCTCAAATTATAGACCTATATCTGTGTTATCTCAATTCTCCAAAATTTTAGAAAAACTATATACAGTTCGGTTAGATCAATACATTGAAAAGTTCAATATATTAAATGATAACCAGTATGGTTTCAGAAAAAATAGATCAACAACTTTAGCTTTAATTGATTTAGTGGAAGAAATAACAAATAATATTGATAAAAAGAAACATACAATGGCGATCTTCATTGACTTAAAAAAGGCGTTTGATACTATTAACCACAACATATTATTCCGTAAATTGGAAAAAAATTGGCATAAGGGGTATTGCACTAAATTGGCTTTAAACAACAGGCAACAATATGTACAAATATGAGAATATAAATCTTTGTTTAAACAGATACATTGTGGAGTTCCACAAGGGTCCGTTTTAGGACCTAAACTTTTTTTAATTTATATTAATGACTTGCAATTCATCTCTGAAAAACTGAAATTTATCCTCTTTGCTGATGACACAATGATAGTATGTTCTGGGGAAAACCTGGAACAACTCGTGATCGAAATGCAAATAGAAATTATTAAATTAAAAAATTGGTTTGATAGTAATAAATTGTCACTTAATATTTCAAAGACAAAACCAGGGACAAAACTGTAGACCTGCACAAGGCTGGGATGGACTACAGGACAACAGGCAAGCAGCTTGGTAGAAGACAACTGTTATGCTTATTTATTAGAAAGTGAAAGAAACACAAGATGACTGTCAATCTCCCTCGGTCTGGGATTCCATGCAAGATCTCACTTTGTGGGGTAAGGATGATTCTGAGAAAGCTCAGAACTACACAGGAGGACCTGGTCAATGACCTGAAGAGAGCTGGGAGCACGGTCACAAAGATTACATTAGTAACACATGATGCTGTCATGGTTTAAAATCCTGCAGGGCAGCAAGGTCCCCACTGCTCAAGCCAGCACATGTCCAGGCCCGTTTGAAGTTCACCAGTGACCATCTGGATGATCCCGAGGAGGCATGGGAGAAGGTCATGTGGTCAAATGAGACCAGAATAAAGCTTTTTGAAATCAACTCCACTTACCATGTTTAGAGGATGAGAACAACCCCAAGAAAACCATCCCAACCGTGAAGCATGGGGGTGGAAACATCATAGTCTGGGGGTGCTCTTCTGCAAATGGGACAGGACGACTGCACCGTATTGAAGGGAGGATGGATAGGGTCATGTATTGCGAGATTTTGGCAAACAACCTCCTTCCCTCAGTAACAGCATTGAAGATGGGTTATGGCTAGGTCTTCCAGCATGACAATGACCCCAAACACACAGCCATGGCAACTAAGGAGGGGCTCTGTAAGAAGCATTTCAAGGTCCTGGAGTGCCCTGGCCAGTCTCCAGACCTGAACTCAACAGAAAATCTTTGGAGGGAGCTGAAACTCCAAACCTGAAAGATTTGGAGAAGATCTGTATGGAGGAATGGACCAGAATCCCTGCTGCAGTGTGTGCAAACCTGGTGAAAAACTACAGGAAACGTTTGACCTCTGTAATTGCAAACAAAGACTACTGTACCAAATATTAACATTGATTTTCACAGTTGTTGAAATACTTATTTGCAGCAGTAACATATAAATAAATTATTAAAAAAAAAATCATACATTGTGATTTCTTGATTTTTTTTTTTTTTTTTAGATTATGTCTCTCACAGTGGACATGCACCTAAGATGAAAATTTCAGACCCCTCCATGATTTCTAAGTGGGAGAACTTGCAAAATCACAGGGTGTTCAAATACTTATTTTCCTCACTGTATTTGTGAAACTCTGAGTAGCATTGCATTGAGAATGTCTCAATATTGCATAACTGAGCAAAGTGGTGAATGCGTGTGATTGGTGATCCACAAATGCTGAATCACACTTCACACTTCAACAGAATTTTCAGTTTTGCAAATGCCTTTTTTTTTTTTTTTTAACAAATGAAAAAAATTATATATTTCTTATTCACCTTTATTTAACCAGGTAAAAAACTCATTGAGATTAAAACCTCTTTTTCAAGAGTGACCTGGTCAAGATGGCAACACAGAAGAAAAGTAGTTACATCAAACACAAAACACACACATTCAAGAAACAGAATTGCAATACATAGTTACAGAACGCAATTACACAGTCCAATTGTCCTTAACTCTCTGTCCTTTATGATTGTTTTAAATTCTCCCAAAGTTACAAGGTGTGTCAATTTGAGGTCCTTCTGCAAAATATTCCATGTGGACGGGGCAGCAACTTTAAAAGCCTTTTTGCCCAATTCAGTTCTAACTCTTGGGACCTGTATCAGTATAACGTCCTGAGAGCGCAGGCTATAAGCACTGAGGTTTCTACACATATATGAAGGCAGAAGTCCAAGAATACATCTATAAATAAAAATCAGCCAATGAGAGCGTCTACGAACAGACAAGGATGAACAATGTGCAGCGGCATATAGTGAGCAGTGATGTACACAATAACTGCAGCCAGTAATAAAACGTAAAGCACAATGGTATACAGCATCCAGTTTCAATTAAAAACTGATGAGGAGCATTCATAAAAAGCAAGTCTCCATAGTCCAATAAGGGCAGAAAGACTGTGGTAATCAGTTTTTTCTAGCTTGCAATGAAAAACATGATTTATTTCTAAAAAAGAAACCCAGTTTCAATTTCAGTTTAAAAACAAGTTTATCAATATGCGATTTAAAAGACAAGTTCTCATCAAGTAAGATGCCCAAGTATTTATAAGATGTGACCGTTTCAATTTCTGCTCTGTAAATGGTTGACAACTTAGGAAGGGAAAATGGAAGCTGCTTGCCATTTGAAAACAGCATAGTCTTTGATTTGTAAATAGACATTTATTTGTAAAAACCAACACACAAGTTACTAATCAGAAATTTGTGTTTGCAGGTCACAAAGCACATGTACAAATCAAGGGATATTTGTAAAGCACCATCTGTGCATTTGCAAGTATTAATGAGTCAAATTTAACTCCATAGTTGTACTGGCGAGAGAGCATAACTACATAACATTAACTGTGTAAGCTAACACTTACCGACACTACCTCTCCAATTTGCCTCATCTTCCCTTCTCCACTGGGAACTGAAAAAACTGCACTTTTCACGACTGCTTCAAACAAAACAAAACAGTAAACCATTTTCCCATGTGAAGTTATGCTGTGTATATATTGCACAACGGGAGTGGCTCTCCCCATAAGTGGTCAAATCCCGAGATATCGCGCAGGGTTCAAATGAGACTGCGCTGCCCTATTGATAAAGCTTCACGCTCCACCCCTTCATGTACGTTCACCCAAAAATGGAATGTGTCTGTTCTTTACACTAAGTTTCATTAAAACTTGCCTAGCTATCTTCAGATCCAATTAGTACAGATTCATAAAATCTGAATACTCTATTACTGAAAATACAGGCGTATGCTTAACTTTACCTAATAAACACAAAAAAAGGACTAGTGATTCAGGGTCACCACTCGGGATGTAAATGGTCTTCCTGACACAATTCCAGCTGTCCATGCAGTTGAATGGGGCATGGGTGGCCTTGAACTGAAAACCTTCTGTTTGGGACTCAAGCACACTAACAACTGGATAATTATTTCTTGAGCCAGCAAACCAACAAACAGGTGTGTGGAAAACATAATTATCTCAAGATTTAAGCCAGCACAAAAATAAACCATATCATGTCACTTGTATATGACAATGAATCATCAGGATGAAATGGAACGCTGTAAGTGCTGCAAAGGTGAGCGATCACTGATCTGAAAAAGGTTTTTTTTTTCCACAATATGAGAAGCAGAATGATTGGAACCAGCCCAGAGGTAAATGTCTTGTGATAGTTTCTGACCTTACCACATGCAGAATCAATGCATGGCTCGGTTGTTGACCGAGGAGCACTCAGCCCCACACAGCCTGTGGCCTTAAGACAAGACTGTCTCTGCTCAGTCACTAATTACTTCATCTCTCGCTCTTTCTCTCTCTCTCGCTCAGCTTTCACCGGATGCTGTCTTTCTTCTGGTTGGCTTTCATCATCTGTTTTATGTGTAGGTGCCACATTGGGGACAAAACAATAAAGATTAATATCCCCAAATAACTTGTCCTTGATAAAAGCACACGCCATGGCCGATACCACTTTGACAGAACTAATTCCACCAATGTTTTGACAGACATCATGAACAGCCAATGACAATGACAATAGCTCCGCGTTGAACCAGTTGTGGCTGGAATAGTTAGGTGCAGAAACATGTTCATATTTGTGCTACTGCAGTTGTTCACACCAGAGGGAAATAAAACACATAATGACAATGGAAAATAGCAGATCAGCTCAGTCAGGTGTGTTCAACTAATCAACACCTGACTGAGCTTATCTGCTCTGATAACTTTCAGGGACAAATGGAAAATGCGTAGTTCTTTGGGTCCTCGGCCCTGAGGACCAGGACTGGGACACGCTGTGATGATTCATTCAAAAGGAGCCCCAGCCATGTATTGAATGCACACATGAACATAATTTTCTGAAGTTTGACATTTCTGTATTGTAAATTATTTTTCTATAAATATTCTATAAGGCCTATAACGAAAAAAGAAAAGTATAAAGAAATAAGCCAAAGTTTACAGTGTTTTTGAGTTATTAAACGCCGGTAATGTTTGTTTCATTTTGGTGTTGCTATTTGTACTCATTTATGGAGTTAACAGATTAATTAAGAATGGTAAATGGACTGTGTTTATATAGCGCTTTTCCATCTGCATCAGACACTCAAGGCGCTTCACAATAATACCTCACATTTACCCCGATGTGAGGGTGCTACTATACAAGGTACTCTCACTACACACCTGGAGCAACTAGGGGATTAAGGACCTTGCCTTTAGTGATTTTACAGTCAGGCTACACCATCACCTCCCCTAAAAGGTCAACAGGATTGTACAGCATTTGCTCTGGGAGCCTTTGATTAATTCTGTGTTCATGAATTTGTGCAAGCTTAGTAGATCACCAGCAGAACTGGCTGCTACTATCAGTGCTTGCCCCCCACCACCAATGGGCAAAATGACGTTGCTCCAGTACTGATTCATGCTGAGGACTTGATTTTGAATCCACATAGGAAATATCAAAATATGTTGGATTTGAAAATGGAATTAATCCTAACATTGGCTCAACACAGATATTCCTGTGTATTCAATAAAATATTCATCATCTTATAATAAATGTTAAAATCAACAAGTAGCACATCTGCTGCTTTGTGTATATAGGGAAATTGACTTCCTGTGGGTTTTTGACAGAAACTAAAAACAGATCAAAAAGCAGTTGAGGAACTATGTCATATCAATGTCATATTCTGATATTGGTACAACATCAGCAGATTGACATTGGAGTGACATCGATATCATGCTGGTCAAAAACATCATATAACCAAAAAACAAGGTTGGCAGAGTGTCACCCTGCTGACTGGGAAGGTACAAACATGGTCAATTAAAACCAAAATGAAGTGAATCTAAATATATGATTTTAAAACTTCAAACATGCACGGTCCTCACACTTAATTTGCAGCAGACCGCAGGGCCTCATCATGTGCCTGCCAAGCTCTGACAGGGCCCCATCCAACTTCTCACCTGCAGCATTGTCCACCAGTGAAGCTCAGTGTGGAGTAATTGGGAGATTGAGATTCCAGGACAAGTTTCTTTTTGTCTATTTTCAGGAAATCACTGACCCAGACATGTGAGGTCACAGCTGCGGGAACTGGTGCTGTGCGAAGCAGAAGTGTGCGCACGTGTGCATGTGTACACTTATATCATTGTTTTAATTCACCCATTGCATGCACACACATCTATGAGTATAAAGTGTTTGTAAGTTAAGTCTTCAGTGGATGAGAGTCCATGACAACTATGACGAATATTTGAATATTCATTTTGAGGTATCACTATAGGAAGGTAAGCACAGTCTCACTTTTTTTTTCTATCACCCATCTCTGAATAATTTTAACCCTAACCATAACCCCAAATGCGCCCCAACCACAGATGTCACCCCAAATTTCATGTCACACAAAAAAATATCTACAACCCCAATTCCAATGAAGTTGGGACGTTGTGTAAAATGTAAATAAAAACAGAATACAATGATTTGCAAATCCTCTTCAACCTATATTCAATTGAATACACCACAAAGACAAGATATTTAATATTCAAACTGATAAACTTTATTGTTTTTGTGCAAATATTTGCTCATTTTAAAATGGATGCCTGCAACACATTTCAAAAAAGCTGGGACAGTGGTATGTTTACCACTGTGTTACATCACCTTTCCTTCTAACAACACTCAATAAGCATTTGGGAACTGAGGACACTAATTGTTGAATCTTTGTAGGTGGAATTCTTTCCCATTCTTGCTTAATGTATTTTGCACTTCATAATGTGCCACACATTTTCAATGGGCGACAGGTCTGGACAGCAGGCAGGCTAGTCTAGTACCCGCACTCTTTTCCTACGCTGTTGTAACACGTGCAGAATGTGGTTTGGCATTGTCTTGCTGAAATAAGCAGGGACATCCCTGAAAAAGATGTTGCTTGGATGGCAGCATGTGTTGCTCCAAAACTTGGATGTACCTTTCAGCATTGATGGTGCCATCACAGATGTGACACCCCCATACCATCACAGATGCTGGCTTTTTAACTTTGCGCCAGTAACAATCTGGATGGTTGTTTTCCCCTTTTGCGCCGGTAACAATCTGGATGATTGTTTTCCACTTTTGTCCAGAGAACACAACATCCATGATTTCCAAAAACAATTTGAAATGTGGACTCATCAGACCACAGCACACTTTTCCACTTTGCTTCTGTCCATTTCAAATGAGCTTGGGCCCAGAGAAGGCGGCGGCGCTTCTGGATGTTGTTGATGTATGGCTTTCACTTTGCATGGTAGAGTTTTAACTTGCACTTGTAGATGCAGCGACGAACTGTGTTAACTGACTGGTTTTCTGGAGGGTTCCTGAGCCCATGCAATAAGATCCTTTACACAATGATGTCGGTTTTTAATGCAGTGCTGCCTGAGGGATCGAAGGTCACGGGCATTCAATGTTGGTTTTCAGCTTACGTGTAGAAATTTCTCCATATTCTCTGAATCTTCTGATTACATTATGGACTGTAGATGATGGAATCCCTAAATTACTTGCAACTGAACACTGAGAAACATTGTTCTTAAACTGTTGGACTATTATTTCACGCAGTCGTTCAGAAAATGGTGATCCCCGCCCCATCTTTGCTTGTGAACGGCTGAGCCTTTTGGGGACGCTCCTTTTATACACAATGATGACACTCACCTGTTTCCAGTTAACCTGTTCACCTGTGGAATGTTCCAAACAGGTGTTCTTTGAGCATTCATCAACTTTCCCAGTCTTTTGTAGTTCTGTTCCAGCTTTTTTGAAACATTTTGCAGGCATCCATTTCAAAATGAACAAATATTTGCACAAAAACAATAAAATCTATCAGTTTGAACATTAAATATCTTGTCTTTGTGGTATATTCAATTGAATATAGGTCGAAGAGGATTTGCAAATCATTGTATTGTCTTTTTATTTACATTGCACACAACGTCCCAACTTCATTGGAATTGGGTTTGTACTATATTTCGTGACAGTATCACAAACTAATTGTCAGGGCTCGTGATGGACTGACACAGGAAACAAGTGGAGACCAATGCAGACTCTCAGACATGGCTGGTTGAGATGAATAATAGGCTTTATCTTGAAACCAGGCATTGGGTTCGGTACACAGGTAGTCAGACATGGAAGCAGAGGTATCAGACATGGTACAGGCTGGGATGTGATCCATAAACCAGGCAAGGTTCGTTCACACGGCGTCAAGGTATATAGCAGGCAAAACAAAGGAAAAGTCAAAATACAGGCAGAGTTCAGGATATGGCAAGGCGGAGGTCGGAGCACAAAAGCAAGGTCAAAACACACGAGCAATACTGAACAAGAACGAGAGGCGAGAAAGTGCACAAAGTCAACAATCGGACCGTGAGCTGTGGAACTGTGAGGGTTTTGAAGAGAGAGCAAACTAATCAGGTTGATGTGAAGCAGGTGTGTGGAAAGAGGTGTGGTGAAGTGAACAAAGAGGAGAGAAGAAAGGCAAGAGTGTGCAGGAAGGCAAAACAAAAGTGGTGCAAAACAAAATAAGTACATGACAGAAGAACTAACAGAATAATGTGATGTGTTCTAGACAAACAATAATGCGTGAGCAAAACAAAAAGGGGCAGAACTAAGAAATACTGTGACTAGTCTAAAGAGGGCAAAGAGACAAATGACTAACTAGAAAATAAATGATAAGCAAACAAAACCAGAGGTTATAGAAAAGCACAATAAATAAACAGAACTTAACCTGATAAGAAACACTACAAGATAAATAACCAAAACCTGAGACTAAAGCATAAAACAATAAATGTGATAAACAGAACAAAACTAAGACTAAAACAACTAAAAGGACCAAGAGTGAAAGCAAAACAATAAGCAGTAAAGTAAAACAATAAATGTGGTAAGCAAATGATACACAGAGAACAAATCAAACAAAACCAATTACAACCGAAGCATGACCATGAAAACTGGACGTGACAGAACACAGAAGGCTCAGAGCATAGAAGATAAACAGGGTCAAGACCAATACCAGCAGGGCCAAAAGGGCCAGATCATGACACTAATGGATTAAATCACTTCTTTAATCTACATCTTTAATCATTTCATGTTTTTTCCCCAGCAATTGTACTTTCCAATGTCTCTCCACTAAATTAAGGTCCTCCAATTCTTGTTCTTCTAGAACCCTTTTGATCAGATTGAAGGAGTGAAGAGTGAGAGTGAAGGAATTGAGGTACCTCGGGGTCTTGTTCACAAGTGAGGATACCATGGGGCATGAGATTGGCCAGAGAATCAGTGCAGCAGGGATGGTGTTGCATTCGCTCTACCGTACTGTTGTAACGAAAAGGGAAAGCAAAGCTCTCGGTCTGTTGGTCAGTCTTTGTTGCTACTCTCACCTATGGTCATGAGGGTTGGGTCATGACCAAAAGTGCTAGAACGCGGGTACAAGCAGCCGAAATGGGCTTCCTCAGGAGAGTGGCTGGTGTCTCCCTTAAATATAAGGTGAGAAGCTCGGTCATCCATGAAGAACTCAGAGTAGAGCCGCTGCTCCTTCACGTTGAAAGGCGCCAGCTGCTGTGGATCAGGCAGCTGCTAAGGATGCCCCCTGGGCGCCTCCCTAAGGAGGTGGTCCAGACATGTCCATCTGGGAGGAGATACCGGTGAAGACCCAGGACTAGGTGGAGAGATTATATCTCCACACTGGCCTGGGAACACCTCGGGATCCCCCAGTCAGAGGTGGTCCATGTGGCCAAGGAAAGGGAAGTTTTGGGTCCCCTGCTGCAGCTGTTGCCCCCATGACCCGATCCCAGGTAAACAGTTGAAGATGAGTGAGTGAGATGAAATCACTTTTCATGATGCCATGACAAAACTGGCATTAGACCGGGTTGTCGGAGCTGTCTGCCTCCTCTAGAAAAAGACTGAAACAGCGTCACTCATTTAAACACCTTTGCTCAATTCCTATATTCTCAAATGGAACCAGTGGTGGGCAAACCAAACCAAAAAGTTAGCTTCAATAACCATTAATCAGGTAACTGTTAGAGTCATCTTTTATGATGATAAACTGATAAACTGCTAAAAAATTGATCTTTATTACAGATAACCGATAACTATTTGTATTGATTTAGACGCGGCCACATCAGATTACACTGTCGGCATCTGATAAACAAGTTTCACTTTAAGTGCCACAGGGGCTGCTGGGTAAATTCAAGGATCACAAACACAAAGAACGCACGAAAAATGAAGAGATAAAAAAATAAAACCGCAAACACTGTCATCATCTTTCAAAAACAGTAAAACACAGTATTAGAAGTCACAGTTTATCTCGGTATTATATACACCATCATTTACGAGCGAAAAGCTCACGTTTTTTTCACACACTTTGAACCCTGCGGCTTAAACAACCAAAATACATCCATTAATGCATTGATTGGCAGAATAAAATACACGTAGTAAATATAAATTCTTACCTGTAAGTTTTAGTGGAATTCATCTGAATAAATATTCCACATAAAACATCCTTTTTAAAAAATCCAAAACAGTGTCTAAACGTGAAGAAAAGTCCCTCCCACTGCACACACAGCTGCACCGTGAGAGCTCCTCTCCCCCAGCGAGTCTTGGCGATTAAATTACAGCCACAAAGAAATAAAATAAAATAATTTTAAAATTAGTCTGTTTTGTTTTTGTGTTGAGTGGACAACTCACTGTAACGTCCAAAGTGAATCTGAACTACACTACCCACAATGCTTCCTGCATCGACCAGCCAATCACGTTTTGCGCTTAATGATAATGTCATCAGCAAGTGACAGGCAGCCAGTCTGCTACAAACACACAACAAACTGACTAAAATGTTTGATTTTAGGGTTTACAATCGTTTTTGACCGTTAATCTTTTCCGGCAAAAATGTTATCTGACGGAAAGTTAGCGGAAGTAAATTTATCGGAAGATAATTATGCAATCATGGTTTTAAAACTTATCTGAAAAGCTAATCCAATAGCAAAAACATTAGCTTTGATAATTACTTGCTATCGGATTAGCTGAACTGCGGCCACCACTGAATGAAAAATGACAGCATTAGCAAATCTAACTAATGGTGTTGGCTCCATCACTTGGCAGTAAATGGTGGTTAGCACTAACACTAGCAACTGTAGTACCTGCTACTTCAGTCTCTGCGAGCAGCCATTGAGGCTCCAATGCTTCACTAGTTGTTGAGTAACACAAACACGAGAGATCTTAGCCACAATATTAGTTTTTTGAATTTGAATGAATTTATTCAGCACACAGACAAAAATGACAAATTAACCTCACAGTGAAAATAAAGAAAACAATCCAACAAAGTGCCCATGTGACTGAAAGAGTGTGTGTAGAAGCAAAAGCTTATAAACGCCCACCCCTTTAACCAAAAGAATATCTATTTATGTCATATATATATATATATATATATATATATACACACACACACACACACACCCATGATAACTGATACAAAATTTAAAGTAATCACTAAAGTAAGATTTCAAAACAAACATGCAAACAGCAATGGACCATGCACAAACCCAAAAAAACAAAACAAAATTGATAAACCTAATTCATCATGCTATAATATAACAATTAAATGATTTTTGAAGAGCCTTTTGAAGCCAACCAAGTTACCAAGCGACTTTATGTTAGCCACGCACAAATTCCAAATATTAACACCTTTAACAGAAACACAATGACTTTTTACTGTAGTCCGAATGTTCAGTTTGTGAAATAATAATGTTCCTCACAAATTATAACAGGTCCTGGATATGTTGTGGTAAAAGGTTATGTTTTACTTTAAACATAATTTGTATTAAGCTATAGTCAATCGGGTCCCAAAATTTTAAAATCTTTAAACAGACAAACAATGGATTTGTAGGCTCATGATATGGTTTATTACTAATAGTTCTTATGGCTTTCTTTTGTAGTAAGAATATTGAATTTGTATTTGTTTTGTAGGTGGTTCCCCAAACTTCAATGCAATAGGTCATGTACGGAACTAGTAATGATATAAGGTAACTAATGGCTGTTGGGGGAGGAAGTATTCTGCTTTATACAAAATGGCAATGGCTTTTGACATTTTTGATTTAACATAATTTATATGTGTTTTCCAACTCAATTTCTCATCAATAAAAACCCCAAGAAATTTAGCTTCATTTACAAGTTCAATTTCAATATTGTGCGCTAGTAAATTCCTAGATAAATTCCTGAGTTTATTTCCAAATATGATACACTTTGTTTTCCCAAAATGAAGCGATAATTTATTTGAATCAAACCATTCTTTGAATTTCTGTAGTTCCCTCTCCAGAACCTCTTCCAAATGATCCCCACTACAAAACACAGTCGTGTCATCAGCAAGCAAAAATGCAACTCACAAATTTTGAAACCAAACATATGTCGTTAATATACAAAAGAAGCAACAAAGGCCCAAGGACTGAGCCCTGGGGCACCCCACAAGTCACTCAAGGAACAATAAACAGAAGAAAATTTTACTGCTCAAGGTTTGCTCTTCTACTGCTTGAGACAAAAATAAGAGTGTCACTTCACCCTAATTTTAGTTTGTATTTTGTCTCCGAGAATTATTTTCAATGCCAAAAGTGATGAGATCACTTTCGATACTTAATTGAGGCTAATTTAAGATTATGTGCATCTTTCTGTACTGGAGACAAAACTGAAAAATACACTGAAAAAAATGCTACTTTGGATCAACTTAAAAAAACTGATGTAATTTGTTAAAGCTAATTTTTTTAGTTTCTCACAATGTATATTTATGATTTTGTAAAGTGATTCCAGCAGATTTAAACTGGAAACCACAATTTTCCATTAGACCAATGTAAATAAGTACTTTGAATGAAGTGCACTGTGTTTCACTTTTTTCAGTGTATGTGACAATCTCATTTTGGTTTCACATAGACTTCATAACTGTCTAGGACAAATAAAGGAAGCAGTTTTGAGATCTTGTTTCTTGATGTTTCTCAATGAAAATAATTTGATTGTAATCATATAGGGCATCAGCGTGATTATTCAAAAATGTACGGAGCCATTGTGTAGACTCACTGACCTTTGTTTGGCCCAGGCGAAATGCCAAACCAGGTCATGGTGAGCAATGTTAATACCAGCTCCTCCACCTTAAAAACAGAGCTGACAGCAGTTGTTTCCATTAAAGCAGCTCCAGGACGTCACCATCTGTCGTACCCTTGGGCTGATTCAGCCACATTTTTAAATTCAGTGATTCTCTGGGATAGAACAGAATATGCTGCAGTCTTTACTGTTGGAGTGTGGGATTGTTTTAGAGTTTCAACTAAGCAGCAACCACTGGTGCTAAAAATGAAGCCTCGCGGAATGACCAAAACTTGCACTCCCTAAGCACATCAACCTCCACAGACCCTCATGTTAAAATGCCCAAAGTTACATCAGAAATAAACACATTTAGTCCAAAATGTTTTTTGTTTGTGGAGCTAGTTTCCTCATTCGTGACAGTTAGTGCGCTCGATCAAGGTGGCTACCCAGCTGCTCTGCTAGCTGCTGTGGATACAAACACCGCAGCTAGCAGAGTAGCATCTAAGAGGTTTGTGCTGTAATATTTCTGTTGAGTGAAATTTTAGTAGTATTCCATTTGTATGTTAGCACCATTAGCATTAATTGGCGGGTACTGCTAGTTTGGTTACGACTTACCCTCTCTTACAGTGCCATCACCACCACTTATACAACTTCATGATCAAGCGGTATAGAGGAGAATTTAAAATTCAGCAACAGTTTGCTAAAATCATTCAGGCCAAAGTTTTAGGAATAGTCAAGTGGTTCAATGGAAATGAAGGCTATGGATTTATTGAGAGGAGAGACCCAGCAGAGAACATGTTTTTCCATTACACCTCTATCGTAAGAAAACATTCATGTAAAAGTTACTTACACATGTGTGGCCTTACAGATCCAATGTAACATGTAACAATTTTGTGTGTACTACACATATATACACTTACCACACACCCGGGAGAGAAGCTTAGCTGAATTCTGGAAGGAAACATACCAGTACAATAATGTCAGCTCTCCATGGCCTTAGAATGCCTGAAGAGAGGCTTACACAATTAAACCAAAGAGGTATGTCTTCGATTTGAAAGTAAAACTTATCGTCTATGAAGAACTGAGGCTGTCCTAGCCAGTCCTCCAGGGACAGCTCGATGACCTTTTCACATACACTGTTTGTGGTAACACAAGAAACAAAACTTGTTCTGGCAGAAGACTGTGATGCCCTCTGGCCTGGATGCCAAAATGTTCTCCATGTGTCTCTTTTGTACTAAAAAAGTAAATAAATAAAACCCAACAGTGTGCTCTGTGATATCTGACTGACACTCTCCCCGTGACATTAGTGTGAAACAGCATCAATGTATTCAAGTCAGAATTGTTGACAGCCCTGTATTGTAAACAAAGAAATAAATACTTTAGAAAATAATCAGGGTATTTCATTTTTTTATACAAGTTAAGGAACAAGTGCAAACATTTCATATGATTTCACATTGTGAAATAAAACTTAGGTATGACGTGTTTGCAGGACACAGTCACAGCCAGTTTTCTTTCAACACAATGTTGACGAGACCAGAGGCCACAGAAGGCCAAGGACACATCCAAGAATTACCTGGCAGCAGCAGATAGATGGGTATCAGTTAAGATAATGCTGAGGCAACATTACCAGACATTACAGTATCCACTCATCCAAAAATAAAGATGTTTTGCAACCTTCCCTCCGATCTCATATACTTGTACACACCACAAAAATGTTTAGCCTCCCCCCACTTGACTTTCATCACTGGTGAGAGCAGATAGCATATTATGCAGAAATCTGACTGACTTCATTCTTTGTGACTCCAACACATTTATTTGGATGTGCATACATTAAACTGCACACTGCAAAAAAGGGGTGTATAAAACATAAGATTCAAACGCTAAATCTGAGGTAAATTATCTTGCTGCATGGACAGATAATTTCACTTGACAAGATGTCTTGAATTAAAATAGTTAAATCTAGAAACAAACATGTTGAACACTTAGACCCCCATCACACATAGCAAGAATGTGCAGGAACCAGCCCAACACGGCAAATATTGCCATAATCTGACACAGTCAGGAGGAAAAGAGACGCGGTCAACCATGTCAGAACGTATCCAGAGTACTTTGTCCACATGTGGACACATCTGCAGTGCATTTCTAGAGGGTAGGTTTGATTCATGTACTGTACATGCTGTAGAGATTGACAGGCATTTTTTTATACAGTATTTATTATGACCCGCTGAGGAACAGAGCAGGTGGGACTAATAACGTGTTCCATTTAGGTGCGTGCATGAAACGAATGCAGTAATTATCAATTTTATTAATTACACCTGTGCTTTTCATGCTGTGTGCTGTGGGAAGGTCCTGTTTCGAAAACCTGGCTTGCATTTTTTACAAGGGTCACAACGCCAGCCAGGCTTCAAACTGTTTAACTAGGTCAAAAGTGCTCAAAGACCAGAGCAAGGCTGCACCTACATTTTAAAGTATCTGCTGTGGAGAGTTAATGTCAAACAGTCAAGTCCATTGAAAGTATCTCTATCAAAATTGATAGAGATTTAAAAAATGATTCAAAGTAGTTCTTCTCATCCATTGGCTCAATGCACCTTCTAAATTTGATCAAAACTGGACTGGACATCTGGCCTCCTGTCCAGAGTGTACCTTGCCCCATGCCCTATGACGGGTGGAATAGGCTCCAGCCCTCTGCAGCCCAATCTTGGATAAGTGGTTGAAGATGATCGTATGAGTGTGTGAGTGGACTGGACATGGATATGACACACGAGGTGCACTCAAAAAGTATGTGATCTTATTTTATCCCATGGAAACAAATGATGCATGCAAGTTGTCATTTGTTGGGGAGGTTTGGGGAACCTTCTTGCACATCCATGATTTTTTCCCACCCACAAAGCGCATCAGTTGCTGGCAGTGAGCCTTAGAGTGAACACATGTACTGAACACCCGTCAGATTGTTATTTACTACCACATGAAGGAACGACTTGAGCAATGGTATTTCACCAGGTTTTGCCAAAAGCATGGTGATATCCAAGCGGAAAGCATTCGCAAGATTTGGCAAGCTTTTGGTGAAGATGCAAATAAAAGAGTAGTATTGGCACTTCAAAACTGGGCGCATATCAGTGGAGCATGAAGCACATTCCTGTAGATCATCCACAAGTCGAAATGACCAAGTGATTGACAGAATACAGAGTTTGGTCATGGATGATCGTTGTGCCACCATCCAAGAACTTGCGTCTGAGGTGGGGATAAGCACTGGTTCAGTACTTTCCATTGTGATGGAGGATTTGGACATGAGGAGAGTGTCAGAGAAATTCCAACCTGGTCTCACGGCAAGTCGTGATTCAGCAGCACGAAATATACATTAATCTATTGGTATCCACAGTATCCACTCATCCAAAAATAAAGATGTTTTGCAACCTTCTCTCCGATCTCATATCCACACCACAAAAATGTTCAGCCTCCCCCCACTTGACTTTCATCACTGGTGAGAGCAGATAGCAAATTATACAGAAATCTGAGTTACTTCATTCTTTGTGACTCCAGCACATTTATTTGGATGTGCATACATTAAACTGCACACTGCAAAAAAGGGGTGTCGAAAATACAAGATTCAAACACTAAATCTGAGGTAAATTATCTTGCTGCATGGACAGATAATTTCACTTGACAAGATGTCTTGAATTAAGATGGTTAAATCTAGAAAGAAGCATGTTGAACACTTAGACCCCCGTCACACATAGCAAGAATGTGCAGGAAACAGCCCAACACGGCAAATATTGCCATAATCCGACGCAGTCAGGAGGAAAAGAGGCGCAGTCAACCATGTCAGAACGTACCCAGAGTACCTTGTCCACGCATGTACGATCAATCAATCAATCAATTTTATTTATATAGCGCCAAATCACAACAAACAGTTGCCCCAAGGCGCTTTATATTGTAAGGCAAGGCCATACAATAATTACGGAGAAACCCCAACGGTCAAAACGACCCCCTGTGAGCAAGCACTTGGCGACAGTGGGAAGGAAAAACTCCCTTTTAACAGGAAGAAACCTCCAGCAGAACCAGGCTCAGGGAGGGGCAGTCTTCTGCTGGGACTGGTTGGGGCTGAGGGAGAGAACCAGGAAAAAGACATGCTGTGGAGGGGAGCAGAGATCAATCACTAATGATTAAATGCAGAGTGGTGCATACAGAGCAAAAAGAGAAAGAAACACTCAGTGCATCATGGGAACCCCCCAGCAGTCTAAGTCTATAGCAGCATAACTAAAGGATGGTTCAGGGTCACCTGATCCAGCCCTAACTATAAGCTTTAGCAAAAAGGAAAGTTTTAAGCCTAATCTTAAAAGTAGAGAGGGTGTCTGTCTCCCTGATCTGAATTGGGAGCTGGTTCCACAGGAGAGGAGCCTGAAAGCTGAAGGCTCTGCCTCCCATTCTACTCTTACAAACCCTAGGAACTACAAGTAAGCCTGCAGTCTGAGAGCGCTCTATTGGGGTGATATGGTACTATGAGGTCCCTAAGATAAGATGGGACCTGATTATTCAAAACCTTATAAGTAAGAAGAAGAATTTTAAATTCTATTCTAGAATTAACAGGAAGCCAATGAAGAGAGGCCAATATGGATGAGATATGCTCTCTCCTTCTAGTCCCCGTTAGTACTCTAGCTGCAGCATTTTGAATTAACTGAAGGCTTTTCAGGGAACTTTTAGGACAACCTGATAATAATGAATTACAATAGTCCAGCCTAGAGGAAATAAATGCATTAATTCGTTTTTCAGCATCACTCTGGGACAAGACCTTTCTAATTTCAGAGATATTGCGCAAATGCAAAAAAGCAGTCCTACATGTTGTGTGGGCCGCCAGAAGAGGAGGTACTGCTGGCCCACCACCAGAGGGCGCCCTGCCTGAAGTGCGGGCTTCAGGCACGAGAGGGCGCTGCCGCCACGGACACAGCCGGGAGTGACAGCTGTCTCTCATTATTTCCTGACAGCTGTCACTCATTCTTCATCATCTCACTCCATAAAACCCAGACGTCATCTCCACCTCTTCGCCGAGATATTGTACTTCTATGGAGGTAACTTTCTCTGCCTGTATTAATTGATTCCAAGAGCTATTGTGTTGCAGCTGTCAACCAGAGGACCGGCGTGGGTTGCGCCCCCTGTTGTGGGTCCGTGTCACTACACTTTCACAACAGGATATCTCGGCCAGCGTCATGGATCCCGAGGGGCGTCACCCATCTGTTGGACAGCCAATGGAAGAGCAGGGTGCACAGGAGTCTGCAGGAGGCGTGCTCGGTGAGTTGCAGCAAATCCTCACCGCCTTTACCGCTCGGCTGGATTTGATGTCCGAGCAAAACGTCATCCTTAATCGCAGGATGGAGGCTCTCACCGCACAGGTGGAAGCGCGCGATCAGAGCGCTGCTGCGGCTCCTCCTCCTGCTGACCCGGTGCCGGGTATTAACATTCCACTGGTCGTTCAACAAACCCCCCCACCATCCCCTGAAGCATACATAAGTCCCCCTGAGCCGTACGGGGGTTGTGTGGAGACGTGCGCGGACTTTCTGATGCAGTGTTCGCTCGTCTTTGCACAACGACCCGTGATGTACGCGTCTGACGCCAGCAAGGTGGCTTATGTTATTAATTTGCTTCAGGGTAAGGCACGCGCCCGGGCTACGGCGCTCTGGGAACAGAACTCACGGTTGTTATCAGCATACACTGGGTTTGTGGGGGAGTTCAGAACAGTGTTTGATCACCCTAACAGAGGAGAGACCTCTTCAACAATGCTGCTGTCAATGCGACAGGGGCGCCGGTGCGCAGCCGAATACGCAGTCGACTTCCGCATCGCGGCTGCGAGGTCCGTCTGGAATAACGTTGCGCTCCGCGCCGCCTTCATAAACGGACTGTCATCGGTCCTGAAGGAGCATCTGGTAGCTAAGGAAGAACCGCGGGATTTAGATGGGCTTATCGATCTCGTTATACGGTTAGACAATCGGTTGGAGGAGCGCCGTCGGGAGCGAGGCGAAGGACGTGGCTGGATACGCGCCGTCCCTCTCCCTTCCGGGTTCGAAAAGGGGCCGCCCTCCCCACGCTCCACAGCCGCAGCGCTCCGTGGGGCAACAGCTCCCCCTGCTGACGTTGTTAGGGAAACGCACAGGGCCAAAATGAGGAGGCTGGTCTGCGGGGAGTGTTTTCTCTGCAGCTCAAAGGAGCACATACAGAAAAACTGCCCCAAACGGCCACAACGACAACAACCGCCCTTAGAGACTGGGCTAAGGGGGGGTCATAACATTCACGTGGGACACACACAGATTGCCACACGACTCCCAGTTACAATCCTGAGCGGGGATTTAACCCTTCAAGCCCCAGCACTGGTGGACACGGGGTCAGAAGGGAATTTGCTAGACAGCAGATGGGCAAGGGAGGTAGGGCTCCCTCTGGTGGTGCTTCCTTCGCCATTGCAGGTGCGGGCACTAGATGGCACCCTCCTCCCTTTAATCACACACAAGACACAACCAGTAACTCTGGTCGTGTCTGGAAACCATCGGGAGGAGATTGAGTTTTTTGTAACTCCTTCTACCTCCCGCGTGATATTGGGCTTCCCATGGATGTTGAAGCACAATCCCCGGATTGATTGGCCGTCTGGGGTGGTGGTTCAGTGGAGCGAAACCTGCCATCGGGTGTGTTTAGGATCCTCGGTTCCTCCCGGTTTACATGCTAAGGAGGAGGTCAATGTCCCTCCCAATCTGACGGCAGTGCCGGTTGAGTACCACGATCTTGCTGACGTCTTCAGCAAAGATCTGGCACTCACCCTTCCCCCGCACCGTCCGTACGATTGTGCCATTGATTTGGTTCCAGGCGCTGAGTTCCCGTCCAGCAGGCTGTACAACCTCTCACGACCTGAGCGCGAATCAATGGAGACCTACATCCGGGACTCATTAGCTGCTGGGCTGATCCGGAACTCCACCTCCCCGATGGGTGCAGGTTTCTTTTTTGTGGGCAAGAAAGATGGCGGACTCCGTCCATGCATTGATTACAGGGGGCTGAATGAGATTACGGTTCGCAACCGATACCCGTTGCCATTGTTAGATTCCGTGTTCACCCCCCTGCATGGAGCCAAAATCTTTACTAAGCTGGATCTTAGAAATGCGTATCACCTGGTTCGGATCCGGAAGGGAGACGAATGGAAGACGGCATTTAACACCCCGTTAGGTCACTTTGAGTACCTGGTCATGCTGTTCGGCCTCACCAACGCCCCCGCGACGTTCCAAGCCTTGGTTAACGACGTCTTGCGGGACTTCCTGCACCGATTTGTCTTCGTATATCTGGACAATATTCTCATCTTTTCTCCGGATCCTGAGACCCATGTCCAGCATGTACGTCAGGTCCTGCAGCGGTTGTTAGAGAACCGACTGTTTGTGAAGGGCGAGAAGTGCGAGTTTCACCGCACGTCTTTGTCCTTCCTGGGGTTTATCATCTCCTCTAACTCTGTTGCCCCTGATCCGGTCAAGGTTGCGGCGGTGAGAGATTGGCCCCAACCAACAAGCCGTAGGAAGCTGCAACAGTTCCTCGGCTTCGCTAATTTCTATAGGAGGTTCATTAAGGGCTACAGTCAGGTAGTTAGCCCCCTGACAGCCCTGACCTCTCCAAAAGTCCCCTTCACCTGGTCGGATCGGTGCGAAGCCGCGTTCAAGGAGTTGAAACAACGGTTCTCTACTGCGCCAGTTTTGGTGCAGCCCGACCCTAGCCGCCAGTTCGTGGTTGAAGTGGACGCCTCTGACTCAGGGATAGGAGCCGTGCTATCCCAGAGCGGAGAGACCGATAAGGTTCTTCACCCGTGTGCCTACTTTTCTCGCAGGTTGACCCCGGCTGAACGGCACTATGACGTCAGCAATCGAGAACTCCTTGTGGTGAAAGAGACTCTTGAGGAGTGGAGACACCTGTTGGAGGGAGCGTCTGTGCCGTTCACGGTTTTCACTGACCATCGGAACCTGGAGTATATCAGGACCGCCAAGCGGCTGAACCCCAGGCAAGCCCGCTGGTCACTGTTCTTCGGGCGTTTTGACTTCCGGATCACCTATCGCCCCGGGACCAAGAACCAGAGGTCGGATGCCTTGTCCCGGGTACACGAAGAGGAGGTCAAAACTGCACTGTCGGATCCACCGAAGCCCATCCTGCCTGAGTCCACTATCGTGGCCACCCTCACCTGGGACGTGGAGAAGATCGTCCGGGAGACCCTGGCACGGAGCCCGGACCCCGGAACTGGTCCGAAGAACCGTCTGTACATCCCAACAGAGGCCAGAGCTGCAGTCTTGGACTTCTGTCACGGTTCCAAGCTCTCCTGTCATCCAGGGGTGCGAAGGACCGTGGCAGTTGTCCGGCAGCGCTTCTGGTGGGCGTCTATGGAGGCCGACGTCCGGGAGTACATCCAGGCCTGCACCACCTGTGCCAGGGGCAAGGCAGACCACAAAAGGTCCCAAGGACTTCTCCAGCCGCTTCCTGTGCCTCATCGCCCCTGGTCCCATATTGGCCTGGATTTCGTCACGGGCCTCCCGCCGTCCCAGGGCAACACCACCATCTTCACGATAGTGGACCGATTCTCCAAGGTGGCCCACTTCGTGGCCCTCCCGAAGCTCCCAACAGCCCAGGAGACAGCAGACCTCCTGGTCCACCACGTCGTCCGTCTGCATGGGATACCTACCGATATCGTCTCTGATCGTGGTCCCCAGTTCTCCTCACACGTCTGGAGGAGCTTCTGCCAGGAACTGGGGGCCACTGTGAGCCTCTCGTCCGGGTATCACCCGCAGACCAATGGACAGGCAGGACGGGCCAATCAGGAATTGGAGCAAGCCCTGCGCTGTGTGACGTCCGCACACCCGATGGCCTGGAGTGAACATCTGGCCTGGATAGAGTATGCGCATAACAGCCAGGTGTCCTCTGCCACCGGCCTCTCCCCGTTTGAGGTGTGTTTGGGGTATGGTGGAGGGAGAGGTCGGTGTGCCCTCGGTCCAGGCCCACCTGCGGAAGTGCCGTCGGGTGTGGCGCTCCGCCCGTTCTGCCTTGTTGAAGGCCCGGACGAGGGCGAAGACCCATGTGGACCGCCGGCGATCCCCGGCTCCTGCTTACCAGCCTGGGCAGGAGGTGTGGCTATCCACGAAGGACATCCCCCTCCAGGTGGACTCCCCGAAACTCAAGGACAGGTATATTGGACCTTACAGAATCCTCAAAATCCTCAGTCCTGCCGCAGTGAAGCTCCAACTCCCGGCTTCACTGCGGATCCACCCAGTCTTTCATGTGTCCAGGATCAAGCCTCACCACACCTCGCCCCTCTGTGCTCCCGGACCGGCACCGCCTCCTGCCCGGATCATTGACGGGGAGCCGGCTTGGACGGTGCGCCGGCTCCTGGATGTCCGTCACATGGGCCGGGGGTTCCAATATCTGGTGGACTGGGAGGGGTATGGACCCGAAGAACGCTCCTGGGTGAAGAGGAGCTTCATCCTGGATCTAGCCCTCCTGGCCGATTTCTACCGTCGACACCCTGACAAGCCTGGTCGGGCGCCAGGAGGCGCCCGTTGAGGGGGGGGTCCTGTTGTGTGGGCCGCCAGAAGAGGAGGTACTGCTGGCCCACCACCAGAGGGCGCCCTGCTTGAAGTGCGGGCTTCAGGCACGAGAGGGCGCTGCCGCCACGGACACAGCCGGGAGTGACAGCTGTCTCTCATTATTTCCTGACAGCTGTCACTCATTCTTCATCATCTCACTCCATAAAACCCAGACGTCATCTCCACCTCATCGCCGAGATATCGTACTTCTATGGAGGTAACTTTCTCTGCCTGTATTAATTGATTCCAAGAGCTATTGTGTTGCAGCTGTCAACCAGAGGACCGGCGTGGGTCGCGACTGTTTCGTCCTACGTCCCGTCAGATAAGTGGTTAAACAGACGCTGCACGAGTGTGTGTTAGAGGTGGAGGTGGCATTCCCACCGTTGTTGTTACGGGGTGTACACACACCCACACTTGACTGTCTTTGCTCTTCGCCAGCAGTACCAGATCCGACAGTCGGGGACGGTGATCACCTGGGAATTCGGGACTTGGCGGCTCCAGTATTCACCAGGTTCGGTGGCGGCGGAAATCGTGTGATTCCGGCTCTTCTCAGGACAAACGTCTTCTATCCTCGAGCCTGCCCACACGTCACCTTTGTGGATTGACTGTTATCAGATTCTGAGATTGTCTGTGTATTCGTTGTGCACCTTCAAAACATTAAATTGTTACTTTTTTGGCTCATCTATTTACCGTTCATTTGCGCCCCCTGTTGTGGGTCCGTGTCACTACACTTTCACAACACTACATATTTGTTTAATATGCGCTTTGAATGACATATCCTGATCAAAAACGATGGCATCCAAAGCGCATGGAGACAACAGGCAGACAACACAGACTGCTGACAGACGGCCATAAAAGCTGCTGAAGACTGTCCAATGTCCAAACGTCAGGATGGCAAACACAGGATCACACTCAGGGCCACCGGCCGATTTTGACCAACTGTGTGGACCCTCGCAGATGGCTGTCAGAATGTTTTGGAATTGAAACCCGACACTTTTTGGATGTCCACCAATTCGTCACTGTGATGCCATTCTGCGTGATTTTGGCTATGTGTGACGGGGGTATTAAATTAAGAAATTAACCCATGCAAGATAAATTATGTAACACCTCTAAATCTGTTTGTTTTATCTTTCTAAAAACCAAATAATTTATAGTGTACCAAGATTTAACAAAAACAAACAAAAAAAAATCCCTTGTATTTCTGAACATACTGTGTATATATATATATATATATATATATATATATATATATATATACACACACACCAGTAATTCTGACCAGGACTGCAGGAAACAAGGGGTCAATGATTTTTTTTTCTTCAGTTGACTTGGTTGCATCAGTTACCACAACTCAGCTACAGTAATGTGCAAAAGTTTTAATAAGTATGAAAACCTGATAAACATTCATAAATAAATGAAATGTGTGATGAATTTCAACTTTGAAGATAATCAATATGAAAATTGGGTTGTATTAAAATGTCTTTTTTTGGTATATAGGTCACACCAGAGTATGCAGGGGTGGCCAAGTGGTTACTGCACTTGGCTGCAGTGTGGAAGGTTCCCGGTTCAAATCCCACCCCTGCTACATTTCTCCATGTAATGTGGAGTTACGCATCTGGCATAAATTCATACCAAAGCTGCTAATGATGGACCAGAAGTAACTGCATCTGGAAGTGGCACAGGACATGCTTCTCTGTGCAAACAGTGACCCCAGCTTTGTGAACACTGTAATAACTGGTGAAAAGACATGGGTTTACAGGTATGAGCTGAAAACCAAATCTCAGTCATCACAATGGAAACATCCAACATCACCAAGGCCAAAGAAAGCACAGCAGGTGCACATCAAGACCGGGTGACCCTTCTCTTTGACTCTCGTGGGGTGGTCCATCATGTGTACACACCAGAAGGCCAAAATATTAATAAAGAGTATTATCAGGTGGTTCTACATCACCTCCATGATGCTGTGCACCACAAATAACTGGATCTGTGGGCAGCAAAAAGTTGGCAGCTCCATAATGACAATGCACCCACCCACTCTGCTCAGCTGACTCGGGCTTTCCTGGCCAAACACAACACTCCTGTGATTAGTCAGGCTGTCTGCTCTCCTGACATGGCTCCCTGCCTCCCTCTGATTTTGTCTAAATAAATAAATAAAACTAAATGAGACTCAATCTGAATCAAGAGAAGACATCATGCAGAACATGATGGACACCCAACTGGACACCATTGCAAAAGAAATGCTTCAAACAATGGCAGAACCCCTGGGAGAAATGTGTGCAATCCCAGGAGACTTTGAAGGGGGGATTTCAGATCCCCAGGTGAGTAACTGTATATTCATGGCCAAGGGTTGGATACCTTTTGAATGTGCATTGTATTGATTAAACACACATGCATAAACAAAGTTCCATACAGTGTTTTGCATTATCTCATAATGCGCAATAGCAGATGGGCTGTTGTTGTAGGTTTTTTTTTGTTTGTTTGTGTGCGTGGGAAGAGGGGGGTCGATCTGCTGGAAGAGGTAGATGAGGCACCTTTGGATTTCTAAATTCTGCATTCAAGGATCTGCAATGAATAATATAATGGTATGTTTCAATTAATTTAGGTTCACTGCTATTTTTCTAAATTAAAATTACATTTTATTTTTCAAAAGAAGCAGACAACTGCTCCTGTTTCAGATTCAGTGGCAAAAATGACACTGACCTATGCCTATTTGGAAATTAAATCAAACCAGGTGAAATGTGTCCCCATCACAGAAATGTATGTAGTGCCACACATATTTGCAAATAGGCAATATTTTCATTCAGCCATATCACAATAAGAAGAATGTATCAAGACAACTTCAAACTGCATCATAATTATCACTGTGGAGACTAGTTTCCACATTTTTATTGGGGAAACTTCATTAAAAGGCAACCAGGAGCAATTTGTGTACAAGTCATGATTTTATTTGTTTGTAAAAGATGTGGAAAGGGCATGTAGGCTACATTGCTGGAGTTGGATCTTGACCTAGATCTTCAAGGGATGCATCCTTGCTGCAAATGAAATCCCTGGAAATTTATAAGAGATGTCAGTGTTCACCGTACACAGACACAATTTTTGGTTCTGTGACCTTCAAAAGTAGGAGAAAGCCATTCATCATGGAACTTGACCTAGTCCTTTAAGAGACATATCCTTGCTCCCTTCTTATTTCTTAGTTACTGGGAGCACAGTGTTGCGGATATTTTTAGCCCCATGACCTACAAAATTAGGTCAAGCTCAGTCATCATTGAAGTTGGCCTGGACCTTGAAGAGATGTATGTTTCCTGCAAATTTGAATAACTTATCTGAAATCCTTGTCGAGTTATTGAGAGTACAGTCTTCATCACACAGAGACACTAGTTTTGCCGCTGTGACCTTCAAAATTTGGTCAAGGTCACTCATCATCGAACTTGACCTTGATATTCACGGGCTACATCTCTACTGTAAATTTGGTAAACCTGTCTCAGATAAATGAAAAGTTAAAGGGAGTAAAGTGTTTGGGACAGATGCACTGATGGACGGATAGCATTTCTTTGTCCCTTCACCAGATCAATGAGGGACAATAAACGATTGAAACTTACCTATATGATTGCATTTCTTCAGCAGAAATTTCCATCTGTTTTGGTGCCATTAAGTTGTCCTTTACATGTTCAATGTAAGTGGCAGACATTCCCATGAGCTTTCTTGTTCACACTCTTAGCTTTTTTCACTCTGGCAGCTAAAGGACAACAGTCCATCCCTCTCTGTGTGCATCATAGAATGTCCCTTCCACAGGTAGAAATAATACAATCCTGCACAAGAAGCACTTTCAACACCTTCTCTGTCAATCTAACCATGCAAATCTCATGTAGTAAACCAAGCTGTAAACGTTTTCAATCAAACCACTGGCCCAGAACTACTGCATACACAGGGCCTACTGGGATGTTACGAAACTGACTATAGAGACCAAGGAGATCACAAGGGCTCACACCACTGACAGGGTTTATGAAGTCATAATTTGATTGTTCCTTTGCACGCACACACTCTCACACACACACACACACACACACACACACACACACACACACACACACACACACACACACACACACACACACACACACACACACATCAGTGCATTTAGCCAACGAATATTTCTTGATGGATACAAATACAGCAATCCTGCCTCAATTCCAAATTGCCAAATCATCAAATTTTTTATGGTTACATTGGCATAACTTATCAAATCTACAGTAAACTTTTATTTATGTATGTCACAACTTAAGAAACGGTTGGTCAGTCATGGAGTGGGCTAGTTGTGACAATGTGACTCTGCTAACAGCAGAATAGGAGCAAATAACAGACCGTGTGGCTAATTCACACACATCAAACCACACCATGCCAGTCAGACACGTCCACACAGGTTTTGCCAAAAGCATGGTGATATCCAAGCGGAAACCATTCGCAAGATTTGGTGAGCTTTTGGTGACGATGCAAATAAAAGAGTAGTATAGCCACTTCAAAACTGGGTGCATATCAGTGGAGCGTGAAGCACATTCCTGTTGGTCATCCACAAGTCGAAATGACCAAGTGATTGACAGAATACAGAGTTTGGTCATGGATGATCATGGTGCCACCATCCAAGAACTTGCGTCTGAGGTGGGGATAAGCACTGGTTCAGTACTTTCCATTGCAGTGAAGGATTTGGGCATAAGGAGAGTGTCAGAAAATTTCCAACCTGGTCTCACGGCAAGTCATGATTCAGCAGCACGAAATATACATTAATCTATTGGTTCATGATATTGTGACGAAAAGCATCTCATTTTTGTCACGGCAGCACAAATTCATTCTAATTCATTCAGTGATGGCTGCACGAAATTAAAACTCAAGCAGAGGGGTTGGGTGGTTATGGTTAGGGTGGGGGGGTAAGGAGTAGAGTTAGTAATAGTGAGTTAAAAAAAAACATACACGTTATGGCAGTTACCATCACCTACTGTAGACATCATGATGAATGAATAAAATGAAAGCGTATTTCTTTAAATGTAGACATTGCCAGGGCCCAGAAAGGCAAGAGATACTGCTGCAAGTACATGGTGGTGGAATATATGGGACATCTAAGATGTTTTTGTGCTGGTATTTGTATGGAGTGAAATTATCATGCGATATTGTGGTGTAATTTTTTTTTTTTATAATACAAGCGATATGCTAAACATATTATGATGATATACAAGTGCCAGAATATGATTATGTTGCATGAAATGATGTACTGCTGACATTTAACATATGCTTAGAAGAATACGCATATACTGTATACTGCACAAACTAGTTAATAGCATTTAGAAAACACACCTGATATACTCAATGCAACTATATGTAAATCAAATGCTGTTTTAACCTTCAGTTAATTCAAAATGCTGCAGCTAGAGTACTAGCGGGGACTAGAAGGAGAGAGCATATCTCACCCATATTGGCCTCTCTTCATTGGCTTCCTGTTAATTCTAGAATAGAATTTAAAATTCTTCTTCTTACTTATAAGGTTTTGAATAATCAGGTCCCATCTTATCTTAGGGACCTCGTAGTACCATATCACCCACAATAGAGCACTTCGCTCTCAGACTGCAGGCTTACTTGTAGTTCCTAGGGTTTGTAAGAGTAGAATGGGAGGCAGAGCCTTCAGCTTTCAGGATCCTCTCCTGTGGAACCAGCTCCCAATTCAGATCAGGGAGACAGACACCCTCTCTACTTTTAAGATTAGGCTTAAAACTTTCCTTTTTGCTAAAGCTTATAGTTAGGGCTGGATCAGGTGACCCTGAACCATCCCTTAGTTATGCTGCTATAGACTTAGACTGCTGGGGGGTTCCCATGATGCACTGAGTGTTTCTTTCTGTTTTTGCTCTGTATGCACCACTCTGCATTTAATCATTAGTGATTGATCTCTGCTCCCCTCCACAGCATGTCTTTTTCCTGGTTCTCTCCCTCAGCCCCAACCAGTCCCAGCAGAAGACTGCCCCTCCCTGAGCCTGGTTCTGCTGGAGGTTTCTTCCTGTTAAAAGGGAGTTTTTCCTTCCCACTGTCACCAAGTGCTTGCTCACAGGGGGTCGTTTTGACCGTTGGGGTTTTTACGTAATTATTGTATGGCCTTGCCTTACAATATAAAGCGCCTTGGGGCAACTGTTTGTTGTGATTTGGCGCTATATAAATAAAATTGATTGATTGATTGATTAATAAACAAAAATAGCATAAGACAGAGTTTGGAATTAAAGGTGAACATTTAGGTTAAAAAGACTTATTTAAAAAAAAAAAAGGAAATTTATTTAGACCAAACATATTAGTGGCAAAGTAAGACTACAGTGGAAAAAAATAAGTGGCCTGCACCTGCAAGCCCCAAATGGTGTATTTCCATGACTCACTAAAACTGGGTACTTTCCAAAAAATTATATCATCAACAGATGTTTTTAATGGTGTGATGCTGCTATATTTAGCAGGGACTGCCCTGTAGGCATGTCTAAATTGCCTTCCTCACAGTCTATAAGACAGACGCAGATCAGTGATAATCAAACCTTTTCTGATGTTGTTGATGACATTGTGAGAGTGCTTCCTTTGCCGGTAAATAAAGAACTGTTGCTTTGGGATATCGACCTTTTTCTGGAGTTATTGGACACCTTTAAGGAGATTATTTTGAACAATTGAGCACAGCTAAACACTTAAGTCTTATGTTTGGTGAGCAAGGACTCTGTCCAAAGTGTCCACGACAATGTAATTTTGGATAGTACCAGTGTTAGCATGTTTTACTACCTATTGGTTGATTCAAGATGTTAGGTCGAGGATTACTGAGGAAATAAGTGGGAAATCATTTTTAATGCCTTCACCAAAGTGAAATTGTTATGAGATCCACCACTCAACTCCCCCCCCCCCCCCCCAAAAAAAATGGTGTCATAAAAACCCAAACCGAGGTTAGCCTGTTGGCTGAGTTTGTCAGTAGGATGCTAGTGGTCTTAGCATTTGTAACAGCTATTGGTAGCTAGAGGATGTTCGGTCGAGTTAATCCATAATTACTGAGGAAGTAAGCGGGTCAAAATTTTTATAATGTCCACAGCTCAGCCCCTCAAAACCTGATTTAACAAACACCTGAACTGAGATTAGCCTGTTAGCTGAGCTCGTCAGTATTCCAGTTTCATTTGTGGTCCTGTCCATAAATGGCAACTGCCACACTTTGTTTTACCTACATACGGGTTGTGGAAATGCACACAGATGGACAAACAGACACATTAGGAACGTTATATATTGGATGTGAGCTTGCAGAAGCTGGGGAACATTCCACTAGTCCGAAGGTTCACGAGCCCAAGGGTTCAGGTCAATAAATGAATATACGAGGTCTGTTAGAAAAGTATCGGACCTTTTTATTTTTTTCAAAAACTATATGGATTTGAATCACGTGCGATTACATCAGACAAGCTTGAACCCTCGTGGGCATGCGAGAGTTTTTTCACGCCTGTCGGTTACGTCATTCGCCTGTGGGCTGGCTTTGAGTGAGGAGTGGTCCACCCCTCCCGTCGGAATCTCTTTGTCTGAGAACTTCCTGAGAGACTGACACTTTGCTTGATCAAACTTTTTTCAAAAACTGTGAGGCACATCGAAGTGGACACCATTCGAGAAATTCAAAAGCAGTGTTGACTTATGGTTTGATTTATAAATAAAATTAAAACTGATAGAATAACTCCGTTAATGTCAGTTCTGTCATTTGTACAAAGTTAAAATATAACATACAGTGAGGAAAATAAGTATTTGAACACCCTGTGATTTTGCAAGTTCTCCCACTTAGAAATCATGGAGGGGTCTAAAATTTTCATCTGTAGGTGCATGTCCACTGTCAGAGACATAATCTAAAAAAAAAAAAAAAAATCTGGAAATCACAATGTATGATTTTTTTTAATAATTTATTTGTATGTTACTGCGGCAAATAAGTATTTCAACACCTGTGAAAATCAATGTTAGTATTTGGTACAGTAGCCTTTGTTTGCAATTACAGAGGTCAAATGCTTCCTGTAGTTTTTCACCAGGTTTGCACACACTGCAGCAGGGATTTTGGCCCATTCCTCCACACAGATCTTCTCTAGATCAGCGAGGTTACTGGGCTGTCACTGAGGAACACGGAGTTTGAGCTCCCTCCAAATATTTTCTATTGGGTTTAGGTCTGGTGACTGGCTAGGCCACTCCAGAACCTTGATATGCTTCTTACGGGGCCACTCCTTGGTTATCCTGGCTGTGTGCTTCGGGTCATTGTCATGTTGGAAGACCCATCCACGACCCATCTTCAATGTTCTAACTGAGGGAAGGAGGTTGTTCCCCAAATTCTCGCAATACATGGACCCGGTCATCCTCTCCTTAATACAGTGCAGTCGTCCTGTCCCATGTGCAGAGAAACACCCCCAAAGCATGATGCTTCCAACCTCATGCTTCTCAGTAGGGACGGTGTTTTTGGGATGGTACTCAGCATTCTTCTTCCTCCAAACATGGCAAGTGGTCTTAAGACCAAAAAGTTCTATTTTGGTCTCATCTGACCACATAACCTTCTCCCATGACTCCTCTGGATCATCCAAATGGTTATGGGCAAACTTAAGATGGGCCTAGATGTGTGCTGATTTAAGCAGGGGAACCTTGAGTGCTATGCATGATTTTAACCCATGACGTCTTAGTGTATTACCCACAGTAACCTTGGAGTGGTGCCAGCTCTCTTCAGGTCATTGACCAGCTCCTCCCATGCAGTTCTGGGCTGATTTCTCACCTTTCTTAGGATCATTGATACGCCACGAGGTGGGATCTTGCATGGAGCCCCAGTCTGAGGGAGATTGACAGTCATGTTTAGCTTCTTCCATTCATGGGCGCAGTTTGGTGGGGGATAGGGGGGACATGTCCCCCCCCCACCACTTCAACCAGGGGGGACAGAATATGGTATGCCCCCCCACCTTCTGACATATATGTGTGTACTTGAAACATGCTATGCCAGTCTTATGTGTAAACCATGTCAGAATAGTATCTTTGTTTCTGCAAGTTTGTATTTTTAGCAGCATTGACTTGTTTACAACACGTTTCTTGTTTGTCACATTTGGAATTTTCTGGGACTGCATTTGCCCAGATTTAAAACCAAAAATAGTTGCCTCTAGGGACTAGTGTCTACACATAAGTATCAATGGACCATATGCTAATTTACTAAATTCTGAAAGTTAGAAAAGGAAATCAGAAAAGCTATCTGGGACCTCAGAAAGCCCATCTACAATTACTGCTTGATCTCCAAAATCAGTCTATGCAAGCGAAATTATGTTCAGTATGAGTGTTGTCATTAGTGCCACTTCGAAAATTAAATTCATGATAAGTAATTTATCCTAAACTTATGATCTGTTGTTTTTTCAAACTTATACAAAAACAAATCTTGAGAAAAAAAAATACAGTATGTGAAAGTTAATAATTATTAAGAGCCTGTTCTTTCATATTTATGAATACATTTTACCACACTGCAGTTGTTTTTTTAATGAAAACTCAACCTATCATTCTTTTTGAGTTCTACACATGTGGTGATACCTTATTTACACCAGGATGTTAATAAAATCAATGCTGGCTATTCTTAGAATAAAGTACTTATATCCACAGTTTCAAATTGCATAAGTCAAATGGTGTCAACTTTATGGTCATCTCAAAACATTAAAATTACTGTGGTGATGATGGTAATAACTTAGAGAGAGGGGGAAATATGTATATGTATGTATGTATATATGTATACGTATATATATGTGTATGCATGTGTGTATGTATGTATGTATGTACGTATATATATATATATATGTGTGTGTGTATGTGTGTATGTATATATGTGTATGTATAATATGTATGTATATGTGGGTGTGTATGTATGTATATATACATATACGTATATTTATGTTTACATTTATATAAATATGCACATATGTAAGTTTATTGATGCATAAAAAGACTTTTCCTTTTCTTTCCTCGTTTCCCCCTCTTACATCACTTACATCATTATCACCAGATCAGGGTCGGCAAGTGGGGGTCTGTTGCTCAAAGGTCTCCCCCTTCTGCCAGCAGACTCCAAAACCTTGTCGTTTAATGCAGAGCCTAGGACATTCAGCAAAGGGTGGACCTGTGTCAGGGGGCGACCCCTCTCTGGCAGCAGGTTTACAAAATACTTTGCATCTTTTAATGCACCACACACATGACAAATGGGGAAGGAGGGGAAGGGGAAAAAAAAAGAAAATAATAATAATAATAATAATGATAATGATAAATTAATAAAAAAGTTAAGGTAATTAAATTAATAAAATAAAATGAATGTAGCATAATTGTATATATGTATATGTATTATGTGTATACATGTGTGTATAGGTGATGTATGTCTGTATTTTGTGTATGTATGTCCGCATGTATGATGTGTGTGTATATATATATATATATATATATATATATATATATATATATATATATATATATATATATATATATATATGACACCAGCAATATCAATAGCAATTAAAAAAAAATGGTAGTAATAATAATAATAGAAATAAAAAAAAAAAAAACATTTTGATTGACAATAATTATTGTCATTATTACTGTCTATTATGGTGGGAATTGTTTTTATCATTATTATTATTATTATTATTATTATAGATACTCATCACTAATATATGATATCAATTACATAGTAATAAAAAAAGGAATATTGGTCACACTCGGTAGTCGTAATAACGTATGGGTATTTGGGGGTGGGATTAAATAAGTTCGTCTTCATCCCACCCCTTTTCGGGTTAAGTGCACGGGTATGTATGCGTGTATGTTTGTATCTCCTGTTCTTTTCAACCCAATGTGGGTAAATGTAGATGTCAAAGAAATGCTTATTTTGTAAAACTCAAAATAAATGATCAATCAGTCAATATGTATGTATATGTACGTGTATATGTGTGTATATATGTATATGCATATATGTAGTATGTATGTGTATATATGTATACATGTGTGTGTGTGTGTATGTATGTATATGTGTGCGTGTATATATACGTGTATATGTGTAGGGGTATGTATATGTATGTGTAGGTATAAATGTATGTATGTGTATATATATGTAGTGTATATTTATTTATGTGTTAGTGGGTATGTATATAGGTATATATGTGAGTGTGTATATGTGTGTGTATAAGTGTATATATGTATATAATGTGTGTGTATGTATGTACGTATACAGGTATATATGCACGGCCCAAGCAGAGGGTCACCCCCTAGAGCCTGGTCTGCTTGAGGTTTCTTCCTAAGAGGGAGTTTTTCCTCACCACAGTTGCCTAGTGCTTGCTCTGGGGGTCGGCAGGGTTAATATGGAGTGACTTGGGCCAAGTTTGTTGTGATTTGGCGCTTTATACATAACATACTTATACATGAATTGAAATGTAATTGAATATTGAAGTGTATGTCTGTGTTGATATGTAGTGTGTTGTGAATTTGTTTATATGTTGTTATGACTGTTATAATTGTTGGACTCATTCTAGCAGGGGTGGGCGTTGATAAGCTTTGCTTCTGCCCACACCCTTTCGGACTCACAGGCTTGTTTATATAACATTCATATTATTGGTATGTTTCTGTTCTTTCGGATTTGTGTGTGTGCCGAATAAATCCATTCATTCACTGTTCTGGATGCTCAGAAACTGTACTTATCTAGAAACCGTTGGCTTCTGGGGGCCTAAAGTGGCCCCCAGACCCCCAGCCTATGGGCTTTGGCCCTGCGGGCCTCGCACTTTGTCACCCACAATTTCTAGTTCTAAATTGTGCCCTTGCTTCCATTTTATAATAACTGCTCCAACAGTTGATCTTTTTTCACCAAGCTGCTTGGCAATTGCCCTGTAGCCCTTTCCAGCCTTGTGGAGGTCCACATTTTTGTCTCTGATGTCTTTGAACAGCTCTTTGGTCTTAGCCATGTTAGTAGTTGGAGTCTTACTGATTGTGTGGGATGGACAGGTGTCTTTATGCAGCTAACGACCTGAAATAGGTGCTTCTCATTTGGAATAATAAGTGGAGTGGAGGTGGACTTTTTAGAGGCGGACTAACAGGTCTTTGAGGACCAGAATTTCTGCTGATTGGCAGGTGTTGAAATACTTATTTGCAGCAGTAACATGCAAATAAATTATTTAAAAAACCATACATTGTGATTTCTGGATTTTTTTTTTTTTTAAGATTATGTCTCTCACAGTGGACATGCACCTAAGATGAAAATTTCAGATCCCTCCATGATTTCGAAGTGGGAGAACTTGCAAATTCGCAGGGTGTTCAAATACTTATTTTCCTCACTGTATATTTTTTAATGTTGAATAATGCACTAATTCTGAAGTTTTGTAACAAACAGACAGATGCCAAAGGATTATGGGTAAAATGTGCTATGTAAACCAATGTGAGGTGTGTGTGTTGGTGTTTACAGATAAGTATGCTTTTGTAAAATATGACATTTTTTATTTGTAAAAAAAAAAAAGGCATTTTCAAAAAAAAGCTAAGTTGTAATTAGATAACCATCTGATATAACCGGTGTAAAAAAAAATAGAACACTGCCATGATCTACTGGTGCCGACGCTCAGTACTTAAACTGGGCTTACACTGCGCGAGTTTTGTCCCTTTTTCAGCCGATTTTCACTCGTGAGAATTTTTTGGATTGCCCCAAGTTTCAGCTTAATTGCACGTCCTGCATCGTGTAGTATACACGGAGTAACGAGCTGCGTTTAACCTCTCACGACCACCTCCTGATCGGCAATCGTATGGTCGGTTGAAAATCAAACCTGTTTGATATTCTGGTCGGCCGTCGTGAGGGTATTCCCGCTGCTGAAGCGCTACAAGCGTCCAACCTCTCACACTGTGCATGTGCAAACACCAATGCAGAATTGCAGAGAGCATAAACAGTGATCATCTCTTTGGGAGAGCAGCTTCTGTTTCTTTTTCCCCCGTTTCTTCAACTCATGTAAAGTCTTGTAATTTTTTTTGTCTCCCATTGAGAGTTTTTGTACAAATAATAAATGTAAATAAAGTTTGAAAAAAAAGCTTCTGTTTATGTTTTGCTTCTGGAAACACGAGTCCGACGTGTGGTTTTTGAACATACAATGTGAGTAGTCAGATCGCATCAGGGCATCGGGCCGTATAGTGTGAGAACATAACTTTAACACCGTGCAGTTTTGTCGTACAGTTTGAGTCGAGTACAGTGATTGAAAATATTGTACAGTGTCTGCCCAGCTTTAGGGCGAATACTGCCATGAACACTACTGGCCAGTAGATGGCAGCAGAGACCGTGAAAACTTGCCAAAACAAAATTCCAGATAGTCCATCTCTGCTATGTTTAAGATGCATGGGATTTAATAAACACAAACTGAATTTCAGACATCTTATATATATTACTGTGGAACAAAGATGACAGACAGTGTTTGACATAAGCAGGACTCTAAATAGCAAACAGGAATCGATTGCAGTGATTCCAATTAAAAATAATGGATGAGCAACTTGAGCTTCTTCTGGCATTTTTACATAAAACAAACACAATAACAACATCTATAAACCCAGAGAATATATTCACAAGAGTTTTAGGCACAATATACAAAGAGTTTAATGCTGTTGTCCATGTGGAGCCTGATCAGAGCATCTCAAATGTATTTCTTCTGTCGTGAATGTACTGAGGTACCCATAATGCACCTGGACACAGCATGTCCACACTAATACCTTCAAAATTACTGCATTACATTAAAACTAAAACATATATCTGATATTTTCACTTCATAAAACTTCAGACGTGACGTTAAATAACTTGTCTGAAATTAGTTTGGTTAAAATTTTAACCATAAGTTAAAACTGCATGCCTCTGGGTGATATTGCCAGCATATCAGCATGGGGTCAAAAGAAATGAGGGTTTGTTTTTGTTTTTTTGCCTCCTTCTTCTCTTTTCCTGTGACCAGTTCTCCTTTGCCTGCAGAGGATAGAGCGGTTTCTTAGAACCAGCTCTCCTCTGTTTACAGAGGCTAGAACTGTGCACCTACTACAAAACATTTAACAGGTAGGTACTCAACTGATTTTAGACTTCATAAACATTTGTAACTGTATCGCGTCTGCAAGAATACATTAGCGGTCTAAAAATTATCGGACCAAAACTTATCAGAAGATAATTAGTCTGATAATGGTTTTCAAAGTTATCTGAAAAGCTAATCCAATAATGGAAACATTATCTTTGATAATTAGCGGATTAGCGGAACTGTGCCCACCACTGCTTGCCAACCTGGATCCACAGTAAAGAGACTGATGCTTGGCTGTCATGAAATCTGACAAACTGGTTAACTCAGGAGACAATGCACTGGGAAAAACAAGAGCCTGCTGGGCTCATGGGTGGGCTGGACTGCTCTGTGTTCCACTGAGGGATGAGCCCACACATCTTACTTTTATGCAGCATGATGAACAATAAAGTTTATGTGCAGAAAAGGGAAAAAAATGTATCAGAAAGTGCATCCACTATGAAAGTTGTGACAAATCAAGACTTGGTTGCATGTTCAATCCACCGTGGTGACCCTGTGTGAATGGAAGCTACCAAAACAGAACTAACAGTAAAATGAAAATACTAACTCAATAAAGTGTTATTCAGAAATTCTTGAGAAATTTGGAAAAGGAAAAGGAACATACAGTACATCGGTGTGCATCTGAACAATGTGACTGTAAGCGGTGAGCACACACACACACAGACCCAAGCAACAGTGGCCTCCAGGACACTGACATAAGCCACAAAGCTTCATCAGCAACTCAATAGACCTGTCTTATTTGCCTTTACTGTATTTTGTGTTCAAAGATGCCAATGTTGGAATGATTTTTGTACAATACATTTGATGTGAATGAAAATTACAAAATTATTAGACAAAAAATTTCTGATTTGACAATATCTAGCCCAGCACAAAATGCTGACCTCTGCTGACATCTACAATAAATCTCATGGGACTGATTATTGTGTATTCCAGGGTATTAGTTGCACCAGAGTTTAAGTCACACCTTTAAAAAAAAATGACTGTTGAAGAGAAAAAAAACAATGAGTAAGTCACACTAGACTATAAATCATGACCTTTTTCTGTATTAGCAGCTCTTTAATTGTGCATTTTTGTGCATTATAGTGTGCTTATTTTGTTGGAGTTTACAGTATTTTGTTTAGTACTTTGATTCCTGGGAAAGCCCTTCAAAATAGTCATTATTATTAAATGTCTCTTATTAATGTCTCTTTCTGAGCATTGTAATAAATTAATTAGAAATTGTTTTTTTCACTTGCGGAATATTGCCAAGCTGCGACAGGTGGTATCTTGCTATGAACTGGAGACAATCATCCACGCCTTCATCTCCTCACGATTGGACTACTGTAACAGCCTGTTTACCTGCCTTAATAGAAAAGACCTTAACCGGCTACAGTACGTCCAAAACTCTGCTGCGAGGCTGTTGACTCGTACAAATAGGAGAGCTCATATTACCCCTGTCCTAAAGTCTCTCCATAGGCTCCCAGTTGAGTCCAGACTCACTTTTAAAATCTTGGTCCCGACGTTCCGAGCCCTTCATGGTCAGGCTCCCGGATATATTAAAGATCTGATTCAGCCTTATACCTCTGCCCGTAGTCTCAGGTCTTCAGGCCAGAACCTGCTGATGGTTCCTAGGACCTGCTTTAAAACCCGAGGTGACAGATCTTTTAAAGCCACAGCTCCTCGTCTCTGGAACGAACTGCCACTTTCCCTGCGTTCCCTGGAATGTGCTGAGACTTTTAAGAAGCATTTGAAGACTCTTCTCTTTAATAAGGCTTTTCAGAACTGATAAATTGTTAATCTTGTCCTTTGTTTTATTATGTTTTTTATTATTTATTATTGCATTTTAACCTGTGAAGCGCTTTGTGGCCTATGTCTGTGAAAGGCGCTATATAAATAAAATTTACTTACTTACTTATTATTATTACTTTTATTGCTTTTATTATTATAATTATTATTATTAATACCACTATCATCATCAATAATAATAATAATAATAATAATAATGCATGATTTATCTGTGTATAAGTAATACCAGAGTATAAGTTGTAGGACCTTCCAAATTAGGATAAAATTAATAAGTAAATAAATAGATTTATGCAGCACGGTGGTTTAGTGGTTAGCACTGTTGCCTCACAACAAGAAGGTCATGGGTTTGATTCCCACCTGTGGCCTTTCTGTGTGGAGTTTGTGTGTTCTCCCCGTGTTTGCGTGGGTTCTCTCCGGGTCCTCCGACTTCCTCCCATATCCAAAGACACGCAGGTTAGATGAATTGGACACATTAAACTGTCTGTAGGTGTGTGTGCAGATGTGAATGTATTTGTTTGCCTAAACTAGTGCAGTGCCTGTAGGAAGTTTGTATTTGTATAGAAAATTGGGAGCTTAAGTAGATTTTTCATGGATGGTCATACTATGAGGCTGTGTTTAAAGGTGGATGTACAAAGAGGTGTACTGACACATAATTTTAACAAAGTGTACGTTTGTTAAGCCATGGTTGACACTGAGATACAAAGAGACATGCAAATACAGTAATTTTAAGAAAAAGATTGACGTTCATCCAACATGATCAGACACAAAGAGATATAGGAAGGAATAAACACAGTTAGTGTACATGAAGCACAAACATATGAATACAGTAGTTATTGATAATGTGAGTCAGGTACATTTAGGTTTGTTGTGAAATGTGTGGATTGATTGATAACGATTGTGTTTTCATTTTGGGTTTTAGCAAGGACACACTATGTAGTTGAACCCCATTCCACGAATGTGGAAAGTACCACTACCGGTGCCTTTTCCTTTTTTTGGCCATTGGGGAAGAGCAAAAACAGTAATGCAACAGCATGATTTTTAAAAGTGTTTTGAAGAATCTTTGTGGTTTCAATTTCAATTTATTTTCATTTATATAGCGCCAAATCATAAAAGAGTTGCTTCAAGGCACTTCACACAAGTAAGGTCTAACCTTACTAACCCCCAGAGCAGCAGTGGTAAGGAAAAACTCCCTCTGAGGAAGAAACCTCAAGCAGACCAGACTCAAAGGGGTGACCTTCTGCTTGGGCCATGCTACAGAACAATTCACAAAATCGCCGGCCACTAGCCCTAAGCTTCACTAAAAGACCCAGAATTTAGGTAAAGTTGAGGCCGCAACACGCTCCATTTACTAATAAAATGAATCAAAAGAGTAAAAAACACAGAACTATACTATGCTAGTATGCTAGCCATACGAAAGGGAAAATAAGTGCGTCTTAAGTCTGGACTTGAAAGTCTCAAAAGGTTAGATTTATTTTTTGAGGTGAAGTAAAAGGTATGTATGGTGGAATATTGTAATAAGTATGAATTTGTGTAGGTGATCTGCAGACAGTTTTAAACATAAGGTCAAGTGTTAGTGGGAAGTGCTGACTTTTTAAATACAAGAAAGACACTGGACTTATCGAGAGGATTTAGTACTGCTACAACGGACTGATCAGAAGGTGGCAGCAATGCAATAATAAGGATGCTGGCTGCCGTTATCCACCACAGAAGAAGAGAGGTGCACTTGATTGGTTCACAGGGGCACGTTTTGACGATGGAGTGCATTTTGGCCTTTACAAAATGCCACAAAAATAAAACCACAATAAAAATATTAAATTAAATAAAAGTACTTAATTTCTCATATTTGCAGTCAGTCTGGGTAAATCGTGGGACCGATTTATTCATGGGCACATTTGATGAAGCAATGCATTTCCCAAGCGGGCCAACCCTGTAATAAAAATAAAGGTTTCAAAAAAAGGTTTTGAAAATTATTCCCCAAATTTTTATCATAAAAGATGCACATCATTGTGCCATGCTCAAGCCATATCCGAAAGCTGAGGCCAATCTGACAAACGGAGAGATATGTGAGCCACATACTCGCACTCACACAGATGTTTCTTGCTTTATAGATAGATGTGGCCCTGCGACATATTGGCATCCTGTCCAGGGTGCTCTGGCTTCCTCCAACATCCAAAGACATGCAGATAAGGTGGATTGGAAACTTTAAATTGTCTGTAGGTGTGCGTGCGGGTTTGACTGTGTTTGTCTATATATAAGCCATACAACAGACTGGCGTCCTCTCCAGGGTGTACCCTGCTTCAATCCCTATGACTGCTGGAATAGGCTCCAGCCCCCCACAACCCGATCTTGGGTACGCAGTTGAAGATGTGTGTGTGTGTGTATAAATGTGATTTTAATCCACAATGTAAAGTAACAGAGAACCAAAGTAAAATAGAACAGAGAATAAATACATGATAAATAACTAATAAAATAGAACAGGAGCAGAAAGTGGGTCAAAGAAAGGGGAAGCAAGTAGACCAAAAACCTGATCAGGGCCGAGCATGACATATATATATATATATATATATATATATATATATATATATATATATATATATATATATATATATATATATATATATATATTTTAGGGGTGGGCAAACATAAAAAATCTTAATCGCATTAACTCAATGACTTTCTGTGATTAATCATGATTAATCGCATGGTATATGTGAAACCCAAAAATGAATTCAAAAGCCGCTTAAAAGCAGTTTTATTTGAAAATGTAAATGAACATTGCATAAATTTGAAAATGTAAATTTCAACTGAAACACACTAATGAAATCAAATATAAAACCACTGGCAGGTCATTTGTTATCCTGTTTCATATCAAAATAAAAATATTCATGTCCATGACTAAATGTACTAAAACAAATACATCACAATTGTACACATACCACAATTTGATATGTGTACAATTGTGACATATTTGTTTTAGTATATTTAGATTTTGTTGTGATTTGGCACTTTACAAGCCGATTAAATTGAATTGAAATTGAACATTTTATTGAGTCTTAAAGTAAATAAATATGAATTTGGTCACTGGATCCTTAAACTTTGTACATAATGAACTCTACATGGTGAATCCTTGATCTCTGGACATAAATAGGAATAAACAAAATCTGTAGTTTTTGTCAAAAGCATTTCCTTTCAGACATTGGCATGAATGTGTTTCCATATATCTGAGCTGAGCTTACAGCTACTGTGCTTCACTTCAGGATGTAATTTGACAAGAAAACACAGCACGTTTCATTTTGGAAGGAAAAAAAAAACGTTTTAGTCGATTGTAGTTTCTTGTCTGTATTACATTTGGAAAGAGGTGTCATTTTATTTAAAGCGGCGATTCATTTTGAATTTATTAATTCCGACCGGACTCTCTCAGCCGCGCAGCGTTTCGAGCTGTGTGAACGGAACGGAGAAGGATTCTCGTTTCTTGACAACAACAAGACAAGAGTCCCAGTTAGTGACTTTAATCCACACAAAAGTGACTGACGATATTTTAATGGCTTTGCGAGGGGTTAAGAAGCGGCTTGCCATTTCTGAAGAGCAGTGAATCAAAGAACCAACGAGCTACTGGATCGAAGCATTGCTTCAATGGTTCATTGGTTTCAAAGTGGAGCCGCGCTGGAGAAATAGTTTATTACAGACCAAACACTGAATATCCGACGTTATTTGTACGTCCGTATGACTCTGAAATTCGGAAAAATCCGTATAATTTACGGACTATAGGTTGACATGAAAACCACCGAAAGGCTGTGTTCACCGCGGGGACACGTTCGGCTATTCGAGATTATTCAAGATTTTTTTTTTTTTTACCGATGACGAACGATGCGTAAAAAAAAATTTGACCGATCCAAACCGGTCTGGATCCGGGCCTGATCCTGAACTTTGTACCGAAAATGTCCATTCAAAAGTTCGGCGTCTTTCTGCATTTTGTTTTGTTGTGCATTGCATAGCCTGTACTTTTCTCGATCCTCGTGTCGTTTTCTGTGTGAACTCAGCTATCAGCAGGAAGCAGCAGCATAAGCTCGCCCCCGACTGACGCTTTCAAAATAAAAGGCAACGAGCAACAGTCATAAAACGCTATTAAAAAAAAAACAAAAAAACGCAGCGTTAAGGGGAGGAACAAAACTGTGTTGTCGGCGATAATGACATCAATAATTAACGCAACGTTAGCGCGTTAACGTTGCCCAGCCCTAATATATATATATATATATATATATATATATATATATATATATATATATATATATATATATATATATATAGATATATATATATATATATATATATATATATATATATATATATATATATATATATATATATATATATATATATATATAGCAGGGGTGGTGGCCAAGTGGTTAATGCGCTTGGTTTCAGTTCAGAAGGTTCCGGGTTCAAATCCCACCCCTGCCACATTTCTCCATGTAATGTGGAGTTGCGTCAGGAAGGGCATCTGGCGTAAAACCTGTGCCGTTTCAACATGCAGATCCACCTTGGATTTGCTGGAGCAAGGGAGCAGCCGAAGGGACTTACTTACTATATATATAATATATGAGGTCTCTTAGATAATAAACCGACCCTTTTATTTTTTTTTTTAACTATATGGATTTGAATGACATGCGATTACACCAATCATGCTTGAACCCTCGTGCGCATGCGTGAGTTTTTTCACGCGTGTCGGTGACGTCATTTCCCTGTGGGCAGGCCTTGAGTGAGATGTGGTCCCGCCCTCTCGGCTGAATTCCTTTGTTTCACACGCTGCTCGAGACGGTGCGCGTTGCTTTATCAAAATTTTTTCTGGACCTGTGAGGAATATCCGAGTGGACACTATTCGAGAAATTAAGATGGTTTTCTGTGAAAAGTTTAACGGCTGATGAGAGATTATGGGGTGTTTCTGTCGGTGTAAGGACTTCCCACGGAGCGGGACGTCCTGCAGCGCTTCCAGGCGCTGTTGTCGGCCTGTTTCGAGCTTAAAACATCCTAATTTAAGGCTTAATTCACCCAGGACATCGTGAGAGAACAGAGAAGATTCAGAAGAGGCCGGCATGAGGAATTTATGCGGACATTCCACTGTTTAAGGACATTTTTTTAATGAAAGACGTACAGGAAAAACACCTCCGTGTTGAAAACCATTTGTAGAATTCAGGCGGCTTTTAATGGCTTTCAACAAGTGAGTAACTGAGAAATTGTTTAACAGCTTGGGCATGTTCCAACTTGCCCGTTAAGATTTCCAACGGAGGTGTTTTTCCTGCCGCGACCCCCCGCGGTCGGGTCCAGCCCAACATGCGACTCTGCCCGCACGTTCTTTCATTACAAAATGGCCGTTAACAATGGAATGTCCGAATAAACTCCTCATGCCGACTTCTTCTGAAAGTTCTCTGTTCTCTGACGACTTACTGCGTCAACAGAGCCTGAAATGTGGAAGTTTTCAACTTGAAACGGCGAGACGCTGCCGCCTCGAAGCGCAGATCGCCGTCAGGCGCCGTGGACCGTCCTTAAAGCGACACTACCAGACCAAAATCTCTCATCAGCCGTTAAAATTTTTACAGAAAACCAGCTGAATTTATTGAATGGTGTCCACTCAGTTGTGCCTTACAGCTTTGAAAAAAATTTTATCAAACAAAGCAGCAGTCTCTGAGCCATTCCTAAACAATGAAAAAAATCGACGAGAGGGTGGACGACTCCTCACTCAAAGACTGCCCACAGGCGAATGACGTAACCGACAGGCATGAAAAAACTCTCGCATGCCCACGAGGGTTCAAGCATGTCTGATGTAATCACACGTGATTCAAATCCATATGGTTTTTGAAAAAATAATAAGGTCGGATACTTTTCTAATAGACCTCATATATATATACTGCAGTCTGCTTTTAGAAAATATCATTCCACAGAGACGGCTCTCACTAAAGTGGTGAATGATCTTCTGCTTACCATGGATTCGGACACCACTACGGTTCTGTTGCCGTTAGATCTCAGTGCTGCATTTGATACAGTGGATCATCATATTCTACTTGATAGGCTGCAAAATCATTTTGGGATTACTGGGAGTGCCCTTGCATGGCTGACGTCATACCTGACCAGTCATTCTCACTGTGTTTTGTACAGTAACACTACCTCTAACCCAGTGATTTTCAACCTTTTTTGAGCCGCGGCACCCTTTTTACGAGGGCTGTCAATAAAGTAACAGTCCTTTTTATTTTTTTCAAAAACTATATGGATTTCATTCATATGTTTTTACTTCAGACATGCTTGAACCCTCGTGCGCATGCGTGAGTTTTTCCACGCCTGTCGGTGACGTCATTCGCCTGTGAGCACTCCTTGTGGGAGGAGTCGTCCAGCCCCTCGTCGGAATTCCTTTGTCTGAGAAGTTGCTGAGAGACTGGCGCGTTGTTTGATCAAAATTTTTTCTAAACCTGTGAGACACATCGAAGTGGACACGGTTCGAAAAATTAAGCTGGTTTTCAGTGAAAATTTTAACGGCTGATGAGAGATTTTGAGGTGATACTGTCGCTTTAAGGACTTTTCACGGTGGGAGACGTCGCGCAGTGCTCTCAGGCAGCGTCATCAGCCTGTTCAAGCTGAAAACCTCCACATTTCAGGCTCTATTGATCCAGGACGTCGTGAGAGAACAGAGAAGTTTCAGAAGAAGTCGGTTTCAGCATTTTATCCGGATATTCCACTGTTAAAGGAGATTTTTTTTTAATGAAAGACGTGCAGACGGATCCGCGCGTCGGGACGCAGCCGACGCGGTGCGGCGGCACAGGAAAAACACCTCCGTGTTGATAACCATTTGTAAAATCCAGGCGGCTTTTGATGGCTTTCAATGGAGTGAGTATATGAGAAATTGTTTAACAGGCAGGACATGTTCCAACTTGTCCTTAAGGCTTTCAACGGAGGTGTTTTTCCTGTGCCGCCGCACCGCGTCGGCTGCGTCCCGACGCGCGGACCCGTCCGCACGTCTTTCATTAAAAAAAATCTCCTTTAACAGTGGAATATCCGGATAAAATGCTGAAACCGACTTCTTCTGAAACTTCTCTGTTCTCTCACGACATCCTGGATCAATAGAGCCTGAAATGTGGAGGTTTTCAGCTTGAACAGGCTGACGACGGCGGCTGAGAGCGCTGCGCGACGTCTCCCACCGTGAAAAGTCCTTAAAGCGACAGTATCACCTCAAAATCTCTCATCAGCCGTTAAAATTTTCACTGAAAACCAGCTTAATTTTTCGAACCGTGTCCACTTCGATGTGTCTCACAGGTTTAGAAAAAATTTTGATCAAACAACGCGCCAGTCTCTCAGCAACTTCTCAGACAAAGGAATTCCGACGAGGGGCTGGACGACTCCTCCCACAAGGAGTGCTCACAGGCGAATGACGTCACGGACAGGCGTGGAAAAACTCACGCATGCGCACGAGGGTTCAAGCATGTCTGACGTAAAAACATATGAATGAAATCCATATAGTTTTTGAAAAAAATAAAAAGGACCGTTACTTTATTGACAGCCCTCGTATATTTACAAAATCCTGCAGCACACCACTGTCATGTGTCACGTGTCACGCACCACTAACTCGACTGTCTCTACACGGTGCGTTAGCACGTTAGCAACACGTGCGGTACAGATATGACGTAACATAGTATACTATAGTCATGGAGCTGTATATAAGAACTAGAGAGCGCAGTCCCAATGCTGCACACTAAACGAAAACGTCCCTTCATGAACAGCGACATGACATCTCCTAACCGGGCAAAATATTGACGAAGTACCCGGATGTTAATGCATTTTCAATGGAGATTCGCGACTGAACACACTCAGAAAAATGCTCGCAAAATACGTGTTAAAATGCCATTTTGTCATGGATATCGAGCCAGTAAAATTAAATTACATTAAATTATGTCAGGAAAGTATTAAACTTACTCTGACACACACACATTCTCAAATATTAGTGTTGAAAGTTACATGGATCTGTGCTGTTAAGCTACGCTGCTCGGCTGAGCTGCTGCTGTTCAACGCAGCGCGGCTCCTAAAACCATCACAATACATTTATATATATTATATTTTTACACAATTATCCTTTATTGACCGAGTTTCATTCATGAAGTCAGCGGTGTGTGTGTGCACATCTCTGTGTGTGTGGCAGCACAGCGCATCATTAATCTCATTATTTTAAGGTGCAAAAAAAAAAAAAAAAAACTCCCCAGTCTTGTCCAACAATTTTTAGTCACTAACGACAAGAATTTTAACTAGACATTGGTCTAGCAGTGGAAAATATCAACTAGACATAAGTGAAAATAATGATCCGTGTCATCGGGCGACACAGGTACGGCAGGAGACATACAGCTGTTTATCATCCAAATATCACGGACAACGTGACAACAATAACCAAAACCACGTACTTATGGAAGGAAATATTGTCTCCCTTGTTCCTCCGTTTGTGACTTTGCCAACATGCGCAGCTTTCCGGCATATTCCACGTGTTTCTTGATGAAACTAAGTGAACTTCTATGCACACAAATCACTAACTTGCCCGGAATTAAAATGGCGATGACGCCTCCTTGTCGGCACATGGCTCAGCGCTACTGCGCGCTTTGCTGCCATCTACTGGAATAAAAGAGCATTACACCATTTGCCACATAATTACAGCACATACACCCGATAATGGTGATATTTGATAATTGCCCACGGCACCCCTGACGATCGATCACGGCACCCTAGGGTGCCGCGGCACCCCGGTTGAGAATCACTGCTCTAACCTTAGTGACATGAAATTTTGGGGTTCCACAGGGGTCTGTTTTAGGCCCCCTGCTTTTCTCCCTTTATATAGCCCCCCTTGGGCACATATTGCAGCGTTTTGGGATTACCTTTCACTGCTATGCAGATGATACTCAGTTATACGTGCCGATAACTGCTGGTAATCTCGTTCACATAAAATCCTTAGAAGATTGCCTTGCAGCAGTGAGAAGTTGGATGTCTAGAAACTTCCTACTTTTAAACTCTGATAAGACTGAAATGATGGTTCTTGGTCCAGTGAGACATCGGCATCAATTTGACCAGTTAACGCTCAGCCTCGGCTCGTGTGTCATACATCACACTGACAAAGTGAGGAACCTTGGGGTAATTTTTGATCCTTCGTTGTCCTTAGGTCTCCATATTAGAAATATTACTAGGACTGCTTTCTTCCACCTGCGAAATATAGCGAAGATTCGTTCCATCCTGTCTATGGCTGATGCTGAGACCCTGATCCATGCATTTATCTCTTCTAGTTTGGACTACTGCAATGTTCTATTTTCTGGTTTACCGCAGTCTAGCATTAGGGGTCTCCAATTGGTTCAACATGCTGCAGCCAGACTTTTGACATGAAGCAGAAAGTTCGACCACATTACACCTGTTTTGGCATCCCTTCACTGGCTTCCTGTCCCAGTGAGATCAGATTTTAAGGTTCTGCTACTAACCTATAAAATTATTAATTGACTGGCACCCTCCTACCTAGCTGACCTAATTAAACCTTACGTACCGGCCCGGGCTTTACGTTCTCAGGGTGCAGGACTACTTTGTGTCCCTAAGGTGAATAAGAAGTCTGCGAGTCACAGAGCTTTCTCTTATCGTGCCCCTGTTCTGTGGAATGATCTCCCTGCATCAATAAAACAGTCAGATTCTGTGGAGACTTTCAAGTCCAGACTTAAGATGCACTTATTTTTCCTTTCATATGGCGAGCATAATGGTACAGTTTTGTTTTACACTTTTTACTCTTTTAATTCATTTTATTAGTAATTGGAGCGGGCCGCGGCCTCAACTTGACCTAAATTCTGGGTCTTTTAGTGAAGTTTAGGGCTAGTGGCCGGCGATCACCTTAGTATTTCTCTGTTTTTCTTGTTGTTTAATGCTGACAAATTATACAGTATTTCTCGTCTTTCTGATGCCTGATTCTGTTTTTTCTCTCTGTTTAAGGTGCAGCTCCATCCAGAGACAGGAGTTGTGTTCGTGTTGGCGATCCTCCTGTCCTGTGCGCCAATGCATTTCTTGTATATTCGTCCGTGAATTGTTCTGTTAATTGTTCTGTAATTTATGTTTTGTAGCATGGCCCAAGCAGAGGGTCACCCCTTTGAGTCTGGTCTGCTTGAGGTTTCTTCCTCAGAGGGAGTTTTTCCTTACCACTGTTGCTCTGGGGATTGGTAAGGTTAGACCTTACCTGTGTGAAGCGCTTTGAGGCAACTCTGTTGTGATTTGGCGCTATATAAATTAAAATAAATTGAATTGGAAAAAAAAAAAAAAAATATATATATATATATATATATATATATATATATATATATATATATAGTAGTGTTCAGAATAATAGGTGCTATGTGACTAAAAAGATTAATCCAGGTTTGGAGTACATTTCTCATTGTTACATGGGAAACAAGGTACCAGTAGATTCAGTAGATTCTCACAAATCCAACAAGACCAAGCATTCATGATATGCACACTCTTAAGGCTATGAAATTGGGCTATTAGTAAAAAAGTAGAAAAGGGGGTGTTCACAATAATAGTAGTATGGCATTTGGTCAGTGACTTTGTCAACTTTGTGGAACAAACTGGTGTGAATCAGGTGTTCCCTATTTAAGGATGAAGCCAGCACCTGTTGAACATGCTTTTCTCTTTGAAAGCCTGAGGAAAATGGGACATTCAAGACATTGTTCAGAAGAACAGCATAGTTTGATTACAAAGTTGACTGGACAGGGGAAAACTTATACGCAGGTGCAAAAAATTATAGGCTGTTCATCTACAATGATCTCCAATGCTTTAAAATAGACAAAAAAAAAAAAAAAAAACAGAGACGCGTGGTAGAAAACAGAAAACAACCATCAAAATGGATAGAAGAAAAACCAGAATGGCAAAGGCTCACCCATTGATCAGCTCCAGGATGATCAAAGACTGTCTGGAGTTACCTGTAAGTGCTGTGACAGTTAGAAGACACCTGTGTGAAGCTACTTTATTTGAAGAATCCCCCACAAAGTCCCTCTGTTAAATAAAAGACATGTAGAAGAGGTAACAATTTGCCAAAGAACACATCAACTGGCCTAAAGAGAAATGGAGGAATATTTTGTGGACTGATGAGAGTAAAATTGTTCTTTTTGGGTCCAAGGGCCACAGACAGTTTGTGAGATGACCCCCAAACTCTGAATTCAAGCCACAGTTCACAGTGAAGACAGTGAAGCATGGTGGTGCAAGCATCATGATATGGGCATGTTTTTCCTACTATGGTGTTGGGCCTATATGTGTTGGGAAGGTGTCGTAGCACGGACCCACAACAGGGGGCGCAAATGAACGGACAATGAATAAGCCAAAAAGTAACAATTTAATGTTGTGACAACACACAACGAAATACACAAAATTTGTAAAGTCAATTAACACCAGGTGACGTGTGGGCAGGCTCGAAGATAGAAGACCCCCGACGAGAGAGAAGCCGCGTCCCACACGGCTTCCACCACCAACGGTCTGAAGAACACCGGAGCCGCCAAGTCCCGAGTCCCCAGGTGGCCTCTGTCTTCGACTGTCGACCCTGGTACTGATGGCAGAAAGCAAAGACAAGATGAATGAGTGTGAGTCCACACACTCAGTAATCCACAGTCTGCACACAGTTAGGAGGGAGCACCTCCACCTCCAATCACACACTCGTGCAGCTCCTGTTTAATCCACTTATCTGGTTTGGGGTGTGAGGCGAAGTCGTCGCTGTCACACCAAATGCCAATCCCACAGATAAGGACGAACACCACAGGATAACGGCTGCAAAAGAAGTTCAGATTATCACTCAATGATATGAGTCAGCAGAGAAGTTACCTCTTCGGTAGTCGATTTCTCGGCGAGGAGGTGGAGTTGCAGTCCGGCCTTTATGGTGATGATGATGATGATGATGATGAACGAGTGACAGCTGGTGCTGAGGATGAGTGACAGCTGTCACTTCTTCTGGGTCTGGCACCCTCTCGTGCTTGGAGCCCGCACTCCAAGCAGGGCACCCTCTGGTGGTGGTGGGCCAGCAGTACCTCCTCTTCAGCGGCCCACATAACAATATGTCGCATACCAGGTATCATGGATCAGTTTGGATATGGATATGAATACTTGAAGAGGTCATGTTGCCTTATGCTGAAGAGGACATGCCCTTGAAATGGGTGTTTCAACAAGACAATGACCCCAAGCACACTAGTTAATGAGCAAAATCTTGATTCCAAACCAACAAAATTAATGCCTCGCAGTTGTGAAGAAATCATGAAAAACTGTGGTTATACAACTAAATACTAGTTTAGTGATTCACAGGATTGCTAAAAAAGCAGTTTGAACATAATAGTTTTGAGTTTGTAGCGTCAACAGCAGATGCTACTATTATTGTGAACACCCCCTTTCTACTTTTTTTTTTACTAATAGCCCAATTTCATAGCCTTAAAAGTGTGCATATCATGAATGCTTGGTCTTGTTGGATTTGTGAGAATCTACTGAATCTACTGGTACCTTGTTTCCCATGTAACAATAAGAAATATACTCAAAACCTGGCTTAATCTTTTTAGTCACATAGCACTACTATTATTCTGAACACTACTGTATATTGCAGACTCTCTAGTTCACATTCATGTATTCCCATAAACTACTTGATTGGCTCCACATATTGGTATTTTAATCACCCCCAAACTTTTTTTATCTGTAGACCCAGACCATTTTTTTTTTTAAATCTTTTGATAATTAAAATATCAGTATTCCCTTTATAAACTGCCTATCATGGAGGCCTGAACATCTTCACTGGAGACAGTCAGCAGCCCAGTCGTAGGCTGTGGTTGTACCGAACTGACACCATGGAGTCAATATGTGGTTATGCATATCTGTGAAGCTGTGGCGTTAAACAAAATAATCATGCATGCTGAGAAAGCCTCACGGTGGATGAAATTTTAAATATTCTTTAACATTAACAAGTCACTCCCCAGTTGCTGTTGAAGGTTCACTTGTATAAATACAGAGTTTGGCTTGTGACACTTTTCCTCCTCAGACTGTTCCACGGGGATATGAATAAGTCATGACAGGAAAGTCTTTATTTCACCACTCAGCTGAATGTAAAAGACGGGTTACTTCCCATCTCAAAGAAGCTCCGTTTGCCAAATAAAAGGAGCCCTTGACGTGAGAGTAATTCTATGCAGCCTGGGAGATATATATATATATATATATATATATATATATATATATATATATATATATATATATATATATATATATATATATATATATATATATATATATATATATACACACTCACACGCCCACACGCAGTGCATCAGGAAAGTATTCACAGCGCTTCATTTTTTTCCACATTCTGTTACAGCCTTATTCCAAAATGGAATAAGCTCATTTTCCCCTCAAAATTCTACTCACACCACCCCATGATTACAACATAAAAGTTTTTTTTTTTTTTGTTTTTTTTTTTTACAAATTTCTTAAAAATAAAAATAAGGAATCGCATGTACATGTACAAGTCCTTTTCTCATTCATTAAATGCGTTCCTTGTCAGCTGATGTACGGCGAGTCTGTCAGAAAGTTTTGTGCATGCTCAAAAATTTGAGCAGATGGAGAGCTTTCTTGGCGGTTGCATGTTTGTTTACAGTGTTGTCCTGTACTTGTTTTTTACTTCTACGATACTGTGGCTGGCTGATGCTTCAGACTGGGCTTCTGATGGCCAAAGCTCCAGTGTGGGCTGTGAATTCAACACCAGAGGAGAGAGGACAGTTCCTGACACAGCAACGTCCAGCACAGCTAATCATTTAGCCAAGATCAGACTGAAGTTAAAGACAGTGTGGCTGTGTGTTATCTGGATGTCAGCGCACACCCAGTGGATTCTCTTGGAAAGAAGGTGCTTCAGAGAAAGTATATTGTTTGCTCTCCTAGCTGTTGCATCCGCATTAAACACCGCCACACTGAAGAAGATGCTTTCAGCACACAAACAGTGATGAATCATGACATCATGATGAATTACAATATGCTTAAACATAAGTTGTTTTTTACTGCAACCTTTTTTCTGTGGTGCAAAGTGCCACAGTTGTTCCGCAAGCATGCTACAGGATCTACTTTATGGCTGTTTTTTGCACACATTACATAGAACAAGCCGAGTGTGTTACATCGATTTATCACATTTTGGGGCAACCATGACCTTCACATGCCAATTTGTTTCAGTTACAGACCATGACATTGTGGAATGCTTATTTTTGAAAGTGGGAACGGGGTTTAATTGGCCCAAACAAAACAAAAAATTGGATCTTTCAAATTTAACAGCGTGAGAATGGTCATAGCTGGGAGGAAGCACTCTGAAATGATAATTCTCCTCTAAATGCACATCCCTATCATTACATTTACACCTTCGTTTATCTTCCAGTACAAAAACAGCAATATTATATATTATATATAATATATAATTATAATATATTATAATTATATATTATATATTATAATGTTATATATTATAACACAAATCAAAATAATGTTTTAATGCAGGACAGCGTGCCTGTTTTTTTTTTGTATTTTTAGCTTTAACCATAGCTGCACTCACCCGCCTCTCCGCCTGTCTGTCAGCTGAGGGCTGGGTAGAAATGGGATCATTATGCATTGTGGCGACCTGTCCATGACCCCAAAATGCAGTCTGGTGTTGCTCTCCCTGCTGTGCCGTGGTGGGGGCGGTGGAAGAGATGGACCAACCTCTGACATGTCTGTGAGAGTGTTATGTTATATGCATAACATGCACGCAGCAGCACACTGTGTCACTTGTCAGTCACTCCTAAGCTCTGCACATTGCTTTTCTACATGATTATAAATTCTGTAGATATCTGTATACCAGCATGTGCCAACTACAAGAAGCAAGTCGGGCGAAGAGGAAGGTTAACATGCATGTTTAACGGATGTGTCTATATGTCTGGGTATTTCTGTGTGTGCAAATATCACACTGGTGGAACTGCAAGGATTTGTGCATGCTACAGTAACTATAATAGACTATCTGTGTGTAACGTTGGCACAGCGTGAAAGCAGACTGTTAGTATTCTCTGTGTGTAGAGCATCATTCTTTGGGCTAGTTGCCCTGGTTTGCACTGTAACTCCAAGGGAGATCCATGACTAAAGATCCTCAAGTTTAGGGTTCACATGTAGTTCACAGAGGGGTTCAACTGACGGTCAGCAGGCCACTGCTAGTGCACTCTATCTGTCTCTTTCAGCACACCCTCTCACAGTCTCTTTACACCCATTTCTCTACTGAACTTCATTGACTGAGGTTACAAAAGAGTCAGATTGTATAAATGGAACATATAAAAACTTATTTTTTTATTCTTGCATCCAAGGTGCATATTAATATCTGAGGACAGAAATATTTTTTCTAAAGTTAATATGTATACAATTTTATATTTAATACAGTCAGCCTGAATTGCTGTTTATTTTATGTACATAAGACTTTATGTGCCCGATCTTGATAATCCAAAGCACACAGTCTAAAGTTCAAAAGGCAAGGTCATTTGGGTCATGTCCAACTCAACTTTGCTATTTACATGGTGCAATTTGAGTGCAAAGTAAGGTGCAGGGCATTGTATTTAATCCATGAAGTTAATCATTCCCTTTAACAGTCGCATGCACTTTACGTTGACACATCGATATTTAGAGGGCAGACTCAGGATGTGACTGAAATTAGTGGTTTTCTGACAGGAGAAAGCATCTGTGCAGAAAGTGTCAAAGCATGCAGCAAATCATTTATGTGCTGCGCCTGATAGGGGCAACACTTTCAAATTAAGACACCACCAGCACATGCAGAAAGCACCTACAAATGCACAAACAAACCATAGGAATCAACGAAATAACAGTATTGCCTCAAAGAAAGGTTTTGCAAATTTAATAATAAAGAAGCTTTCAAATGCAAACACATATTACCTGCATCACATGCAACAATTTCATTTGTTAAGTGTTGAGTGTAAATATATACACAGTTGTGACCATGCATATGCACAGCATCTAGTGGTTGAACCTGGAACTGCAACTGTAAAGCGTTGCTTTTCTTGAGACAAGTCAGGGGATGGATACATGAACATTTCTATGTCAGTGAATATTGAACTTCATTTACATCATTCATTATGGAATACAATGTGTAGTATTTGATAAATCTGTGTCAAGTAGGCAGTTCTCAAAAATTGGATGACCATGCTGGAAGGAGACTAGTTAGGGAAGCCGCCAAGACATCCATGACAGCTTTGGAAGAATTATAGGCTTCTGTGAACTGAAGGGATGGAATAAAAAAGTGTTACCACCTGATACAGCACAGACATGACACGAGGCAGAGAGGTCTCGCTTTATTTGATAAACTGAGGCGTCTTTGTTCTCACACATTCTTTATAGCTCATCAAAGCTCATCAGTAAACATGTCTACCTCATGTCATATGGAGAGGATATTAGAAATGTTACTAATATTATTAAGAAATCATTTAATTTTGATTTTATTTTTAACCAGAAATTCCTTGCATTGTCAAAATGATTTTCTTCTACAAATTTGAAACTTACAGCTGACTGGCTAATTTCAAGTTTATACGTTTATGTATGATGATAAATGTCATGATTTCACATTGTGCGTTACAGTCCTGTCAGAATTATCCACAGACCTATATTTTAAGCACAAAATTTGAAATGTGTTCAGAAATAACTGCAAATCACTGTATGAAATAATTATGTTTTGTTGTTGCTAAGTACTTTTTAATCCTCTCCATCCCAAGTCTTCTGTACTTTGCTGCACGGTGAAACCGTCTGATAAGACCGATGATCAAGTTGTGCACATATCATTCATCACAGAACCTACTGTGGACAAACTGTATCTGCATGAATTACCGACCAATTTCCATTTAAGTCAAAATGGGAGCCTTGCTACTGTCAAGACATGAAGTTTATAAAATGTGTAAAAAATGATTATAATTTTGCCTGGGCTGAAAAGGATTCTGTTGTGTGGGCCGCTGAAGAGGAGGTACTGCTGGCCCACCACCAGAGGGCATCCTGCCTGAAGTGCGGGCTTCGTCTGCACCCGTTCTGGTGCAGCCCGATCCCAATCGCCAGTTTGTTGTTGAAGTGGATGCCTCTGACTCAGGGATAGGAGCCGTGCTGTCCCAGAGCGGAGAGTCCGACAAGGTTCTCCATCCATGTGCCTATTTTTCCCGCAGGTTGACCCCGGCGGAGCGGAACTATGACGTCGGCAATCGGGAACTTCTTGCGGTGAAAGAGGTTCTTGAGGAGTGGAGACACCTGTTGGAGGGAGCTGCGGTACCATTTACGGTTTTCATGGACCATCGGAACCTGGAGTACATTCGGACCGCCAAGCGTCTGAACCCCAGGCAAGCCCGCTGGTCACTGTTCTTCGGGCGATTTGACTTCCGGATTACCTACCATCCCGGGACTAAGAACCAGCGATCTGACGCCCTGTCCCGGGTCCATGAAGAGGAGGTCAAGTTCGAGCTGTCAGATCCACCGGAACCTATCATCCCCGAGTCCACTATCGTGGCAGCCCTCACCTGGAACGTGGAGAAGACTGTCCGGGAGGCCCTGACACGGAACCCGGACCCGGGGACCGGCCCTAGGAACAGACTCTACGTCCCACCAGAAGCCAGAGCTGCTGTCCTGGACTTCTGTCACGGGTCCAAGCTCTCCTGTCACCCAGGGGTGCGAAGAATCGTGGCAGTGGTCAGACAGCGCTTCTGGTGGGCGTCCATGGAAGCCGATGTCCAGGAGTATGTCCAGGCCTGCACCACCTGTGCCAGGGGAAAGGCAGACCACCAACGGGCGCAGGGTCTCCTCCAACTGTTACCTGTGCCCCACCGCCCCTGGTCCCACATCGGCCTGGACTTCGTCACGGGCCTCCCGCCATCCTAGGGCATGACCACCATCCTCACGATAGTGGACCGGTTCTCCAAGGCGGCCCACTTTGTGGCCCTCCCAAAGTTCCCGATGGCCCAGGAGACTGCAGACCTCCTGGTCCACCACGTCGTGCGTCTGCATGGGATTCCATCCGATGTCGTCTCTGACCGTGGTCCCCAGTTCTCCACGCAGGTCTGGAGGAGTTTCTGTAGAGAGCTGGGGGCCTCCGTGAGCCTCTCGTCCGGGTACCATCCCCAGACCAACGGACAGGTAGAGCGGGCCAACCAGGAGTTGGAACAGGCCCTTCGCTGTGTGACCTCGGCGCACCCGATGGCCTGGAGCAACCATCTGGCCTGGATCGAGTATGCACACAACAGTCAAGTCTCGTCTGCCACCGGCCTCTCCCTGTTTGAGGTGTGTTTGGGGTACCAGCCCCCATTGTTCCCGCTAGTGGAGGGAGAGGTCGGGGTGCCCTCGGTCCAGGCCCATCTGAGGCGGTGCCATCGGGTGTGGCACTCTGCCCGCTCTGCCCTGCTCAAAGCCCGGACGAGGGCCAAGGCCCATGCAGACCGCCGGCGGTCCCCGGCCCCTGCATACCAGCCCACGCAGGAGGTTTGGCTGTCAACACAGGACATCCCATTACAGGTGGAATCTCACAAGCTGAAGGATCGGTACATTGGCCCTTTCCCCATCATCAAGGTCCTCAGTCCTGCCGCGGTGAAGCTGAGGCTGCCAGCTTCACTGCGGATCCATCCAGTATTCCATGTCTCCCGGGTCAAGCCTCACCACACCTCTTCCCTCTGTGCCCCCGGACCGGCGCCGCCTCCTGCCCGGATCATGGACGGGGAGCCTGCGTGGACAGTTCGCCGGCTCCTGGACGTCCGTCGTAAGGGCCGGGGATTCCAGTATCTGGTGGACTGGGAGGGTTATGGACCCGAAGAGCGCTCCTGGGTGAAGAGGAGCTTCATCCTGGACCCGGCCCTCCTGGCCGACTTCTACCGCCGACATCCGGACAAACCTGGTCGGGCGCCAGGAGGCGCCCGTTGAGGGGGGGGTCCTGTTGTGTGGGCCGCTGAAGAGGAGGTACTGCTGGCCCACCACCAGAGGGCGTCCTGCCTGAAGTGCGGGCTTCAGGCACGTGAGGGCGCCGGAGCACCGGGAGTGGCAGCTGTCACTCATCAACAACACCAGCTGTCACTCATCATCATCATCCACACCTCCATAAGAGCCGGGCAGCATCTTCACCTCACTGCCGAGAAATCGTCTACCATTAAGTAAACGTCTCAGCCTTTGATTACATACAGTAGTAACGTTTTTACTTCTGTACTTACTGACATTATTCTGAGTTTGCAGACTGTTAGTTGTTACTTCAGGATCTGTACAAACTCCGTGATTGAGAGGTGGAGGTGGTTTCCACCTTTGTGTTGAACTGTTTGCTGGGTGTTCATACACCCACCATCACCTGTCTGTTCTTCCTGCCAGCAGTACCCGATCTGACAGCCGGAGGCAGTGGCCACCTGGGGACCCAGTGCTTGGCAGCTCCAGGATTGCTTCAGGTCCGGTGGAGTGGAAGGCGTGTGGGATCCGGCTCTTTTCTGGACGGGCGTCTCCTATCCTCGAGCCTGCTCACACACCACTTGTATTGGTTTCTGAACATATTTTAACTGTGCTTAGTATATAAGGATGCCAATAATTTTGAGCTGCACTGTCTACACTCAACAAAAATATAAACGCAACACTTTTGGTTTTGCTCCCATTTTGTACCATGATTAGTGCACAGGTGTGCCTTAGACTGTCCACAATAAAATGCCACTCTGAAAGGTGCAGTTTTGTTTTATTGGGGGGGATACCAGTCAGTATCTGGTGTGACCACCATTTGCCTCATGCAGTGCAACACATCTCCTTCGCATAGAGTTGATCAGGTTGTCAATTGTGGCATGTGGAATGTTGGTCCACTCCTCTTCAATGGCTGTGCGAAGTTGCTGGATATTTGCAGGAACTGGTACACGCTGTCGTATACGCCGGTCCAGAGCATCCCAAACATGCTCAATGGGTGACATGTCCGGTGAGTATGCCGGCCATGCAAGAACTGGGACATTTTCAGCTTCCAAGAATTGTGTACAGATCCTTGCAACATGGGACCGTGCATTATCCTGCTGCAACATGAGGTGATGTTCTTGGATGTATGGCACAACAATGGGCCTCAGGATCTCGTCACGGTATCTCTGTGCATTCAAAATGCCATCAATAAAATGCACCTGTGTTCTTCGTCCATAACAGATGCCTGCCCATACCATAACCCCACCGCCACCATGGGCCACTCGATCCACAACATTGACATCAGAAAACCGCTCACCCACACGACGCCACACACACTGTCTGCCATCTGCCCTGGACAGTGTGAACCGGGATTCATCCATGAAGAGAACACCTCTCCAACGTGCCAAACGCCAGCGAATGTGAGCATTTGTCCACTCAAGTCGGTTACGACGACGAACTGGAGTCAGGTCGAGACTCCGATGAGGACGACGAGCATGCAGATGAGCTTCTCTGAGACGGTTTCTGACAGTTTGTGCAGAAATTGTTATTGTTAATGGTTATATAAACCGATTGTTTCAGCAGCTGTCCGAGTGGCTGGTCTCAGACGATCTTGGAGGTGAACATGCTGGATGTGGAGGTCCTGGGCTGGTGTGGTTACACGTGGTCTGCGGTTGTGAGGCTGGTTGGATGTACTGCCAAATTCTCTGAAATGCCTTTGGAGACGGCTTATGGTAGAGAAATGAACATTCAATACACGAGCAACAGCTCTGGTTGACATTCCTGCTGTCAGCATGCCAATTGCACGCTCCCTCAAATCTTGCGACATCTGTGGCATTGTGCTGTGTGATAAAACTGCACCTTTCAGAGTGGCCTTTTATTGTGGGCAGTCTAAGGCACACCTGTGCACTAATCATGGTGTCTAATCAGCATCTTGATATGGCACACCTGTGAGGTGGGATGGATTATCTCAGCAAAGGAGAAGTGCTCACTATCACAGATTTAGACTGGTTTGTGAACAATATTTGAGGGAAATGGTGATATTGTGTATGTGGAAAAAGTTTTAGATCTTTGAGTTCATCTCATACAAAATGGGAGCAAAACCAAAAGTGTTGCGTTTATATTTTTGTTGAGTGTATGTTGGATTCTTTAATATTAAAGCTTGAATGTGTACGATTTAGTGTCATCTAGTGGTGAGGTTGCAGATTGTATTATGCCATCACAGTCATGAACATGTTTTTTGCTTCTTTAACAACAGAGATTCAGACTTCCTTTTGTTCTTTTGCAATAAGCTAGCATGTATGATCCTCCAGTTCACAAAACTGAGGGTCCTCAACTTGTTAACCTGCACTAGCAACCAGTAGACAACAGAGGTGGGACGAAGTCACCAGCAAGTCACTCTAAAGTCATCATTCTGCAAGTATCAAGGCAAGTCTCAAGTCATAATGACCACCAATTGTTGCTGACTTGAGACTTGACTTGAGACTTGGAGATTGATGACTTGAGAAGACATGACAGTGACTTCGTCCCACCGCGGGTAGACAGTGTGTAAGACCGTGACCACGGATTCTACCTCTTTTTTGTCAGTCTCTCTGCTGCACTGGAAAATGTGAAAGACTGGGTGTTTTAGAATAGTTAGACAGTAAATCCTTCAAGAACAACTTTCAAGAACTTTAGCCATAACAAACTATAAGCCATCACTAGAAAGAGACACATATCTTCATGAGCAGGCAGCTTCTTCTTCTTCTTTTTTTTTTTTGCATATTTAATCCAAACTGTTAACTCAGCAATGGCACGTGGTGACGGCCATGAAACCATCTTATCAGAACGCAGGCTCTGCTGCCTCTGCTCTTTGGCTCCCGCTGTGATATCGTATTGCTGAGTCTCACTCTGCATGAGAAATCGAAGTGCCATCCCTTTCTTTATGGCCACTGCCCGCGACCTTTGTCAACCCAGCGAATTAACCTGCAGGCGTATCAGCTGCGCTGGCCCTTTTCTCCCAGAGCCCTTCCTATTAACTGAGTGAGGAGCACGATGCGGGTCACACTTAAGTAACCTTATCTTGTAATTGGGTTCAAGGTTAAGTGACCCAGCGCACAGAGGTCTGGGAGTTAAGGTCACAATGTCAGGCAGGAGGGGGCACTTTTAATCACTGATGGGGTTGGAAATCAAGGCCCGGGCTTTCTTTATCTGGGTAGGCCCAACCACCTACCCCGCTTCAGCCCCAGCTTTCCTCCCTTTCACTCTAATCCCACATGAACTGTCCATGTAGAACAGGGTGGGGTTTAAAGAGTTGACACAGTTGCCAGGCAATCTGTACTCAAACCAAGGTCTTGCAAGCGTTTAACCTTAGCACAAATCGATACACACGGCAATCGAGCTAATATTTATCAAGCAGATGGGAAAATTAGGCATATGTCTGTCTGCAGAAGATAGAGACACACTTAGCTAATGGTCCAAATGTCACTCATACTCATCCACCCAAACTTTAGAAAAAAATAATAAGGTTTACCCAGAGGTTTCATCTTGCATTTTCATGATAGCTACTCTTCTTGGCTCAACATCGCCCTATTTTCTTACACATAAGTCTACTGTCTTTTTGTTTTGTGCGGCCGAAAGGGTGTAGGCAGACACAAAAGCTTATAAACATCCACCCCTTTTACCATTGAGATATATATATATATATATATATATATATATATATATATATATATATATATATATATATATATATACATATATATATATATATACATATATATATATATATGTATATATATGTATATATATATATATATATATGTATATATATATATATATATATATATGTATATATATATGTATATATATATATGTATATATATATATATATATACATATATATGTATATATATATATATATATATGTATATGTATATATATATATACACACACACACACACACACACACACACACACACACACACACACACACACACACACACACACACACACACACTCATAACAACGAATACCAAAAAGAAAAAACAAGCACAGACAATATAGATCAGACCTGGGCAAACTGCGGCCCGGGGGCCACATGCGGCCCTTTGCATGTCTCTGTCCGGCCCTCATGAGGTCTGTGATTATTATTACATATATTAAAAATGTCAAGCTTGTGTGTTGCAAATCATTAGAAAGGTTTATTTAGATATATTTACATATTATTACAATAATAAAAATACCTATAAAAGCTATTAAATAGGTAATTTTTTGTAAAATTTGTAATGGGAGACAGCTGAGTTATCGATGGTGTGGTCCTCGGACATAATTCAGGCCATAATGTGGCTCCTTGTAAAAATGAATTGCCTATCCCTGATATAGATTAATCTGTGAACTAAAATTTCTTAACACAACAGAACAATAGTGCACAACACACAATCAAAACAACTAACAACACACTCAGTTAACCTAATTCTTCATACTATAACAAGTAATTATATTGTTTTATAAAATCTTTTAAAGCCAACTAAGGTACCAATTTTATGGTGTAAAAAAAATCTGCTGATGTAAACTAGCTGCTGATTGTGTGGAATGTTTATGCAAAATAAAGTATGTGGAGCCTTCTCAATTAAAGAAACAAAGGTCCAAGCATCACATTGGCGTGGGGGGGGGGATTTGTCACAACTGCTCTTCTCCCTCCCTTTTGTCCTCCCTTTGGCTCCCTGTCCCTTCAGTAAGGAGATGGATGACCACTGGCGGAGGGGTTCAGGCAGTATGACCCATAGCCATTGCCAAGGGCGAGGAAACAGTCCAGATTAAAGAGCTTGTAAATAATGGCCCATAAACATCTGCCTGTTAGTCCGACCAATCCATCTCAGTCTCCCATCTGGTGCTCTCTTTCTCTGCCGCTCTCCTGCTTTTGATTTCCTTATTGTGAACAGTCCACAGGGCAAATGCATCATCAGACCAAAGTCAGTCATATTCCAACATAAACAAACACAGAGAGTGACCCTTAGGTTGTGTACAGTTCACATCCCTGCGAGTCACAGCAACCGTGTCTCAGTCCAAAGACAACAATGGTGAGCATTAGCTTTGTTTTCTTTCCTTGAGTTTCCTTCCTTTTATTAAATCCTCCAAGTGGAGGATATGTATTGCTTCTTTAGAATACCATATGGTCAAAGTCTGTGCATGGGAAATACTCTTCTGTGCACACATTGTGCAACTGCAGCATTAATTAGTCCACTAACGGTTTTTCAGTGCACGCTCACTTTGCCATACTCAAGCCTTCCCCGGGGGGAGGGATTATTAGCCGAGCCTCATTAGGACCCCACCCTAATTAGTGATTAGACGCTCTTAATGTGGAGCTCCCAACATCTGTTCTGTGGCCTGGCCATGCTCTCAAATCTCCTCCCACAGCCCACATGTAGTCTGGCTCCAATTCTGTGAATTGACCCCTGGCACCAATATTAACCACCTCAGTGGTGGACAAACCGCAGGTGGTAAATTAAGGCCAATAACGGCCTCTGCACTCATCAGCCAGCCTCCTGCACAGTGGCTGGATTAGGTTGCACCCAAAGTTTAAAAGTTGCCACTGCTAATAAAAAATAAATAAATAAATAAATAGAATTCTGATTTAACGGGTAATATTCCCTTTAGTTTTGAATTAAACTTTAAATTGGGGTTTAAGATGCAGTGCAAAATGATTCAAATGCGTTAACCTTTTAGAAACACAGGATTATGCAAAGGTTTGAGGTACATTGTGACGGAGCACAGCCTGCTCTCTCTAGAAAAAGATGACAGATTGTTTGCACCTGCGACGGGGCAGAGGGCAAAACATTTAATGTGCCCAAAAACTGGCATCTAGACAGGCTTATTTAATACGTATATGTCGCGGACATAACGAGCGAAGCTCTTCGGCATCTCTACATGTCATTTAGGTCCTTCAGACTTTTTTTTTACCTCCGCCAAGGAGGTTATGTTTTCAGTCACGTCCGTTTGTTTGTTGGTTGGTTGGTTGGTTGGTTTGTTAGCAGGATTACTCAAAAAATCCTCAATGGATTTCAATGAAATTTTTACCAGGGGTGTATCTTGGCCTAACTTAGAAGTCAATAAATTTTGGTAAGGATCCGGAACACGATCCGGAACCAGTAATTTTTTAAGGATTCTTTATCATTGCAGGATAGGCCAGTTTCAACATTTTTGCATCGAACTTCATGAAGATGGGTCACAAAGGCTGAACAAAAATTAAGTTATGACACAACAATAATTTAGCATTTGTTTCTCCTCACTGAATAAACTTGTTATTAGAAAATAAAAAAAAAACATGCAGTTTCTCTTTATAAATACATTTGCTGAAGATCTAAGGGTTTAGCCCTCTGGGGCCAACGCCGTCATATACGACAGCTGAGACCAAGCTTTACTAAATTATAAATAACTTTTTAATGACATGAGATAGAAACGTACTTTTCTGCTGAAAAGTTAACTCCGCGGACTTTCGAGCCACCATCCACCATCTTTGTACTCCTCATAGAAGCTGTGTGATGACATGAGCAATGTGAGTGTCCAATCGGAATTGGTTCACCATCACATGGTTTTCCAAAATCCAATTGTAGGGCAGATTCACCTCACGTGACACACCAAAGATTGTTTTTAGGAGTGATGTGTTACTAGTTGGCCTGTTTGAATAGCCCCCTGGCTGCTCCAATGCTCCCTGTGCCATTACGCACAGCGAAAGTGAGCAGACGGAGAGCCTCTCATACAATCTCACATGCTCAAACAGTGTGTGAGTATCAGGATTGCTCAACTAGTTTTCCTATGAATGTTACTGGATAAGCCTATGGCAAGCTCTCTCGCTCCGGCGTAAAGCACTATTTACCATATTAATGGAGTGAGGTGGGAGGGGCCGCTCCTCAAACTGAATGAGCCTCGAAGTGTGAATGTTGCTTTCAGAGCAGGAGAGAACAAACACACAGTCAGCTTCATAGTAGATGTTTGTGATGTGACCTTTGTGTAATAGCAGACAGAAATTGCTTTGAGATGAAGACGAACACAACGCATAGACCATTTTGTATATATTGTTCAAAATGTGCATTTGTGTTTATTGTTTGAACCTTTTTGTTGTACAGTCTTTCACACAAGAGCCCAAATTACCTTTATAAAGTGTCAAAACAATTGTTTATTATAGTTTGCTGTGTATTTTGAATAAATGTGTGTGGAAAATTATTTTCCGCTTTACTTTTTCCTTTCTTATTGTTGTGTGTTGGGGGGTTTGGCTGGACATTTGGGTGTTCTTTTCTTTTCTTTGCTCTCCAGGTGGTATGTAAACTGATTTATTGTCTGTGGAGAGGGTGCTGGCAGAAGAGTCCTTCACCCTCATCAACGTGATATGCAGCACCTGTGGATGGTGCTCACGTGCAACCTTAAGGACTTTCAGCTGAAGCAGATAATGAGATGGCGTTCTGCATTTAAGCCATGTGTGATTCAAGCAGAATTGCCGGGAACTCGACCTTGTGATGTTCGTTTGTGAGACGCTGAGGACCGCGCCTGGGTTTGACACATCGTGCCTGTGAAGGAGGACGGGTGAGGGCCACATGCTGTCAGCACACATCAGAGGTGATTGATTGTCTGAATAAATGTTAATAGTAATGTGGTATTTTGTTACGCAGTATATTTGAACATTGATGAGAATTGTGCAGCTCGCTTCTCACTGCCGTGGCGTGCGGACTGATGATCCTCCACCTGTTGTGAGAAGCTGCTCATTTACATAAAGCTTAAATTCAGACCTGAATGTGTTGCTGATAGTGTGTGCCTTTGAAGGATATTAGTTGTAGCTGCTGACTTACCTCACCTTTTCTGTCCTTCGCAGAGTCGGTTTGTCGTGTCCACCTGGGGGGTGTTTGGCGGTGAACGTGGGTCCAGAGGCACCGGGCTTCGATTCTTTTGGGCGCTGGAGAGCGTGCCATCCTTCACTCCGCCAGACAGACGCATTTTACGTTTGTACACTGAGTATTGCACAAAAAAGGGAAAATAAATTGTTTTGTTATTGGAACCGCTTTCTGGTTGTTTTGGCGCTGGGTTCCATCAGACGCAGGTCCGCTCCTCAACCCGCGTTGACACATAACACTTATTTCTGATTGTAAACCTGTATTACACTTATAAAACACAACTATAGCATATATATTTTGGAAGTACAGGTTGTCCTGAAAAAAAGAGACATATAACTTGATTGTGGGATGCAGGGAGAGCTGTTAACAGCAATAAAAAAACATTTATGCCAGGAGAGTGAACTGTCCAAAAAATGCCCTCGGAACATGACGGTAGATGCGTGAAATGACATGGAATAAGTCTCTTTGCCAAAGGGTATTCCATGTGACGTCAGTGACCCTATGGCCTTGGTGGAGGTTTGCGCTCTCCAAGTGCTTCTAGTTTTAGAAAATGCTTCGGTGGAGCATGAGCATGGCTAAAACCTTTCAACCTTTCAGACCCCCCGCCTTTTATTTTTTATTTATTTATTGCCTTTCAGCTTTCTGGGGAGCTCCCCCCCCCCCCCCACCATTTTAAGCATTTTTCCTTTTTGCCTACAATATGGCCAAATTATCATATTGAAATATTGTCATGTCAATATGATATACAATATGACTATGATTTCACACAAAGTGCAGCAACAGTGAAAATTAAACATTCTTAAACAAAACAGTAATAATATCACACTCATTTTGCACTCATCATAAGGTTAGGATACACTGCCCTCCAAAAGTATTGGAACACTTGGTATTTCACGCATATTGTGTTAGAAAGGTTAAAAAAGAAAATAAGATTAGAAAATCAAACCTTCACCATGCCTTGTGACAGAATCAGCCACGATGAGGGCTGATTGGGCCAATGCGGCGTCTACCCTTTTTAATGTCTATGTTCGTCTACCGTCGTTTTTTGGCTTTTACAGCTTTTTACGACAACGGTTTGTGGCTTTTTCCCCACTGGGGAGATTTTTTTTTGTGCAATTTCCGGTTTGTATCTTCATCTACCATAGAGCAAGCCTCACGCCGCTCTGCTTGTATAAATATACAAGTGACCAAATTGAACAATACTTAACTTATTTTTGGTGGATGAATGTAATTTAATAAGAAATTCTCTTTTTTTCTTTTTTAAAATGGGCTTTGTGACAACTGATTTGTTTGTTTAATGAAAGAAAAATATGTTGCATTAATATTTGTTGGAAAAGAACATCGCTGTCATCAAATTTAGGTTTTCTTTTAAGACAGTGGTTGAATAAAATTACATTTTAATCAAACACATTGCACATTACTTTGTATTTATAATAAATGTTCATATTTCTCATAGCACGTTTGCAGTTTCTCTTTTCAAAGGGTGCATCCATTCAGCTGAGCCATTCACCCTACTGACATTTCAAATCCCGCAAAACTTCAAAGTGGTCGCTGCTCTGCGAGATCTCAGTAACATTGAGAACTGCATTGAGATGCTCTGATCGAGCTGCACTTTAACGACTGCACACGGACAACAGCATTAACATCGCAACATAAAACTATTTTTATATTGTGCCTAAAACTCTCATGAATATATTCTCTGGGTTTATAGACGTTGTTATTGTGTTTATTTTATGTAAACATGCGAGAATCACAGGCTGTCTCTCCGTTATTTTCAGTGGGATCTGCTGTGAGCTACGCTCACTTCCTGATCATGTTGTTCTGGAGGAAAGTGAAGTTTGTTCTTTAACATCTTGATTATTGTTCTTTACAACACTGTTTGTCCTCTTTGTTCCAGACTAATATATATAATATGTCTGAAATTCAGTTTGCGTTTATTAAATTCCACGCAGATTAAACGTAGCAGACACGGATTATTTGTTATATTTGTTTTAGCAAGTTTTCAGGGTATCATGCAGCAGTCTCTTATTAATGTGACGAAAAGCATAAAAAATACATTTTTTGCAGTATAATATTCATTTACAACTGTCATCATGTGGATTCTCTATGTTGTTTGACTGCAGCGACTCTCTGGCGCGCAAGGGATTGTGGGATAGGTCAATAGGGCAAATGGTTCAGGATGCGGCTGCACTCTGTGGGGTGCAGATTTTCATTCAGATCAGCAGTTCTGGAAAACAACTCTCAAAAATTATTTTTTAAATAACAATATCAGAACATAATTCTGGGGGATGTCTTTTTTTAGTCGAGTTCCAGGTCACAGAACCCCAATTTAACAAATGCACAGACACATTTTCCATCTTTCCATCTTCACATGCACGCTCATACCTTATGTGGTTATTCTGCTTATCTCTGCAGAGTAGTTTCTTGGTGTTGGGTGCTTGTTATCTGCAAGGTATGCAAAAGTGAAAATTAGTAAAATGCAAGCGAAGAGAATCACTAAATAATGTATTGATCCAACTGAATGTCTTAATTGTAAAAGAAGCACTACTGTTCCGTTTGAAATAGCTCAACAGGCAGAGAAGACAAAAGTGAGACAGCATGTTGCACGTGATGTATGCTGACCATCAGTTTCTAGAAAATAACAGAAGACTGATAAAAAATTTGTTTGATCAATTTAATTTGTATCATCTTTTGACATTTGCAGTTTGACACCTTTCAGTGCACAGTGAATGTCATCACTCTGTAAGCTACCAGACTGGAAAGGCACATAATGAGGACACGCTCATTAAAATACAGTGTACAGTGATGCACCAAATCAGTGTTTTTTGAAGCAATATGTAGTGTCCAATGGATGTGTGTGCCACCTGCTGGGTGGTTAGTGGATGTTTGATGGATGATGGATTTGTAGCTGATGTAGTTGTCACTGAGAGATTGTTTCTGTACAGAAATGTACTAAATTAGAGAAGTAAATCCGAGTTTTTGATTGACAATATGTTTACATTGACAACAACATACCCGATTAAAGACAATATAATAAGACGTTGCCATGGAAACAGCATTTTCTGATGATCTTAACCCAAGTAAGGTCATCCTCGGAGTAAAGAACAGTTGAATTATAGCTAGTGTGTAAGACTTAGTGTCGTCTAGTGATAATGTTGTATTAAAGGATTATTAACCTCGCTTGTTCGGTCTGTACGGGAATAGTCCCGTACAGACCGAACAAGCGAGGTTAATAATTTGTTTATTATATAGCTGTCGGAGCAGTGTTTCCATTTTGTTGGTCTTCATTTTGCATGTGCACGTTGAGCTCGTCTGCTGTTAATTCCTCCAATTTAAACTTGTCAGTGTAATAAAATTTACTCGGAGAATGATCCTCTCCGTCGCTCATAATTTCTTTGTTCCGTTTTTGTTTTATTTCACGCCGTGAAAATTGTAAACAAAGTTGCAAATCTGATACGCGATCCGGACCGATTGTCATGGTAATGGCCAGACATAGGAAAATATCAAACGCTCTGATTGGCTAACTCAGCCAATCATAGCGTGTGTACTACCGTAGCCATATAATAAGTAGTATTATATGATACCAGTCATGATTTTGTTTCGCTTTCATGTTTTCACTTTTGTGACTGGGATTTATGCTCCCTTGCCTTCTCTTATGATAAGCAATATGTATAAACCCCTATATCACAAAAATATGTTCTCAAACTTGTTAGCCTCTCTAGCAACCAGTAGAGAGCAGTCACTAATTCCTTTTTCCTCATTCTTTTTTTTTTCCTAAACTCCACTGGAAAATGTTAAAGGCTAAATGAGTATGTTCATTTTAGGCTACTATATCAATGTGGCAGTGCAACATGACTGTATCCATGAGATGTCCCACCCCTATGAAGACATGAAGAGCTCATTCAAAACTCATGACAACACTTTGATTTATTATTGCAGGTAATTCCACAGTAATGATCAGATGGCTATGAATGCTACATTCCATGTCTGCTAATAAACACTCCAAAATCGTACACACTGTAGCTTTAGCTGTAGCTGACAAAATTTTAAATTTTATTTTTATTTTTAGTTTAGTTAGTGGTTTTTATTGAGTGGTCTATTTTCTTTTATTTATTTAATCTTATTTGTGTGTCTGGTGTAATGTGTGTGTTTTGTCTAATGTGCAAGCTGCTGGATGCCTTGAATTTCCCCCTGGGAACAATAAAGTATCTATCTATCTATCTATCTATCTATCTATCTATCTATCTATCTATCTATCTATCTATCTATCTATCTATCTATCTATCTATCTATCTATCTATCTATCTATCTATCTATCTATCTATCTATCTATCTATCTATCTATCTATCTATCTATCTATCTATCTATCTATCTATCTATCTATCTATCTATCTATCTATCTATCTATCTATCTATCTATCTATCTATCTATCTATCTATCTATCTATCTATCTATCTATCTATCTATCTATCTATCTATCTATCTATCTATCTATCTATCTATCTATCTATCTATCTATCTATCTATCTATCTATCTATCTATCTATCTATCTATCTATCTATCTATCTATCTATCTATCTATCTATCTATCTATCTATCTATCTATCTATCTATCTATCTATCTTAAGACATGTGGCGTGTGCTGATCTCAGTCACACAGTAGACATGTATAGACATAAATCACACTGTCACCATTACAGTGTGATTTATGTCTATACATGTCTACAGTGTTACAGTGTGATGTCCTTTTGGAATTTCTACAGCACTGACACTGCCTGGCAACGCACGCCCTGGGGTCAGTAACGTGTATAAATAGAATATTCTGTGACAAACTCATGTAAACACTATTACCAGTTTATTGACTTATTTATGATCAGGTCAGTTTACGAAATCAAAGAAATAAAAAAACTGATTTCTGAATATTTAACAGTGGTTACATGCTATAGCTCAAATAACATGTTCACAAGTCCCAGTAATCTTTACCTGGTTTCTCCCACTTCCTGGGCACCTTGATTCCTCCTCTTGCTGAATTGGTTTAAACTAGTTGCTTATGTGAATGCTGCGCAGGTGGTTGTTGGTCATCCCCAAGTGGTAAACTTCAGTGGCATCATCTGAGGCCCTCCCAGTAGTGAAAAATATTGCATTTCCTTGACTGGCTGTTTGCAGAGTCTGTGTTAAATTAGTCCAACTTTAGAGCAGAAATAACCATGTTTACAACCTGGCACAAAAAAAAAAAAAATTGGTCTCCATAGATAGTTTCCTCCACCATGACAACTGTACGAGGGTGAACGTTTTTCTAACTTCTTAGTTTAAGACATTTTAAGACTTAAACTTTTGTAAATTTGGGGGTATGGTCGCTTTGAGTGACAGCGGCTGAGCCGAGTGTCTCTGCCTCTTGTAGGATCCGACGGTAACTCTGAGTCCTCTCAATGCAGCTAGTAGCTGCTGTTGAGGTTGCGTCTGATTTGTTTGGAGTATTTTATTACAAACACCTCGAATAATATGGCTTTTTTATGGTGAAACATCTTGATGGGTCATCTAATATGTCTCTGTTGCAATAATTTGTTATAAACATGTTTACAGCCTGGTTCTTAATGTTGTATGCTAACGGTGTTAGCACTTTTAGCAGATGTCGGGAACCTGATCCGTTAGGTCACGTTAATGCATAAAAAATAAGCAGCTCATACATTTTAATGTCCACACCAAAGTAAATCATTAGGACAACCACCGCACAGTCCTCAAGCACCAAATCGAGGTTAGCCTGTTAGGTGGTCAGACTCGAAGAGAGGGGCATGTTCAGGCTTCTTTGGTCAGGCTTCTTTATTATGCAGCTAAAGACATGGCCTTCATATTGGTCTCTATAGAAAATCTGAGTGACGTCACGCAGACTTTGTCCAGTATATATACAGTCTCTGTCCATTCACACTGGAACCGAGTTCTCCTCTTCCCCAGAGGTGGTAGACACTAAATTTGTAGCCACCTTACTAAGGAGCAGTATAAGAAATGACCTCCAGCTTATGTTGCATTGTTTTGAGCTGTTTTGCTTTGCTTTGCGTTCCTTCATTTGACTAGTCTTGGTTGGCCTCAGATGCTATCTTGACATTGCTGTGCTGGGCTCTGCTCTGCACCTTCTGCGGCTCATCTCGTCTGCTCGTTTGCTTGATTGCTTTTTTATTTTTATTATCGAGCACTTACAGACTGGACTGTCAGCCAAGTTTTATCTCTTATTACTTTAATGGGTGCATGTGAATCCAAGTGGCACGGCACCATAGTTTTGATGTGATTTTGTTTATTTTTTTCAAGTCAGTCATGACAAGACCACTGCAGTTCTAGGTCAGTGAAAGGGGAATTCTCCCCTAGCCAAGCTAGTAGGAAAATCTTTTCAATCTGGATTTCACCTTGTCACACTTGCATGGACTGGGTGTTGTTTTGGGTTGTAGGGACCTGTGGCCTAGGTGCCTTTGTTGGCAAGGAAAGGTTTTCTGATCTTGACTTTGCAGACAATGGTGTGATCCTTACAGAGTCTACAGGTACTCTGATTGCAGCACTTGAGAAGCTGAGTGAGGAATCAAATTGTGTTTACAATAGTCCTAGATCAAGACAAAGATCCAGGACAAGATCACTGGACAGAGGTGTTTGTTGATGCCAGTACTGTTGCAGGAGAACAAAGGTCTAAGTCTTTAGGGTCCTGGTGCTTCCCGTGTAACTGCACATGTGTAAGACTTGGAGGCTAACCAATGACCTAAGGCAAAGATGGAATGTCTTTAGTACTAGGTCTTTTTGCAGAATTTTTGGCTACTGCCATTATGTCAAACAAAAGGTTGCTCATGTATGTGAGCTTGGCATTTGCCCACGGGGTGCATTTCTCTGGGTGTTATCCATGAAACAGGTGCACCAGTGTCGAGGAACCACAGTGGCTGGAGAACGCCAAGGGGATGTCCATGTTTCACCAGACTGCTTTTGAAAGGTGGGAGTGGAACAGCGGTCTCTCTGAGTTTTTGCTGTCGAAGATCCAAAACAGTTTTATAGTGTAGTCCGTGTAGAACCAAAACATGCTCTCAGAGCTGTCCTGGAGCCAGTCGGATTTAAGGGATATATTTACTACATTATCTGATTATGTTCATTATTCTGAATATCTGACAAAACTATGTGCTCAATAAAAAAAAATGACATATGGACATGACAGATGGAAAAATGTCATTCCTTCTTTTAGCTGAGTTGAACCTGAAGAATTAAATGTGAACCAATAGTCTGCTTTGTTTCACTGATATATTTTACTGCATATTGGGTGAAACAGAGTTTCATACAAAATTTTTAAAATGGTCCTTTGTAAATCTTAATTCAACAGCCATTTATTGCTGACAGATTACATCATTAACCTACACTAAGCAATTCCTTACATTTGCATGAGAGGCAGGTGGGTGGGTTTTCTAGGCAGCTGAACTGCAGCTCAAGCTAAGAGGCACACTGCCCTTCACATCTTAAATGAGCCCTCTAACCTCATACTGTCAAAGTGACACATATTTTATCTCAACACTAGATCTCACTCAAGGTGAGGTGTCCAATGATGGAGGTATGTGTAATCCTTATGTGTCTTGCTTTCATGCATCCTGAAAGTGCACAGCCTATTTTAGATGGTTTCATGGTTTTCCCCCCATCTCATTGCTACTCCAAAACCTATTTCCCAAATGCCTGTATTATCCTCTCTATTTTAAGCTCACTCAAGTTGAGCTGCAATTTATGAGCTGCCATTTTTGTCCTGAGTGGCCCCACCCCTTAAAGGCCTTCCAGTGGAGCCAGCATGCTTATCTAGCAAATACATTATTGCTTAGACAATGCTGAATGTGCGCAAGGTTAAACTTGTGGAAGGAGATAGAATGAAGTCAGATATAGCAGTATGTGGAGCTAAGATCACTGGCCTGTAAGTTAGTACTTACTGGCAATGCACAACCATGGAGTGGTGTACCCATTACCAAACAGAAAAGGTATACTTAAAATTGATTTTATTAAATAAACTTAAGTAAACCTCACAATTACTTCCAAAGTACACTTTATAGTATACTTGTAAATGTACTATTTCAATCATTTTTGGAACTAAATTGGCCCACTTTTTAGTTTACAAAATATAAAAACATCCTTGTAAGTATACTTTAAATGCAAGAGTTGTAAAATCCTGTCTAGGGTGTACCCCGCCTCATGCCCTATGACTGCTGGGATAGGCTCCAGCTCCCCCCCCCCCCCCCCGTGATCCTTAATTGGAATTAAGTTTATAGAAAATGGATGGATGGATGTAGATATATACTTGTAGCCCACTTTTTAGTTCATGAAAGTACATTATACACAAGGGATTTTTTTTATGATGTTCTAGTCAGATTAGGATTGGATCCAAAACCCTCTGTTCACAAGCCCACTTCCATAAACCCTACACTATGAAATTTAGCGTCACAGCATAAAGACACTTGCTTCTTATATGTTTACTTGTTAGGATACACCAAGTATGCTTAGATTATTTTGTACATTTGTCAGTTTCTACCAATTATACAATGATATTTTTCTGCATACTTTTCGGTATAGGCCAAGTATACTTTAATATTATCTGATAAGTACATAACTGGAAACAATTGCAATTAACTGCTTGGACACCACCCCTGCCCAACAAGTAAACTAAAAGTATAATCGCTTATTTTTAGTTTTAAAAGGGAATAATGCCAGTAAAGTTGGAACAACTTCTTTTTGGCAAAGGCCTTGCTATAATTTTAAATTCTTACAGCATAGTCACATAGCGCCAGCTATTGTCCTGAGTAGGAATTTACCTTTAAGAAATGCTGCCTATGAACTATTCCTTTTGTGGCTCACTGTTAGTCCAACTACACACAGATAAGGCTGTGACTCTTCATCTAATAATAATGATTAGTCTTGCTCACATGGCATCTAATTTTATCATTTATGATTAAATTAGATCAGTTTCACATTATAGTACACCACACCACCTACACATATGCACTGATAAGAAAATACAAGCAAATATGCAACCACCCAAATAATTCCTCATGGGTGGTGGTTTAAAAGGAATTTGCCAGAGAATGCTAATCACCCAATAGTGCAGCTTATCTGTGACCCCTGAACCTGTGAGCTTTCCAGTTGAGGGATCAGGAGACAAAAAGCTTCACTTGACTCCTCTCAGCCCACTGGTTGATGTCAGATATGGAACATGCCACTGATCACAAAGAAACAGTTGACTGGTGCAGTGCTACACATGAACGTACAGGAAAATAATTTACAACACAATATAAACAGCGGTTGTTTTCATTGGTCCAGAAATGCTCCTGCAAGGATCTATGAATCTTGAATCAGATCACAGTATCTCAGTGATAACAAAACTACATATTTTATGTACACACTGTTCAGTGATTGTGAAATATACAGGAACACTTTAATAATATTGTAGTTTTCAGAGTCACAACAGGACTGATGCTCAAAGATCTTTAGTTTTCAGGATGTGATGTCCGTCTCGTCCATGACGTAGAGCTTACAAGAGAATGCTGCATTACATAGTAAGTCCCTTCGGCTGCTCCCTTGTTTTCACTTGGGGTTGCCACAGCAAATCCAAGGTGGATCTGCTTGTTGAATTGGCACAAGTTTTACGCCGGATGCCCTTCCTGACGCAACTCCACATTACATGGAGAAATGTAGCAGCGGTGGGATTTGAACCCGGAACCTTCTGAACTGAAACCAAGCGCATTAACCACTTGGCCACCACCCCTGCAAGAATGCTGCATTACATAATTTACATAATTTATCATTAAGTATTTGCTGCAAACATGACAAACACATCAACACGTAGACAAAATAGTGAGATAACATGCAACTGCATGCGTTTCAACCTTTCTGATCTCAAAAGAAGTTTGTTCTATTTAGTTTTGATTTTGTCAAACTATAAAGGCAGTAGCCCCTTTCTTTTGGAGAGGTGGTTCAGATGGTTCAAAAGATCCTAAAGCAGGCATCTAAACGATAACAAATGTAACAGCAGTTTAGTGCATTGAGTTTACAGTACCATCAGTAGGACAAGCATTTTTTTTCTTCTTCATCCATGCCTGTATTGAACTTTATTTACATGGTTTCCTTTGTAAATACAGAAACAACAGCAATGAAAATGGATGACATCACCAAAAAATAGACAATATAAAGTATTTTGTGATTTCTGTTAGGGATTATCATGTCTAGTGCAATAGCAATATTGGAACCTTCAATATCTTTGATGACTATACCAATCCACCTTGTCTTAAAACAACTAATCTGTTAATAAATGCATTTGCATCAGGATATGTCCTTCAATGTGCATATTAAGCAAATATGTAGGACTGCTTTTTTGCATTTGTGCAATATCTCTAAAATTAGAAAGGTCTTGTCTCAGAGTGATGCTGAAAAACTAATTCATGCATTTATTTCCTCTAGGCTGGACTATTGTAATTCATTATTATCAGGTTGTCCTAAAAGTTCCATGAAAAGCCTTCAGTTAATTCAAAATGCTGCAGCTAGAGTACTGACAGGGACAGGGACTGACAGAGAGCATATTTCACCCATATTGGCCTCTCTTCATTGGCTTCCTGTTAATTCTAGAATAGAATTTAAAATTCTTCTTCTTACTTATAAGGTTTTGAATAATCAGGTCCCATCTTATCTTAGGGACCTCATAGTACCATATCACCCCAATAGAGCACTTTGCTCTCAGACTGCAGGCTTACTTGTAGTTCCTAGGGTTTTTAAGAGTAGAATGGGAGACAGAGCCTTCAGCTTTCAGGCTCCTCTCCTGTGGAACCAGCTCCCAATTCAGATCAGGGAGACAGACACCCTCTCTACTTTTAATATTAGGCTTAAAACTTTCCTTTTTGCTAAAGCTTATAGTTAGGGCTGGATCAGGTGACCCTGAACCATCCCTTAGTTATGCTGCTATAGACGTAGACTGCTGGGGGGTTCCCATGATGCACTGAGTGTTTCTTTCTCTTTTTGCTCTGTATGCACCACTCTGCATTTAATCATTTGTGATTGATCTCTGCTCCCCTCCACAGCATGTCTTTTTCCTGGTTCTCTCCCTCAGCCCCAACCAGTCCCAGCAGAAGACTGCCCTTCCCTGAGCCTGGTTCTGCTGGAGGTTTCTTCCTGTTAAAAGGGAGTTTTTCCTTCCCACTGTCGCCAAGTGCTTGCTCACAGGGGGTCGTTTTGACCGTTGGGGTTTTTACGTAATTATTGTATGGCCTTGCCTTACAATATAAAGTGCCTTGGGGCAACTGTTTGTTGTGATTTGGCGCTATATAAATAAAACTGATTGATTGATTGATTGATTAATAAACAAAAAGTGCCTTGGGGCAACTGTTTGTTGTGATTTGACACTATATAAATAAAATTGATTTGATTTCATTTGTCTGGAGGTACTTTGCAAACCTAACATCTAACAAAACATTAACTCAACATGAGAAAGAAATATTCAACTCCCCTAACGGGACACCTAACCAGCCCACACCATGACTCAGGTGTGCAACAGAAGACTCAGATTTACTTTTCCCCCCTGTTCAATCCAGTGAATCTGGTGAATAGTTGGACTACGACAAAACAAAACACTGGGTTGGCACTCCCATAATTCTATGTAAAGTTTGTGAATTTGCATATATCAGGAAGGTAATTACTATCATCATCTGCCTGCAGGGCATTATTAGAAATAGGTGACTGCCAACAAGGTGGGGCATTACTTAGTTGTCAAATGTGTTTGTTGTATATTAGCTGGTGGTTGATGACTGTATAAATTTCATGACCCAGCTTGCTAGTGTATCTTTGTCTTAAGTAATCTGTTTAAAAAGGATGATGAGTTTGGTTAGTTTAGAGCAGCTTTGAGGTACATTCATGGCATACAATACGTAAGACTTGTGGGGCACAGATGTATGTGCTAACATGCTGGTTTGTTGCATACAATGTGTATAATGTGAAATATTGTCTTAGTAGTTCTTATTCACATTTACATGGATCGTAAAATTCTGTTAATGATCAGAATAGTTGTGAATCTAAACATAAATTCCTCATACAACCACATCAAGGAAATGGTGGGGATCCAATCAAAATTTCATTGGGAATACAAATAGTGATGCAAATTTTATAGATCTGTTAAGTGGTAGAGAAGCTTGAATCTTCGACTGGACTGGGTTGCTTGACGCAAGGACGTTTCGCTTCAAATCGCAGAAGCTTCCTCAGCTAAAATTCTTGCTCTGGTAGTCTGACTTCTGTCTGACCCTTGTCGAGAAGAACAAACAGAAGCCACAAAAGCTGGAGTTTTAAACCTAACCAGATGCCTCCTACTGAGAGGCAGACTGCTATTGACTAGTGACTAAACAATTGCTTTAATTAGCACCTATTGTGCTCTAGTTAGCACCCTCCTAATGACAGGGTAGCTGTCCCTGACTAAGCAACCTTTACACAAAAGGCTATACCAGCACCATAGAGCAGTTCATCTCTACCATAAAGACACTAACCACACGTTTGACGACAAGGAAGTTAAAATCTTAGCCAGAGAGAAGAAATGGTTTGAGAGAGGGGTGAAGGAGGCATTCTATGTGAAACAGTTGAAACCCAGCCTTAACCGGGGAGGGGGTCTGAGACACGCTTTGTCCCCTGTTTACAATGGGGTACTCAGATCAAAGCAGTTTCAGTCTTTTGTTCATGGTAATGAGTCATTCACGCCATCAGGAGAGGCGTCAGTCCCATCGTTAAGAGGGACAGCTACCCTGTCATTAGGAGGGTGCTAACTAGAGCACAAAAGATGCTAATTAAAGTAACTGTTTAGTCACTAGCCAATAGCAGTCTGCCTCTCGGTAGAAGGCGTCGGGTTAGGTTTAAAACTCCAGCTTTTGTGGCTTCTGTTTGTTCTTCTTGACAATGGTCAGACAGAAGTCAGACTACCAAAGCAAGAATTTTAGCTGAGGAAGCTTCTGCGATTTGAAGCGAAACATCCTCGCATTTCCATAGTCTACTAAGGAAACCACCTGGACAACTGAAAGCCTACACAGAAACATCTGTTAAGTGTGAAAAATCTACCTGTGAGATGTGTACACACTAAATTGTAATGTGCAAATGATCAATATTCACTTTCTTAATAGTGTCAAATTAACTATAACACTGTGTTTATCAAGTTGATCAACATGAATAGAGTTGATTTACACTGAGTTCATTTAACTCTATGAAAAAGTTGATTTCATGCAGTTTTAATGATAATATACACTTGGTGAAGTGTGAATTTAACACAATCATGCAACAGCATTAGTGCCCTCAGTATTACCTTCTTTGGAACATGTTCTAATAAAAGGCACAAAATTCTACATGGTTGGCAAGTAATACAGAGATCGTCTTTCCATTTTAAAATTGTAAATCCATGTATAATAATAATCTTGTCCCACCAGTTCTTGCTCACAATCATTAATGTATGCAAAGGTAAAAGTCCCTTCGGCTGCTCCCTTGTTTTTTCACTTTAGGTCACCACGGCAAATCCAAGGTGGACCTGCATGTTGAATTGGTACAAGTTTTATGCCAGGATGACCTTCCTGATGCATCTCCACATTACCTGGAGAAATGTAGCAGGGTGGGGTTTAAACCTGGAACCTTCTGCACTGAAACCAAGTGCACTAACCACTTGTCCACCACCCTTCCTGTCTACAAAGGGTAGCGAACACAAAAAATGGGTTTGTGCTGTTAAACATGATCCAGTGTCAGCCCAGCTATCTTATTTTATCACATTAACTCTCAGTACGCACTAAGTACGTACTTAAATGTAAAAGGTTTAAGTCTGTTGTGTTGAATTGCATGAACTCAAACAGATAGAAGGGTTTAGAAAGGAGTGGTTTTGTCTTTTCATGCAGGAAATTCAGATACATGACAATGAATTTAGTGATGAGAGATTATTATTACTGTTTAATTGTTTTTTAAAGCCTACACCATGTCCCAACTTCAACAGCCCAAATGCACTAAAACAGTCAAAGTGACCCTCATTAATTTGAGCCTGGGATCACGATGCTGGAGGACGTGGATAATCCTCATACCGGTATCTTTGATGATAGCTGGTAAATATTAAAAGGGGCTTACTGGTCAGGCAGCCTTGTAAAAGCATGTGGGATTTTGGAGGTACTATTTTCACAGTTAACTGCTGTTGATGGTGGATGGGACAGAAACTGCAAGAAAGGTCTAAAACCTCTCCTGCAGGCTCAGCTGGGAGGATTAAAAATGGTTCCTGTCCCGTGGTTGACCTCTTCAAAGGCTGCACAGATGTTCTCATCCTACCCCACCTCTCCGACCCTTCACCAGAACACACACACACGCGCGCGCGCGCTCAATAATTCCCTCCTCTCAAACGCTCTCTTGACCCATGAACCAACACCAAGCATGAAGATGACGACTCATATCATGAGAGCTCTCACGCACGTTTTGAATCAGTATCTCTGGTATTTCATAAGCTCCTCTCTCTGGACCTGTCTTGGCTCCCTCCTTTCCTCTGTCTTTTGACAGAAGGCAGTTAAACCTGTTGAGTAACTTTAGCATGAAAATCACTGTTAGTCTTAAAATCCCTGCTGACAGTTGGTTACAGTGTAATTTCAAACAGAAAGCCAAGGTGAAGAACTACCATCTGATTTCCATTGGTACATCTCAGTCAGCTTTGAACATTAACCCTTTATTCATACATTGCCAGGACTTCCTTCAGTCTGCAGTTATTCTTGAAGGTTGTGATCCTTTACATGAGCTGAAGACAAGTAATGTATGAATAATGGCCATAATACGTCATAAGAATGGTGTCATGAACAAAGAATCAAATAAAACTCCTACACAAACTCAGTCAATCGGCGTGAAGCTCACTCTGTGGCAGACGGAGGCACAAACTGGAAATAACACAAAAAAATCCATGCAGTGGGGAAAAAGCCACAAACCATTGTCGTAAAAAGCCACAAACCAATGGTAGACGAACATAGACATTAAAAAGAGGAGTAGATGCCGCAATGGTTACTGAGGCGCAAGAAATGCAGCAACCATCTTGAACCATTTATCGTAGTGATTCTATCACAAGGCCGACGGCAGACGAACGTAGACATTATAAAGAGCAGTAGATGCCGCACTGGTTGCTGAGGTGCAAGAAATGCGGGTGCCATCTTGGACCAGTAACTGTAGTGATTCTATCACAAGGCACAGTGAAGGTTTGATGTCATAATCTTGTTTTCTTTTTGAATCTTTCTAACATAAAGCTCCCCCCAGAAGCTGAAAGGTTTTAGCCATGCTCATGCTCCACCGAAGCATTTACTCAAAAAATTCTGAAGGACCTAAATGACATGGTGAGATGCTGAAGAGCTTCGCTCATCATCATTAAATCTATTTAAGCATAAAAATTCATAAAGAAAACATAATATAGCACCTTCAACTGCACCACAGACTAAAACAGTTAAATGTGGTTTATTAAACATTAGGTCTCTCTCTTCTAAGTCCCTGTTAGTAAATGATATAATAATTGATCAACATATTGATTTATTCTGCCTTACAGAAACCTGGTTACAGCAGGATGAATATGTTAGTTTAAATGAGTCAACACCCCCGAGTCACACTAATTGTCAAAATGCTCGAAGCACGGGTCAAGGAGGAGGATTAGCAGCAATCTTCCACTCCAGCTTATTAATTAATCAAAAACCCAGACAGAGCTTTAATTCATTTGAAAACTTGACTCTTAGTCTTGTCCATCCAAATTGGAAGTCCCAAAAACCAGTTTTATTTGTTATTATCTATCGTCCACCTGGTCGTTACTGTGAGTTTCTCTGTGAATTTTCAGACCTTTTGTCTGACTTAGTGCTTAGCTCAGATAAGATAATTATAGTGGGTGATTTTAACATCCACATAGATGCTGAGAATGACAGCCTCAACACTGCATTTAATCTATTATTAGACTCAGTTGGCTTCGCTCAAAATGTAAATGAGCCCACCCACCACCTTAGCCACACTTTAGATCTTGTTCTGACATATGGCATAGAAATTGAAGACTTAACAGTATTCCCTTTTTGTCTGATGATTTCTTAATAACATTTACATTTACTCTGATGGACTACCCAGCAGTGGGGAATAAGTTTCATTACAGTACAAGTCTTTCTGAAAGTGCTGTAACTAGGTTTAAGGATATGATTCCTTCTTTGTTATGTTCTTCAATGCCATATACCAACACAGTGCAGAGTAGCTACCTAAACTCTGTGAGTGAGATAGATTATCTCATCAGTAGCTTTACATCCTCATTGAGCACAACTTTGGATGCTGTAGCTCCTCTGAAAAAGAGAGCCTTAAATCAGAAGTGCCTGACTCTGTGGTATAACCCACAAACCTGCAGCTTAAAGCATATAACCTGTAAGCTGGAGAGGAAATGGCGTCTCACTAATTTAGAAGATCTTCATTTAGCCTGGAAAAAGAGTCTGTTGCTCTATAAAAAAAAAAGCCCTCCGTAAAGCTAGGACATCTTAGTATTCATCACTAATTGAAGAAAATAAGAACAACCCCAGGTTTCTTTTCAGCACTGTAGCCAGGCTGACAAAGAGTCAGAGCTCTATTGAGCCGAGTATTCCTTTAACTTTAACTAGTAATGACTTCATGACTTTCTTTGGAAATAAAATTTTAACTATTAGAGAAAAAAATTATTCATAGCCATCCCAAAGACATATCTTTATGTTCGACTGCTTTCAGTAATGCTGGTATTTGGTTAGACTCTTTCTCTCCGATTGTTCTGTCTGAGTTACTTTCATTAGTCACTTCCTCCAAACCAGTAACATGTCTATTAGACCCCATTCCTACCAGGCTGCTCAAGGAAGCCCTACCGTTAATTAATGCTTTGATATTAAATATGATCAATCTATCTTTATTAGTTGGCTATGTACCACAGGCTTTTAAGGTGGTAGTAATTAAACCATTACTTAAAAAGCCATCACTTGACCCAGCTAACTTAGCTAATTATAGACCAATCTCCAACCTTCCTTTTCTCTCAAAAATTCTTGAAAGGGTAGTTGTAAAACAGCTAACTGATCATCTGCAGAGGAATGGTCTATTTGAAGAGTTTTAGTCAGGTTTCAGAATTCATCATAGTACAGAAACAGCATTAGTGAAGGTTACAAATGATCTTCTTATGGCCTCAGACAGTGGACTCATCTCTGTGCTCGTCCTGTTAGACCTCAGTGCAGCTTTTGATACTGTTGGCCATAAAATTTTATTACAGAGATTAGAGCATGCCATAGGTATTAAAGGCACTGCGCTGCAGTGGTTTGAATCATATTTATCTAATAGATTACAGTTTGTTCATGTAAATGGGGAGTCTTCTTCACGGACTAAGGTTAATTATGGAGTTTCACAAGGTTCTGTGCTAGGACCGATTTTATTCACTTTATACATGCTTCCCTTAGGCAGTATTATTAGAAAGCATTGCTTAAATTTTCATTGTTATGCAGATGATACCCAGCTTTATCTATCCATGAAGCCAGAGGACACACACCAATTAGTTAAACTGCAGGAATGTATTTCAGACATAAAGACATGGATGACTTCTAATTTCCTGCTTTTAAATTCAGATAAAACTGAAGTTATTGTACTTGGCCCCACAAATCTTAGAAACATGGTGTCTAACCAGATCCTTACTCTGGATGGCATTACCCTGACCTCCAGTAATACTGTGAGAAATCTTGGAGTCATTTTTGATCAGGATATGTCCTTCAATGCGCATATTAAGCAAATATGTAGGACTGCTTTTTTGCATTTCCGCAATATCTCTAAAATTAGAAAGGTCTTGTCTCAGAGTGATGCTGAAAAGCTAATTCATGCATTTATTTCTTCTAGGTTGGACTACTGTAATTCATTATTATCAGGTTGTCCTAAAAGTTCCCTGTAAAGCCTTCAGTTAATTCAAAATGCTGCAGCTAGAGTACTGACAGGGACTAAAAAGAGAGAGCATATTTCACCTATATTGGCTTCTCTTCATTGGCTCCCTGTTAATTCCAGAATAGAATTTAAAATTCTTCATCTTGCTTATAAGGTTTTGAATAATCAGGTCCCATCTTATCGTAGGGACCTCATAGTACCATATCACCCCATTAGAGCGCTTCACTCTCAGACTGCAGGCTTACTTGTAGTTCCTAGGGTTTGTAAGAGTAGAATGGGACGCAGAGCCTTCAGCTTTCAGGCTCCTCTCCTGTGGAACCAGCTCCCAATTCGGATTAGGGAGACAGACACCCTCTCTACTTTTAAGATTAAGCTTAAAACTTTCCTTTTTGAAAAAGCTTATAGTTAGGGCTGCATCAGGTAACCCTGAACCATCCCTTAGTTATGCTGCTATAGACTTAGACTGCTGGGGGGTTCCCATGATGCACCCAGTGTTTCTTTTTATTCACCTCTTTTTGCTCTGTATGCACCACTCTGCTTTTAATCATTGGTGATTCATCTCTGCTCTCTTCCACAGCATGTCTTTTTCCTGATTCTCTCCCCTCAGCCCCAACCAGTCCCAGCAGAGGACTGCCCCTCCCTGAGCCTGGTTCTGCTGGAGGTTTCTTCCTGTTAAGAGGGAGTTTTCCTTCCCACTGTCGCCAAGTGCTTGCTCATAGGGGGTCGTTTTGACCGTTGGGGTTTTTCTGTAATTATTGTATGGCTTTTGCCTTACAATATAAAGCGCCTTAGGGCAACTGTTTGTTGTGATTTGGTGCTATATAAATAAAATTGATTTGATTTGATTTGATCATGTCTGCGACATATACAGTGAGGAAAATAAGTATTTGAACACCCTGCGATTTTGCAAGTTCTCCCATTTAGAAATCATGGAGGGGTCTGAAATTTTCATCTTAGGTGCATGTCCACTGTGAGAGACATAATCTAAAAAAAATAATAAAATCCGGAAATCACAATATATGATTTTTTTAATAATTTATTTGTATGTTACTGCTGCAAATAAGTATTTGAACACCTGTGAAAATCAATGTTAATATTTGGTACAGTAACCTTTGTTTGCAATTACAGAGGTCAAACATTTCCTGTAGTTTTTCACCAGGTTTGCACACACTGCAGCAGGGATTTTGGTCTACTCCTCCATACAGATCTTCTCTAGATCTTTCAGGTTTGGAGTTTCAGCTCCCTCCAAAGATTTTCTATTGAGTTCAGGTCTGGAGACTGGCCAGGCCACTCCAGGACCTTGAAATGCTTCTTACGGAGCTCCTCCTTAGTTGCCCTGGCTGTGTGTTTGGGGTCATTGTCATGCTGGAAGAACCAGCCACGACCCATCTTCAATGCTCTTGCTGAGGGAAGGAGGTTGTTCTCAAATACATGACCCCATCCATCCTCCTTTCAATACGGGGCAGTCGTCCTGTCCTCTTTGCAGAAGAGCACCCCCAGAATGTGATGTTTCCACCCCCATGCTTCACGGTTGGGATGGTTTTCTTGGGGTTGTTCTCATCCTCTAAACATGGTAAGTGGAGTTGATTCCAAAAAGCTCTATTCTGGTCTCATCTGAACACATGACCTTCTCCCATGCCTCCTATGGATCATCCAGATGGTCACTGGTGAACTTCAAATGGGCCTGGACATGTGCTGGCTTGAGCAGGGGGACCTTGCTGCCCTGCAGGATTTTAAACCATGACAGCATCATGTGTTACTAATGTAATCTTTGTGACTGTGGTCCCAGCTCTCTTCAGGTCATTGACCAGGTCCTCCTGTGTAGTTCTGAGCTTTCTCAGAATCATCCTTACTCCACAAAGTGAGATCTTGCATGGAATCCCAGACCGAGGGAGAGATTGACAGTCATCTTGTGTTTCTTCCACTTTCTAATAAATAATCATAACAGTCGTTCTTCTACCAAGCTGCTTGCCTGTTCTCTGTAGTCCATCCCAGCCTTGTGCAGGTCTTCAGTTTTGTCCTTGGTGTCCCTAGACAGCTCTTTGGTCTTGGCTATGGTGGACAGGTTGGAGTGTGATTGATTGTGTGAACAGGTGTCTTTTATACAGGTAACAAGTTCAAACAGGTGCAATTAATACAGGTAAAGAGTGCAGAATAAGAGGGCTTCTTAAAGAAAAAATTAACAGGTCTGTGTGAGCCAGAATTCTTGCTGGTTGGTAGGTGTTCCAATATTTATTTGCAGCACTAACATACAAATAAATTATTAAAAAATCATACATTGTGATTTCTGGATTTTTTTTTTTTTTTTTTTTAGATTATGTCTCTCACAGTGGACATGCACCTAAGATGAAAATTTCAGGCCCCTCCATGATTTCTAAGTGGGAGAACTTCCAAAACCGCAGGGTGTTCAAATACTTATTTTCCTCACTGTACATATTAAGTTTGATGGTGGAGTAATACACAGAAGAATTTTCTTAAAGGGGCCTGAAGGAGGATTCAATGACATCTCGTGGTAAGGCTTTCATATTGCAGACTGTCCAATACCCTGCAGTTAGATTCTCAAAAAGAACAACGGGTCAGTGGATTACCTATGTTTACGGAGCCTGTTTTTATTTAAATAGGCTTTTTTGTTTTTGCTCCCAATTACCTTTTCCTGTACATCAAAGCAAACAAAGTTTATACAAATAACAACATGGTTTCAGCTAACCCGAACAGCCTAGCAACTCCAAACAGAACGGTCACCAAGAAAAACTAAGAAATAAAAATGTTTTACTTGCAGAAGCCCATTAGGTTTAGCGGAAATCAGATCCACGTTAGGTGAAAACATCAACATCAGTACAGCTTTTGATAAATGGAGGGACCCTCTTTTTGTTTTTGTTGTAGTCCGGGGAATTGGTCTGGCTTCTGTGTTTCTTGACTTGTCATTTTTTTCTAGCCTTTGAGTGAATTCAAATTTTTGTTTGTTTTATGGGCAGTCCACAGCACCACCAGTTCCACTGGCCTACCTGGTTTCCTCGCACTTGTAGCCTGTTCTTCAGTATCTCTGTCTCTTGGTCTCCACCATACCCAGTATCACTATTTGGTTGTCCAGCATCACTGTAATAAACCGTTTTTCCTTAACTTCTGCCTTACAGCATCTTGAGTTTGTTTCTAGTTCCTGGTACCAACAGAACCGTTTTGGGATCAACACCGAACCGGAGTTGGTTATCCTATTGGACAGGTAAGCTGACATTACTGAAAAGCTTGTAAAAACAATTGTTTTCCTCAGCTGAAGTTCTATAACTTTAACTTGTCTGCTAATGCCTATCACTTGCTACCATGGCAACCTGACCAAGTGTATTTTACAATCATTGGACCTATCAAAATAATCTCAAGTGGATAACTTGAGCTAATTCATCAAAAGTAAAACAGGTACATTGAACTGATTGCTGTTGATCAATTATTACACAGGCTACCCTGGGCTCCCAACCAGATGAGTGCATGATTTGAAACAGAGGACCAGTACACATGTAGCATGAATGCCAGTGGCGATCATGCTCAGCCGTCATATCACTGACGCAGTTCTTACCACTAATATTATCATTACTTGAATTGTACATCTTCATTCAAGAACAAATTGGGTTTAAAAATTAAGGCCTGGTTTCTCACCTTATTGATGAACCAGAATCATTGCCAGCCAATAAAAACGCAAAATCCTTCCTCTTCATCTGCTGCCTCTGTAAAACAACAGCAACAAAAATACAATACATTAACACATCATGGTTGCAACACAATGTGTTGATAAATCCTTTATTGCAAAATTTATCACACAAACTGAATAACAGGTCATCAAGGCTGAAAAACAGCTAAGAATAAGCCACAAAGTCAGTATAAAATATATAATATCACTGTTCACCTGGGCATTGCTGCACCTTTTTCATTTTGCTGGTACTGCACTGTTTTCAACACAGCACTCTGTGTAGGACAGTGCACCACAATCACATGACTATACAAAATGGCAGACATGGCAGAGGCATGAGTTTGATCATTTCATATCAGAGGTTGGACAAAGTCACTGTCAAGTCATGAATCAGCAAGTCCCAAGTCAAGTCTGAAATCATAATGACCACCAATTGTTTGCAAGCTGACTTGAGACTTGACTTGGGACTTGCAGATTGATGACTTGAGAATGACTTGAGTGACTTTGTCCCACCTCTGTATCATATCATACGAGGTCTGTTAGAAAAGTATCCGACGTTTTTATTTTTTGCAAAAAACTGATGGATTTGAATCACATGTGCTTGCATGAGCCAACCTTGAACCTTCGTGCACATGCGTGAATTTTTTCACGCCTGTCGATTGCATCATTTGCTGGCAAGCAGCCTTTGTGTGAGGTGTGTGTAGTGCTCTTGTCGGATTTTCATTGCAAGGAAAATGACGGAACGACTGGAGCAACGCTACTGCATCAAATTTTGCAAGAAACTGGGCAACAGCCAGGTGGAAACCATTCGGAAGATTCAGACGGCTTTCAGTGACGATCCTCTGGGCATCACACAGATTAAGGAGCGGTACAACTGGTTTAAAGACGTTCGCACAACGGTGGAGAGCACGCCACGATCTGGTCAGCCATCAACATGCTGAAATGACCAGATCATTTCCAAAATGAACGCTGTGGAGATGCGGGACCATCATGTGACTATCTGAGAAATTGCGGAAGAGGTGGACATCAGCACTTTTTTGGCACAGACAGAAGATTTGGCCATGAAAAGAGTGGCGGTGAAATTCGTGCCAAAGCTGCTGACGGCGGAGCAAAAGCACCTCCGTCTTGAAGTCCCACAGGACATGCTGGACTCCGAAAAATGATGCCCACCTCTTACACAATTTCTCGGATAGTCACACGACTTAAAAGCCACCGAAAGCCGTCTGAATTTTCCGAATGGTTTCCACCTGGCTGTCGCCCAGTTTCTAGCAAAATTTGATTCAGTAGTGCTCCAGTCGTTCCGCCATTTTCCTTGCGATGAAAATCCGTCGAAAGCACAACACACGACCTCACACAAAGGCTGATTGTCAGCAAATAATGCAATCTACAGGCGTGAAAAAATTCACGCGCACGAAGGTTCAAGGTTGGCTCCTGCAAGCACACGTGATTCAAATCCATCAGGTTTTTGCAAAAAATAAAAAAGTTGGATACTTTTCTAACAGACCTCGTATACTGTATAATATTACATAATGCCTAAATAGATCCTTGTCATTTGATTGGTGGTTTGTATGTCACATGATGCTGATCATTCAGCCCATTTGCCATTGTGCTCCATTTACCTTAAAAATTTGGTTCCATACGTTTTGTTTCATTGCACGCCGCATTCACTGCACGCTCACACATAGCGCATGATGGTGCTTAGCTTAAAAACAAACAGTGTCCCTATACATTGCCCAGACTCGCTGAGTAACAGATGGGAAGGCTGGCTGTACCAAAGGGGCTTGAGAGCGAGTCAGGGGCGTCCTGAGAAAGTAGTGTTTGCTGGAGGCAGAGCTGTGCAGCCCGGGGTGGCCCTGCTGCAGGCCAAATTGGCCCTGCCACAGCTCAGGGCTTGCGGGGGGGGGGGGGCTAACTGGGGCACACCAGGCTCCGTCAGATGACACCTGGGTGATACAGGGCATCTTGGTCTTGCTACCAAAATTTGGCAGACACCAGAGGACCGGGAAGGGTGCAAGTCCCTTTTCTCTTGTTTATAAATTAATAAAATATCAAATGACAAGGATCTATTTTAGGTGTTATATAAAACAAATAATGAATGTTTTTGCATTCATGCAATGGAAACAATATTTCATTCCGTGAAAGATGAAATGTTCCATCTTTCACTGAATTAAATATTCTTACCATTGCACAAATGAAAAAAAAAATTATTATTTGTATAAAAATATAATTTTATTATTTTATATACAATAATTCTAACATTATAATTAGGGTGGCACAGTGACTTAGTGGTTCACACTGATGCCTCATAGAAAGAAGGTCATGGGATCTCTTGGTCCCTCTCTGTACTGGAGTTTGTATGTTCTCCCCATGTTTGTGTGGTTTCCCTGTGGGTGCTCTGGTTTCCTCCCACATCCACAGACATGCAGATTAGGTGAATTACAAACTTTAAATTGACCATAGGTGTGCGTGAGTATGAATGTGTTTGTGTCTATGGGGCCCTGCGACAGACTGGCATCCTGTCCAGGGTGTACCCTGCCTCATGTCCTGACTGGTGGGTTTGGCTCCAGCCTGTCCCAGTTTCAGGGAGAACTGGGAATGTGAGACACGTAAAACAGTTGTATAGGTAGTCACTTTAAAGACATTTGAGGTAACTATCATAGGAATCAAACAATTACAGTGCACAACCATGCCAAACCAGAAATGAACCAGATCCTGGTGACTTTCCAGTGGACAATAATGGAGAGACTCTACAGGAGTTCAGTAATCATACGTAGAAAACATAAAATTTAGACAACCATGAATGTCCAACAGCTGCAGGAACTCCATATAATGGCATCACATCATCCTCACTTACTCGCTGCTGCTTTCCATTCATGCAATAACTCCGCAGTGCACACTGCCACTTGGTCAGCCAGTTTGGCATTTAGATCACGTGATGATGCAAGCCAGGGCTGCAGCAGTGGCTAAATTCTCTTCTACTGGTCACGCTGGGTGTAGCGCTTTTTGTCCACTGCACAGGGTGGGCGTGGCCTAAAGGTACAGTACAAATGGAGGTGATGTTTCTAGTTCCATTATTGTGGTGTGGGAATCTGGGTTGTCAGTTTGGCAGTTTTCTATTGAATTAGGTTACTTATGAAGTATTTCAAATTACACTGCTGCCTGTGAGCACTTTCAAGTTTTGGACTGTTTTTTGTAGTGGTTTTTTTGGCTGGGGGGGGGGGGGGGGGGTGATGCGTGCTGTTGGGCTGGATTTTATTCCGTGTGAGTCCACACAATTATTTATTATTTATTTATTTTGGTCAAACGTCAACATGTTGACATAAACATGCTTGGCCTCTATCATGTAATGAAATGTGAGTGAATGCCACTGGGTGGGGTCGGGGGGGGCAGGCAACCTGGCCTCCTATCAGTACTTTCACTGTTTGGGTTACTCGTTTGGCTGCAATATGAAAACCTTACCACTAGATGTGATCAAATCTTCTTTCAGACCTCTTTAAAAAAGGACTTGAAATTTCAGTTTTTCAGTAGTGTTAGCGTGAGAACAAAGGGATAAACTGTTTTCTTGTATTAAAATCTCTCTCTGCTCCACTACCCCTTCACTCTGTCTTCATGCTACATGTATGTATGTGTCTTCGGAGAAGTTCTACATTGTTCCAGTCCATCCAGCTGTAAATGTGTACTGTTCTTGCCTGGGGATGTGAGCTGTGATGGACAGACAGGGGGTTTGCAGGCTCTCATCCACATCACGCTATGCTATCCAGTGATAAGCACCCGCCCGATGGGCCTTGGGGTGTTTATAAGACTTACTTCTACTACTCCACTCCACCATGAAGCTTCAGCTGCTGATGCAACAGGCAAAAGTTGAACCATGTTCTGGCTCTCACAGACCTGCAGTTCCTCCTGTCACAGCAGCCTATGACTCCTTCAGAGTTCTCTTGGTGTCTTCTCTCACATCTCCTTCTTGCACAGTAACTCCATTTTTGAGAACAGCCTACTTGAGACAGATTTACCATAGCTACAGTACCACGTATTGGTATTTCTAAATGTTTGATGAAAATGAAGCTCAAAATGTATTTGGCGACTTGTCTAAAGAAAACTGCCTGTAAAAGTTATTTGTATTAACATATGGACTCTGAAAATACAGTTACCAACTATGTATAAAAATGGCAGTAATTCCTAAATGGTTAATGTGATATTTTTGCAAAACCTCCTGAATAGAGAACCGCAGTCTCATTTGAACCCCTGCATGATATTGTGGGATTTGACTTCCTCCAGGGACAGCCTGCACAAACACAGCGTCACATCAAAGGTAAAAAGGGTGTGCTGTTTCGTTTTGAAGCAGTCGCAAAAAGTGCAGTTTTTTTTTTCAGTTCCCAACTGGAGAAGGGAAGATGAGGCAAATGGGAGAGATTGTGTTGGTACATTTCAGCAAGATTTACACACCTTGACAGAGTAGCTGCAGTGTCTCGCCTGCACAACCGCCTCGACATGTTTGAGCTCCGGGTCATAAACAAACTGAAACACATGTTCGCTTTCCACCGCATCTTCACCTTTTCTTTGCATTTTCACTTTTTTTGCTGTGTAATTTGCCCAAAAACTCAAAGAAAGTAACATGTTTGATGGGGACAGACGTGGGCTGTCCTCCGAAGTAGAATTATTAACTTTCATTTAACCCCTTTAGCACCCACCCTCAAACAAGACTACGGTACCCAATTAAAACTGACAGTCTACACAACACTGTCAGCACTAGTGGTGTAACCATTTTATGATAAGTATTGAAATTCAGTTTTAAAGGGCTCATTTTGGCGTACATGTGTCACAAAACTGTTTTGAAAACTCACTGTTTCGCCGAGCAAATGGTCCCACCTAAATGTCTGCGCGCCCTGCATTCACTGCTCCTTCACTGCACGTGTCATTTCGGAGCGTCAGCAGCGATTCACCAATTATCACCTTGTTTCTTTTTAAAACTGCACTCCAGTCATCATCGATCTCAGCAAGAGACATCTGAAGCTTTTGTACAACACTCATTTCCACATAAATTCAGCATCAGTGCTGTAAAGCAGTCCGTGTTTCTCATCAGACCTGACACGTTCACATTCAAAGGAGTCCCTAACGTTGTAAGGCTGGTTTTCTGCTACAAGATGCTTTGTAGGGGGGCTCCTCCATTCTCCCTGGAACAAGTCATTTAACAATTATAATTACGCCAAAGCTGTAAAATTAAGGTAAAAATGTTGCATCATTCCGCTTTCTATTTATGAATATGACTACATTAATGCACTGACCCCTAAATTGATCTAAATATACCATGAACTGGTTGATGGATTTGTTTTAATGTTATAAAGTGGTTGAGTTAAACTTGTTTCATGACTGCTTCCCCATATTCAAGCTTCAAAGGTCAAGATGATACGCTTGTGAGACTATTCACAGGAACAGAAACTGAATAAATTCAATAGTGGTACACAGTACAACAAATAAATGTACTCATTTGTGCTTTACATTCACTGTACAATTTGTGACTATTATACTGGTGGTTCAGTACGGGAACATTATTCTTGTGCCAAGTAGGACCTGGTTCTGTGAGACCCACGTCCACCTACTCAGCCAACGTGTTAGCCCTCTGGAGATGTGTGGCACGACAGCTGCAGGGCTGCTGAGAGGGGGGGGCTCTGCAGAGGGTGGTAAAGGCTGCACAGAGGACTGTAGGGAGCAGCCTTCCCACCACCTCAGATCTCTACTCATCACAGTGCAGGGGAAGGGCTCTCCACATTCTGAGGGCCTCCTCCGACCCCGCACATAAACTGTTTCAGCCCCTCCCCTCAGGCAGGCAGCTCAGGAGCATTCAGAGTAGAACTATCAGGCTCAGAAACAACTTCTTCCCTGAGGCTGTCAGACTGTTGAACTCGAGCCGTACTCCATAGAACTTACACCATCATATACGGACTGCACTACAAACACTTTAATTGCCCATGTGCAATAATCTCCCGTGTGCAGTATACGTGCAGTGTTGGTTTTCACTTAACTCCCAGTGCAGTATTATAGTCTACTTGCTGTTGATACTTATATTTGGTATTAAACATACAGTGGGGGAAATAATTATTTGATCCACTGTCAGTTTTGCAGTTTTTCCGACCTACAAAGAATGGAGAGGTCTGTAATTTTTATCATAGGTACACTTCAACTGTGAGAGACAGAATCTAAAAAAAAAAAAAAAAAAAAAAAATCCAGAAAATCACGATGTATGATTTTTAAATAATTAATTTGCATTTTATTGCATGAAATAAGTATTTGATCACTGACCAACCAGCAAGAATTCTGGCTCTCACAGACCTGTTAATTTTTCTTTAAGAAGCCCTCTTATTCTGCACTCTTTACCTGCATTAATTGCACCTGTTTGAACTTGTTACCTGTATAAAAGACACCTGTTCACACATTCAATCACACTCCAGCATGTCCACCATAGCTAAGACCAAAGAGTTGTCTAAGGACATCAGGGACAAAACTGTAGACCTGCAAAAGGGTGGGACAGGCTATAGGACAAAAGGCAAGCAAGTTGGTGAGAAAGCAACAACTGTTATGATTATTTGGGTGATTCTTAGACTACGGGCACTTATTATGTCCTTTGATCATATTGTATGAAAAACAGAAAAAAGGGGAAATTTCACACTTTTATAGTTATGTTTACAATGAAAGTGTGTTAAGAAATTTGTTCTAGTAGTCTATGATGACTTTTTCACCTTTTTTCAGCATCATTATATGCAAATATTGCCATTTTGTGCTTGTCCCACAACCAGACTTTTGATCTTCAATGATAAAAATGAATGGTAAAGAAACGTTTTTTTTCTAATGTTTTAAAATATCTCTGAATAAAATATCAGTAAAATAATCAAAACATAATTGGGGTATTCAATGTCATACAACTGTTGTGATTTTTTTAAACAAAATGTAGTTGTCCCACACTATTGCCGTAATTTCCAACACAACACTGTAATGTCCCTTTAAACAGTTTGTATGAAAGATTGTTTGGGTAGTTTCTATGGAGATAAACAGTGACATCAGAGCACATGTATATAGCGCCAAATCACAACAAACAGTTGCCCCAAGGCGCTTTATATTGTAAGGCAATGGTGTGGTGGAAATTACATTTACAAGGCCAATAGTGCCCGTAGTTAAAGAATCACCCATTTATTAGAAAGTGGAAGAAACACAAGATGACTGTCAATCTCCCTCGGTCTGGGATTCCATGCAAGATCTCACTTTGTGAGATAAGGATGGTTCTGAGAAAGCTCAGAACTACACAGAAGGACCTGGTCAATGACCTGAAGAGAGCTGGGACCACAGTCACAAAGATTACATTAGTAACATACAATGCCATCATGGTTTAAAATCCTGCAGGGCACAAATGGTTCCCCTGCTCAAGACAGCACATGTCCAGGCCCTTTTGAAGTTCACCAGTGACCATCTGGATGATCCAGAGGAGGCATGGGAGAAGGTCATCTGGTCAGATGAGACCAAAGCAGAGCTTTTCGGAATCAGCTCCACGGGCCGTGTTAAGAGGATGAGAACAACCCCAAGAAAACCATCCCAACCGTGAAGCATGGGGGTGGAAACATCATACTCTGGGGGTGCTCTTCTGCAAACGGGACAAGACGACTGCACCGTGTTGAAGGGAGGATGGATGGGGTCATGTATTGTGAGATTTTGGCAAACAACCTCCTTCCCTCAGTAAGATGTGTCGTGGCTGGGTCTTCCAGGATGACAATGACCCCAAACACACAGCCAGGGCAACTAAGGAGTAAATGAACTGCATTTATATAGCGCTTTTCCATCACGCTCAAAGCGCTTTACAATAATGCTTCACATTCACCCCGATGTCAGGGTGCTGCCATACAAGGTGCTCACTACACACCGGGAGCAATAGTGGCTCCGTAAGAAGCATTTCAAGGTCCTGGAGTAGACTTGCCAGTCTCCAGACCTGAACTCAATAGAAAATCTTTGGAGGGACCTGAAACTTCAAACCTGAAAGATCTGGAGAAGATCTGTATGGAGGAGTGAACCAAAATCCCTGTTGCAGTGTGTGCAAAATTGGTCAAGAACTACAGGAAACATCTGACCTCTGTAATGGCAAACAAATGTTTCTGTACCAATTGTTAAGGTCTGTTTTTCTGGGGGATCAAATACTTATTCCATGCACTAAAATGCAAATTAATTATTTAAAAATAATACAATGTGATTTTCTGGATTTTTTTTTAGATTCTGTCTCTCACAGTTGAAGTGTAGCTACGATAAAAATTACAGACCTCTCCATTCTTTGTAGGTGGGAAAAGCTGCAAAACTGACAGGGGGTCAAATACTTATTTTATTTTAATAGATTATATTCATATCTATTGTTTTTAGGGTTTAAAAAAATAAATAAATAAATAACCTGGACCTGAGAATCAGAATCAGATTAGTTTTATTGCCATATGAGTGAACAAGTTCACAACATTAGGAAATTGCTGCGGTACTTGGTGCTAACATTAAAAAAAAGAGTAGTAAAACAAGTAATATATAATAAAACTTAACACTATAGCAATGTTACAAAATGTACAGAATGTATGAGCTAAGATTAATAAATGGTGATGATAAATGGTGATAGCAGCAATCTAGAGTTCTAAAGGGTCTTGTTGATGAGGCTAACAGCAGAGGGGAAAAAACTGTTCTTATGGCGGGAGGTTCTGGTCCGAAGGGACCAGCCTCCTGCTTGAGGGGAAGAGGTCAAAAAGGCTATATCCAGGGTGAGAAGGATCGGCTCTGATCCAACCTGAACGCCCCAGTGTCCTGGAGGTGTACAGGTCCTGAAGAGATGGAAGGTTGCAGCCAATCACTTTCTCGGCACAGCGTATAATGCGCTGTAGTCTCTGTATGTCCCTGGTGGTGGTTCCAGCATACACTACGGTGATGGAGGTGGTGAGGATGGACTCGATGATGGCAGTGTAAAACTGCACCATGATCCTTGCTGGCAGGTTGAATTTCTTCAACTGCCGCAGGAAGTACATCCTCTGCTGGGCCTTCTTGACAACAGAAGTAATGGTGGACTCCCACCTGAGGTCCTGGGTTAGAGTGATTCCCAGGAAACAGAAGGTGTCCACTATGGTGATGGGGGTGTCTGCCAGGGTAATGAAGGGGAGAGGGGCTGTGTTCTTCCTAAAATCCACAATAATCTCCACTGTCTTCTCGGTGTTCAGCACCAAGTTGTTATAGCTGCACCAGGACACCAGTCGTTGGACCTCCAGCCTATAGGCGGACTTATCCCCATCAGAGATAAGTCCAATAAGGGTGGTGTCATCTGCAAACTTGATAAGCTTGGCAGACTGGTGAGCAGAGGTACAGCAGTTGGTGTACAGGGAGACAAGCAGAGGAGCGAGGACACAGCCCTGAGGAATACCGATACTGGTGGTCTGGGAGTCCGAGACATTCTTCCCCAGTGTCACGTGCTGCTTCCTATCCTTCAGGAAGTTGGCAATCCACCTGCAGGTAGAATTAGGCACGTTCATCTGAGAAAGCTTAGCCTGGAGAAGATCTGGGAGGATGGTATTGAAGGCAGAGCTGAAGTCCACAAACAGGATCCTAGCCTAGGTTCCCGGGGAGTCCAGATGCTGCAGAACGAAGCGCAAAGCCAGGTTGATGGCGTCATCTACAGACCTATTGGCTCTGTAAGCAAACTGCAAAGGGGTCCAAGAGGGAGGCCGTGAGAGATTTGAGGTGGGACAGAACCAGACACTCAAATGACTTCACGACTACAGAAGTCAGTGCCACCGGTCTGTAGTCATTGAGTCCAGTGATCCTCAGTCTCTTGGGAACAGGAACAATGATGGAGGTTTTGAAACAGTCAGGCGCACGTGGCAAGCCTCCAGTGAGGAGTTGAATACGTCTGTAAACACTGGGGCAAGCTCATTAGCACAGTGTCTCAGAATGGCAGGTGAGACACTGTCTGGCCCAGGAGCTTTGCGAGCTTTTACGTTCCTAAACTGCTTTCGCACCTCATCTTCATAAATATGCAGAGCTGTGAGGGCGGGGAGAGTGGAGGGGGGCTCTGGGATGGAAGTCCTTGATATTGTGGGCTCCACTAAAGTGTGGTGGGTGGGGGAGGTGGGAGAGTGAATGTCCATGCTGGATGTGTTGCTGGGTGTGTTGCTGGGACTGGAGGAGGTGTGAGGGCTGTTAGCACTAATTTTGTACCATTAACATGTAAATATGAGTTGGCACGACAAATAAAGTTCTTTGAATCCTTGACAGCCGCAACACAGGCCATTTTATGTCTGTGTAGTTGGTTGCTTCAAAAAGTTGATTTATGTGAGGTAAACATGCATACATTTAGCTCTGCATTAAAGTGGTTGGTTCAACCAAACAATTCCAATGATGTTTTGGCTTGTTCAGTGGCAGCAGGAACCATTTACTCGCTGTTCTTTTTTATGTGTACAATACTATTAATTGTATGGTTAGCTTCTGTTTGCATCCTAAATAAATAATCCACAGATTACAATTACTTTTGTCCTGAGTGAAATGACCCCCCCCCCCCCCCAACACACACGTGCAACATCTAAATATAGAACCCAGGTTGATACAAACTCTTCCTTTAAATTATTTCTCTTGTTTGCTGGTGAGCCGGGCAGAAACTAATTAACTACATCTGTGCACAGAACCTGTTGTGGGGCTTTGGGAATGTTGAAGATAACATTCCAGTCATACTGATCTGTAATAGAGAGCTAATGACTGAATTTGCACAAAGCAGCCCTCTTACTGTAAGTGCAAAGCTGCATTATTATGGCATAGTTTTGTTTTTCCTGTTTGATTGCTCACTGTAATGGTCTGTATAACTGGGGTTGCTACATCAAAGAAAAACACTGATGCTTAAAGTTCAGAGATTTTATTTTCCGTAGCTAAAACAGTTTAGTTTCGCACACTACATAGACGTCTGCACAACAAAAGTGTCCATTCTGAACAGGCTGGTGGGTTAACAAATTCCATAGGCTGTAGGTCAAAGCACAATAAGAAGACAGTCTGTGAGGCAGGAGTGTCTGTGAGGGTATTAGTATGTGGGGAAACAGCATTTGGAAGAACCAGATGAGCAGGAAGAGCATCAATATATAGTCAACAAACATACCAGGCAAACAGTCTAGTAAATAACAGGCAAGGCTCAATAAATATGAGGAGACAGTGTAGGTTGGCAACAGGAGATCAAACACAGAGAAACAGTATGAGAATGCTGTCATGGAAGCTAGACAGTCTGGCACTGAAGTGAGGGCTGTGAACAGTTATATACTGTATGACTCAATGAATTGGAAAATGAGGTCAAACTGGAAAGCGAAGTGCCCATGAACAGGAAGTAAAGCCAATTGAGGTACACAAGGTTCACAAGGAGTAGATGTATCAAAATAAGAGCATGAGAAGAATATTGGGGATACAGTAAAAAGGTAGCACTGAATGCAAAATAATGCTGGAGAATTTTCACTGTAGAACAAAAGCCAAGAGAGCAGAACACAAACACCAGAGATGTAATCCAGGCATAAACTGTGACACTAATTTGTTGCCAAGTTGGTCAAAATCTGCTGTCTATGCATAAACACAAACATTGTCATTCATGCCCAATGGCCCTTGAAGAGAAAGGATGCTGAGTAGAAAATGCCAGGCGTTTCTTCTTTGAGCCAGGATAAACTGTGATGTAACACATGTAACATGTATGTAACATACTCTGTGATCTTTGACCATGTTTTCTTTTTTCTTTTTTTTTCAGTTCTCAGTTCACTTCTGCTCATCCTAAAATGCATCCATCTTTCATTTCCACTATCACATCTACATTCATAGCGCCATTTCTCTGCCTTCTTGTTCATTCTTTCTGTCTGCTACCCCCCACCCACCCACCCACCCACATGAGCACTAGGCTGTCAGAGTTATAGAGGTCCAGTGAGCTGTGAAATCGCACAAATTGCCATTGCTGTGCATCTTGCCCAACAACAGAGGAGACAGAGAGAAAGAGATTTTCTCCTTCAACACTTTCTCAACATAACGTCCCCGTCACAGCTCGCACACATTCACTCAGACATGGACAAGCACAGCTGCAATACCATATATCTGCCCCCCCGCCATCATACAGTCCTTGCCACCCTGATAGTAGAGACCCCTCCACCTCTTCGCTTCGGTGTCCGGGTCACTTCACAGAATAACTCAACGACAGCACACGGCACTAAAAAGTAGGTCCCTTCGGCTGCTCCCTTGTTTTTCACTCGAGGTCACCACAGCAGATCCGAGATGGATCTTGTATGTAGGGCTGCAGCTATCGATTATTTTAGTAATCGAGTATTCTATTGATTATTCTGGCGATTAATCGAGTAATCGGATAAAAAGTAATTTTGCGTTTTTAATAACATCAACAGTCCAGGGCTCTCCCTAAGCAATGGCACAATGTCACTGCGTCATCACGGAGATTTCCTGGGTAATCATTTATTTTTTCACATCTTTACAAGTTTTGGATCTTTCCTGGTGTCAGGAGTTCATCCAAAGTCTTGACATTTTGCTGAAATGGCGATGGGATGTGACTTTCTGTTTTTTGTTTACTCTAACTTGTAAAATTTAACCATTTTAAGTGTTTTTTTTAAGGTTGGTGAACTGCATCCCTGCGTGACTTTTTTGTAATCCCTCTTTGTCTGTGACTCAGTCAATGCATTTCAGCTGGAGGTTGAACATGCAAGCCCCGCAGTCAGATTATTATTATTATTATTATTTTATTGAGTTACCATGTTTGTGAAGCATTGTGTGTTGCCCCAAAAAGCGAAAATTAAAAAGTGAACCACTCAGTGCGAGACTGAGCAAAACAGAAGGAAGAGTGGACTTCTTCCAGAGACTGTCAGTGTGGCCGGGATGGAGCTGTGAGGGCAGTGCTGAGTCGCTCACATCGGACAGAGAGAGGCAGCCACCGGCCGCCACGGGAATAGCCGCTCCCCACGTAGAGTGGAGAGCAGGCAGCGGATGAAACGGTGTTTTGTTTTTATAAACAGACAACCACACTGCTTCACTTTAAATGCACAGTAAACTATTTCAGATGATCAGCCTGAACCGTTTTTCTCCTAAAAGGCTTTATTTTACTCTGTGTCGCGTTGGAAAGCTGTAGCTTTTGTGCTAATTTGATTAGCCCTTACACTAGAGGTGGGCGGATCGATCCTAATATCAATACCAATGCTGGTATTGATATTGAATGATCCTCGTGTAAAAAGATCGATACTCAAGCTTTTTTCTCTCCCACACGGACTGACTGCTGCGCACGCAGGTTCATCAAAGTCTACTCTCTGTCTGTAAGAGCAGCGCTGCGCTGTGTCACACAACAAGGAGCAGCGCACCCTCCCCCCCTCTGGTCTTTTGTTGTTGCACCGTCACATAGATCAGCAGTGCTAGCCAACAGCCATGCAGGTAGGCTCAGCCTGGCAGGCCCATTCAGCGCTCTCGAGTCAGCCCTCTACCTCAGGAGATTTTGTTTTAAGTTGTGATGAGTGATATTTTTTTAAACAAAAATGTTGATTGTGATAATAAAGTATTCTGTTGTCACGTACAATGTTTGGCAAAATTCTATCCTAGGTCTTTTGGAGCCTTTAGATCTATGAAGCTTAAATATGAAAAAGTATCGGTATCGGCGATACTGGGCCTGTATTTACTTGGTATTGGATCAATACCAAAATTCCCGGTATCGCCCACCTCTAGCTTACACAGCTCATGCATGCTCTAGTCTTCTTCTGTTTGTTTTTCTGGGGATGTTACAGCACCACACACAGGCCTAGCATATGTACTACAACGTTAAACAAAGCTTCGAGGCACAGAATTTGCCTCGAACATTTTTTGTAATCAAATTATTCGAATTACTCGACTAATCGTTTCAGCCCTACTTGCATGTTAAATTGGCACAAGTTTTACGTCGGATGCCCTTCCTGACACAACTCGACATTACATAGAGAAATAAGACTGCTATAACTTGAAAAGTCCTTCTCAGTCTGAGGAGTGCCATTTCATCCACCACTCCTAAAAAGAGAAAATCCCCTCCCAACACGCCTCTCACTCACTCATTCACTCACTCACTCACTCACTGTGCCCTAAGGAACAATAAGCCCCCTTTAAATGTACTACTAAAAACCTGAGCTTGCACAGAGGTCACAAACATACATGTATTAACTGCACTATTTGTGTATTAGCTGTTTTGTTTGTTTTTGTCTTATTCCTATCACCGTTCTCCAGTGTTGTGATATGTTGTCATGAATGTGTGTGATTATTTATTTATGTGCACTTGCCAGTGTTGTTCTTAGGGTCATACACCTTACAGATAAACGTATTAGCAGCAAATATGGCAATAATACAACACAGTCACTGTGGAGATATCACTGGAGAAAACTCTGGGATGTGTGCTACAAACTGAGATGAAAATAAATCCTGTGTTTATTTCTTTAGTTGTATCATTTCTATTTTGATTCTTTGAGTCCGTTGCGTTTTCTCATTTCAAACTGGGGATTGGCAGACATCCAAAATGAGTTTGTAACCTGAAAGAAAGCACCTTTAAATCTGAAATCATGGTCCTGTTTTGGAAAAAGGTGGATTGTCCCCTCTGGGTCAGGGGAGAGGTATTGCCCCATGTGGAGGAATTCAAGTGTCTCTGGCTCTTGTTCGTGAGTGGGGATAAGTTGGAGCATGAGACTGATTGAGGTGCATCTGACACTTTATGGATGCTGTACTGGACAGTCATGGTGAAAGAAAAGCTGAGACAGAAGGCGAAGCTCTTGATTTACCAGTCGATTTACACTCCTGTCCTCACCTTTGGTCATGACCCTTGGGTAATGACAAAAAAAAACAAGGTTGCAGATACAAAAATTGAAAGTGAGATACCTCTGTTGGTTATCTGTGCTTACATTCCGAAACAGATTGAGAAGCCTATCCAGGAGGGTCTTTACATCGAAAAAGGAGCCAGCTGAGGTGGTTCGGGCATCTGGTGAGGATGACCCTTGGTGGTCTCCCTAAGGGTCTTCCAGGCATGTCCAACTGGAATGAGGCCCAAGGGATGACCCAGGACACACTAGATGGATCATATTGGCTTGAGAACACCTCAGGATCTCCCAAGCGGTGTAACTGTTCCGCACATGCACATCACACACTGCACGTTGGGCACCAAATGCTTGGGGAGCACCAAAAAAAAAAAAAAAGAAAGAAATCAAGCTCGTGGATTGGCATAATGAGAGAAGTGGATACAAACGCCTGTCTCCATTTTCTCCTGTGAATGAAACAGAGAAGCAGCAGAGATTTTTTTTTTTAATCTGGAGTCAATCTGTCAGTGTGATTTGGGGTAAACACGTTGTCCAGTGTGCCTTTTTAACTTTTAATCTTCACAAAGTGGTGATCTTTGCTCCTCTTCTACCTCTCTCTCTCTCTCTCTCTCTTTTTTGCACAAACCAAAGAGACTTTCGTGTTTTCCACGTGTAAAGGGAAACTGCTTAAACTTTCGACGCTTTTAAAAAATTAATAAGAAGATCAGATTGCAATCCCCCCCCCCCCAACTACTAAAGGTAGACTTGCAATAACAGTGTTTCTACTTACCTGTTTTCTGATTGTATTTACACACAGGTATTGAACAAGACCTGGACAGTTACTGGTTTATCTTCACTGAGTATTTTTTAATTTCAATTTATTTTCATTTATATAGCGCCAAATCACGACAGAGTTGCCTCAAAGCGCTTCACACAGGTAAGGTGTAACGTTACCAATCCCCAGAGCAACAGTGGTAAGGAAAAACTCCCTCTGAGGAAGAAACCTCAAGCAGACCAGACTCAAAAGGGTGACCCTCTGCTTGGGCCATGCTACAAACATAAATTACAAAGAGATTATTTCAAAATGAGCAAATATTTGCACAAAAACAATAAAGTTTATCAGTTTGAACATTAAATATCTTGTCTTTGTGGTGAATTCAACTGAATATAGGTTGAAGAGGATTTGCAAATCATTGTATTCTGTTTTTATTTACATTTTACACAACATCCCAACTTCATTGGAATTGGGGCTGTACGTCAAAACTACTGCATGGCTTTTGACGAAATTTTCACAAGAGATAGATATTAGGCCATGGAAGACTCAATTCTGGATTCTGGATCAGGATCTCAATTTATATGTTGCACTTTGTCCGGTTTTGAGGATTACGTCAAAACTACTTAATGGATTTTCGCAAAATTTTCACCACACATTGGAAGATTCAGTTAACTTTTGGAAGTGATTTGGATCTGGATTTGACTTTGTACACTTTTAAGGCTTATGTCAAAACTACTTAATGGATACAACATCACGATGTAAAACCAAGATCAGGAAGACACTATTTTGTTTCAGCTTGTGAATTAAACATCAGATTGCAACATCTTGATCAGTCGGACCATTCTGGATCAATATGCAATTATTGCATTGTGTTGTGGAATCAGGATCCAGGTAAAGTCCGGGTCATGGTGTGAATCACATATCTGTTATTTTGAGTACTCATCAACCCTTGATGGACGTCAGAAATCTCAGATTGCTCGTGTTTATTATTATTATTCTTATTTTGACAACTGAAGGGATGGTGTTCACAGCAAAATTTCAAAATGAAGTGTTGAGGACTCTGCATTAAGAATGTTTACCATTACTCACTGATGTACCACGTATTAGTACACTGTTTCCTGTTTGTTTATTTATGTATTTATTTATTGATGGCATTGCTTTTGAACTGTATTCCAGAACTCAATGTTCTGTACAAATCTTTCTTGCTCACACATAGACTACATACACTGCAAGAATATTTGGACATGACCATCTCAAGCAAAAACCATCAACACTGCCCTCTAGTGGAGCAAAACGAAGGAACGTTAGAAAAATCTCCATCTCCCCAAAACAAACACACACACACGCCCAGATGATGAAAAAAAAACAATTACAAAGACTACACCTCTGCTGACAAGAAGAACTTATTTATATACATAAACAAGGAAGAAACTGAAAGGATTTAGTGCACATAATTATTCAGGTTTACAACTGCTTTGTTTTTTCTCCCATTTTTTATGAACTGAACCCAAAGATCTAAAACATTTTCTATATCCACAAAATACGCATTTCTCTCAAATATTGTTCACAAATCTGTTTAAATCAATGATGGGACAAAGTCACCATCAAGTCTCTCTCAAGTCATGAATCAGCAAGTCTCAAGTCATAATGACCACCAATTGTTTGCAAGTTGACTTGAGACTTGCAGATTTACTTGAGAGTGACTTGATGGTGACTTTGTCGCACCTCTGGTTTAAATATACAAATAATGAATGTTTATGAGTACAAGGGTATGAATATTTATGAGGTGAAAGCTGGAATATACCATTCAACGAGGCAAAGCCAAGTTGAATGGTATGTTCCAGCTTTCACTGAATTAAATATTCGAACCATTGAAAGAATGTAAAAACATTTATTATTTGTTTTATATAATGGCTAAAATGTGAGAGTGCAATGGTACCAAATGTATGGAACCAAATCTGCACTCCAAATGCAATGCAACACAAATGGGATGAATTAATCCAATGTCATGTGACATACAAAGCACCAATCAAATGACAAGAATCCAATCAGCCATTATATAATGTGTGTTAGCAAGCACTTCTCCTTTGCCAAGATACTCCATCCCACCTCACAGGTGTGGTATATCAAGATGCTAATTAGACAGCATGATTATTGCACAGGTGTGCTTTAGGCTGGCCACAATAAAAGGCCACTTTGAAATGTTCAAGATGTTCAGATCTACCAGGACTCTTACTAGAGCTGGCGGCCCATCTAAACTGAGCCATCAGGGGAGAAGGGCCTGAGTCAGTGAGGTGCCAAGAACCCAATGGCCACTCTGTCAGAGCTCCCTCAGAAGGATAACCATCTCTGCAGCAATCCACTAATCAGGCTTGTATGATAGAGCGCCCAGACGGAAGCCACTCCTTAGTAAAAGGCACACGGCAGCCTGCCTGGAGTTTGCCAAAAGGCACCTGAAGGACTTTCAAACCATGAGAAACAAAATTCTCTGGTCTGATGTAGTGGAGCAGATATGCACAATATTTGAGGGAATTGTGACTTTGACAATAAAAGTATGAAATTTGGCACACAGTTAGTGTTCAAGCATACCCTAAAGATAATTTTTGGCTATAGGGGCATCGCAGAGGCAGCCATTTTCCAAGATGGCTGCCACAGGTTGATGTTTTATCAGTTGCTCAGGTTCTAGACCATCAAGGCTCTTGATTTTGGTGGCTAATCCTACATATTCAAGGATGAGGAATACAGTAGTACTATTTACAACATACTAGTACCTATGTAACAACATATGGCTAACATTCAGGTTACTAAATAATTGTAAAACCATTCAAATATGTAATATTGGTGATTTTATACATGTTTTCTAACTGTGACTAATGAGAGTACAACACAGTATCCTGCTTCTCAATGTTTCATTAATTGCTATTTATAAGAATTATCCAGTAGAGGGATCTCTAAAAGTAGTGTGACCTGCAGCAGCTTTTTGTCATCTACTATATGCTGAAGTGACTTAATGGCGCAGATTTGGTTGCTGCAAGAAAGGTATGAGCAGTTTTTCTCAACACTCAGCTAACATCAGCAATCTAGCTGAGTAGCAAAAATTTATGAAGGGCAGTGTTGCCAGATGTACGATAAGTATCGTATTTGTACGATAGTTTTGCCCTCTGTACGATGTACGATCAATAATGGGAAACAATCCAAAATGCACGATAATTTCAGTTGGTTTCCCAAACACGCATTTCTCTCTGACACCCAAGAATCATTTCGCAGGCGTTGCACTCAGACGGCATCAAAGACACACCACACATAGGGCTGCTGCTAGCTTTGGCCGGCCCGGAACAAAGCCATTTGAAAGCCCACCCCCTCTCCATACAAAGTAATGAGTTCCCAATTCTTGGCCCTGCCCCTCCCTCCCTGGGCCAAGAGACAACTGACCTGTAATGTAGACTGTTTTGGCTGCACATGCGCACATACGTAGCTTAGCCCACCCCCGTCACCATTGGAAATAAAAAAACCCCCGCTAAAATAGCTACGTTGTATGCATTTTGTTTGTGTATGATCATTTCTCCCAAAATACGATAATTTTGAGGTTTTGGTACGATAGTTGCATATTTCCTATCTGGCAACACTGATGAAGGGGCTGTGAGTACCTGCACACCATATTTCAAAACAATTTGAACATGTTATTTCATCGGTCAAAACATTGGTATTCAGTTGATTTGGGTGCAATGACAATCTCAATTTTTGGGCCTAATCTGTATGTACATTTGTATGCTTTCAGCTAACATTGAATGGGCTGATGCAGCTAACTGTACTCTTCCACGTGACTGTGCTGGCAGCTGACATAGCTTCCTGGTGGTTTCAGCTGATGCTGGATTGGTGGTGCTAGAGCTAGTACATATTGTTCTTTAAGTAGCATGCTTAAGTAACATGAATTGTGAGACAACGGCCAAACTATTCAAGTTACTGGACCCTAC